>NC_046154.1:46155661-46460661 GCF_011064425.1 Rattus rattus | reverse complement strand
TTATATACTTTAAATTTCAAAAGGTTTTAATTATCATTTTAAAATGTTTTTTTTTTTAATTATGTATTATTGGGGTCTGCTATGGATGTCAGTGCCCAACCTTATAGTGTTGATTTTCTCTTCCCTTTTCTATGGGTTCCGAGGACTGAGCTCAGGTCAGCAGGCTTCCATGGAAAGTGTTTTTAGCCACTGAACTATCTCCTCCGGCCCCTCCTATACATCTGCCTGAGGCCTGTACTCCTAGAATCAGGTTCCAAATAGACACATACATACACAAAGAAAAATGGCTAGGAAATGTAATATACAAAAGGCATGTATGGCTCTGTATATACAAAGGAACAATGCCTATTTCTGATTACATATAATATACTGAGAGAAAAGGAAACAGACATAAATCATTAAGTCACAAGAAAGAACTAAAAAGGAGTAGTAGAAAAAACCATCATGGGTGGATGACATGGTTCAGTGGATAAAAGCAATTGCTGCCAAGGCTGATGGCTTGAGTTCTATCCCAGGAACCCGCATGGGGCGAGGAGAGAGCTGATTCCCACAGGTTGCTCCCTAATCGCCACACATGCGCTGTGGTATGTGTGCCCCTCCATCCAATTCAAAAAAAATCCTGCGCTCTGTGGTGCAACAGAAAAGGCACTTGGAGGGGTTGGGGATTTAGCTCAGTGGTTAGAGCGCTTGCCTAGGAAGCGCAAGGCCCTGGGTTCGGTCCCCAGCTCCGGAAAAAAAAAAAAAAAAAAGAAAAGGCACTTGGAGGCTTTGTGGGGCAGGTAGTATCCAGGGCCTATAAGGAATTTGGGGGGATGCCAACATCTAGGGGGGCTTCCAGCCTGGGGTGACCAAGATGAGACAAGACACTGAGCCACAGGCACACCGGCTTCAGGAGACAGTGGGGTGCTTGCTTTAGTGGAAGAACGTAAGTTAGCAATTTACAAAACAGAAAGAAAAGCTCGTTCAACAAAGGGTCAATATCTCCCCCATGCAGAGGCCCCATGCTGTCCACGGAGGCTCAGTAGCTGAGGACCACTCTCCAAGATGCTCCAAATCCTGGACTCAAATCCATAAGCAGAAACCTTCCTTAATGCAAACTGTCTCTGCTTTGAGAAGGCAAAACAGCACACACAACAGTATCCAACGGTGGGGATGACCTTTCACCCCTCAGGATTCACTTGTGTCCAACTGTGAGGCTACTGAGACAAGGTGTGCTCCATCCTTCTCTGACTCGTCACCACAGAATACAGCCTTCAGCTTATCACACCCCAACACAGGCCTCCTCAAGAGACCAAAAGACAAAAGGACGGTCTTTACCATTATTCTAACACTTCAAATGTAGCAACAACAACAAATTACTTAGTTTATCAAAGCTACAGGCATTTTTATATGGTGTTCAGGAGGTTATCACTAGGGATAATGAGGTAGACGGTTGTAAGTTCAAGGCCAGCAGGGGCTATATGAGGAGATCATATTTTTTTTTTTTTTGGTTCTTTTTTTCGAGCTGGGGATGAACCCAGGGCCTTGCGCTTCCTAGGCAAGCGTCTACCACTGAGCTAAATCCCCAACCCCATATTTCTAAATGGAACTAAATGGGGCTAGGGAGGTGGCTCGGTTGATAAAGGACACAAAAACTTGAGTTTGGTTTCCAGCATATATATAAGAAGTCAGGGGTGAATCCCGGAGGGCAGAGACAGGAGGATCCCTAGCCTCTCTCTCCCACCTGTCCGGTGAGAGATCTTATGTTCTGTATGTATTGCTATGTCCTTAAACTTGTGGATTAAATGGTTCACATTTCTCCCCGTCAGGGATAAGAGAAGAAAAGCAGACCCTACTGCACGGCTCTCCAGAGTCGGTGACTTCTGGCCTGGACACTGGTGAAGAAAGTCCATCCTTTCTTCGGAGGCTGGCTACTAGGAATCTGACCATGCTCCAGTGAGTACGTGGACAACACAAAATGAACTTGGATTTTCTTTTCCCCTTCTTTTCTTTGTGTCTGTGGGGGGGGGCGGTAAGTGGTGAAGTGGTTAAGAGGAGGGTGTTTGGGCATGGGAGGGCTAGGAGGTGAGAGTGATCGAGGTGTGTGATTCACGGTTTTCAAATAATCATAGAAAGTAATGAAAGAGTTCTTAGAGGCAAGTGTGGCAGCACACACTTTTATTCAGCACTTAGGAGGAAGATAGGGTGAATTTCAGGCCAGTTTGGTCTACATAGCAAATTCTAGGAGAGTCAAGGGATATCTAGAGAGAGACTGTCTAAAAAATAACCAAAAAAAAAAAAAAAAAAAAAAAAAAAAAAAAACAAAAAAAAACAAAAAAAAAAAAAATCCAAAACATCCTGAGAATTCTAGGTGCAACTTGACAAGCATGCAAGGCCTGGTCCTTGCTTGGGAGACCCAGTTGGGATGGCAAGGGCCCCACACGCCTTCCTTGAGAATGTATCACCCAAAGGAACTGCCATTTCTCGAATCCTTACTGGGCACCTGTAGTCCGCAAATGCACGTCGACATTGTCTTCTTTTCTCCTGTCTGTGGTAAAATATCTGGTCAATGCAACTTAAGGGAGAAAAGATTTCTCGTGGCTCACAGTTTCAGGGACTATCAGTCCATCGTAACCAAGAAGGCATAGTGGTGGAAGGCATATATACATACAGTCATATATCTGTCCTGTATGTAAAGGGTTCCATAACCCAACCAAAATAATGCCACTAGTTAGAAACCAATTGTTCAGGTATATACTTGTAGGATTAATGGTGGGGTCTTATGTCAGCTCCTCCACAGGGCTCGGGCCGCTGGGGAGGCTAGACTCGGGAAGTTTGACAGGGAAGTTTGACCGAGCTTACTGCTCGCCATCACAGGGAGGGTGTCCGGCTGTGAGAAGCCACGGGACACCGCTCCGGGGTGGGGAAGCACAGTCTGTGGCATGGGACACAGCCGGAGCTGGCTCAGGGGTCCCCGGACCTGTCCCCGGGGAAGCCATCGATTCTCAGGCTCTTGGGCATCCAGGAGCCTCTGGGAAGCTGAAGAAGAGCTAAGAACAGAGTGGGGGCCCTCCGGGTTGAATGTAGCCCGGGGCAGAGGGGGAAAAGGGGGCGCTGGTCTAGTGCAGGGGAGCGTCCTTGGCTGGATGGCAGTGGGCTTGAGCTTGGTGGCGGAGTTTGCTGGGAGCGTAGGGAGGTCTTCTGTGGGAGATTAGACAGCGGCTCTAGGCAAAGGGCTTCTCTGTGGCTCCCCACAGCAGATCCCATGAAAAGAGATAGTCCTTGGTTTCAAGGCGTTTATTGTCATGGTGGAAAGTGGATGAGTAAAACCGTACCCCACTTCTAGCGTGGACCTTTTGCCTGGAGGAGTGTCTGGGAAGAAAAGTTCATTGCTAAGCCCCCAAGCCTTTAGCTACCTCATTATAATGGAGACCTGTCTTGAGCCTACTTGTCCTGTAGTCCTCTACCTGTGAAGGGGCGTGGCGTTGCCCTTACATGACTGATGGTCACAAATCTATGGAGGGCTGCAGGCCAGTGACTGGCCTGGTTTCCTGGCAGTTTAGGAAAACGCCTACAGTTCCTTTCAGGGTCACAGTTTCCGAACCTCAGCTCAATCAGGAACCAGGGTGTATTTCACTGTCCCACACATACCTGTCCGGGATAGCTCACATTTAAATTATAACAATATCCTTCACTTATTTCTATTGTAGTGTATAATTGATCGGAATATTTTTATTGAGTATTAATGCACTACAAATCCTCAATACCCACACTAATTACTGACAACGTTTACTTCTAGTTTATTATTTGTGTTTTTATTTAGTGTGTTCTCTCTCTGTGTGCCTTTCTTTTTGCCTCTCTGGGAATAGAGTCTTGCAAGTGTTTGAACTCTGAGTCTTTCTGCTATCACACTCCCTAAGAACGCGTGTCTTTTGTAGTTAAGAAAAAAAACAAAAACGACAAACACATTTGGCCTAGGTTTCCGTGGGCTAGACATTTATGTCGAATTCAAGTTTTATTATCACAAATAATGTTTGTTTACATGTGGAAAACTGTGTGGAGTGCTTCCCCTTGGCTCGCACTGCCCCCAGGCATGTTCATGGGTATTAGATGCTAATCCTCACAGCCTCCCTGTGAGGTAAGACTTGGCTGGCTAGGTAGATGACTACCTCAGAGCCATGCCATATTTCCTTTGGCTACAGGCCTGCTGGCGGGTGATGTGCTGTTAAGAACTCTCATTGGCCAGCAGTGCCTGTTCGTTGCCCTTGGATTCAAATCATCCAAGTCTTAGGCTCGTCCTCTGAGGGAGCGAAGGGAAGAGAAGCATTGGCTCTCTGCCCTTGAAGCACCACTTGAATTATTTGCTGAGGGATGGGTGTTTCAGGGGGACCCAGTCACAAGTCTTCTCGTTTCTGAAGGATGAGCTTCATCACCTGCTCTGTAATACGGGGCTTGATCTCCTCCACCGGCACAGTGGGATCCCATGCCCCCACCACCTTTCCATCTGGGGCCACTAGGTACTTCCAGAAGTTCCAGGTGGGTTCCTTCCCAGAAGTTTCTAGAGAAAAAGGGAGCAGAAGATCAGTGTGCCTCTCTGTATCCTCTCCTGGAATCCCTCTGTTGCTATCATTCTGGTGCCCAGACTTTACCTAGACTCCTTAAATCAGAGCCTTGGAGAACAAGACCCAGCTATGAGCACCTTTGAAAGCTCTCCATAGGGTTGGGGATTTAGCTCAGTGGTAGAGTGCTTGCTTAGCAAGCACAAGGTCCTGGGTTGGTCCCCAGCTCCGAAAAAAAAAAAAAAAAAAAAAAAAAAAAAAAAAAAAAAAAAAAGAAAGCTCTCCATAGATCCCAGTGTGGGATCCAGATTGAGAGAATTACTTTAGGAGCCTGGGAAGTACCTGATACCACACCATCAATCCCTCCTTTACACAATCCCCAAATAGTCACGCCTTGTTCTCCAAGTCTGTTTTGTTTCCAGACAGGAGTCCGAGTAACCCAGGCTACCTTAGTCTTGCTATTCAATGTGGATGGGTAGCCTTGGAATGCCTTCTCCTCCTTGCTCTACCTCCCAAGTATAGGCCTGCACCATGATGACCTGCTTCCAATGATATCTTAATGGTGACTCAAGGTTAGCCACGTACCGATACAGTCCAAATCACTGTCAAGTGAATTTTTGGGTCTTGCTTGAGTAGAGCTCAGGTTTGCACAATTATAAGATCTTTCCAGGTGCTTCTAAAGCAAGGGCCAGATTGATGAACAATCATAGGAACTGGGAGAAAACTAACAGAACACGTAGGATGGGGAATGATGACTTAACAAAAACACAGAGCTAATGGATCTCAAAATTCACAAGGGATTCCTCTGCAACTGAGGAATTAAGGCACTTTACATTATTTTTCTTTATTTTAAACAATTTATGTAAGTGTTTTGCTTACATGTATGTCTGTACACTGTATACGCATAGTGCCTAAGAAGGCCAGAAAAGGGCATTGGCTTCCATGGGGCTGGAATAGCAGGTGGCTGTCAGCTGTCGTGTGGGGACTAGGAATCAACCTGGGTTTGATTCTGGACAAGCAGCCAGTGCTCTTAACCTCCGAACCATCTCTCTAATCCCAGAATATCCCACTTTAAAAAAGAAAAAGATATATATTCTGCCTCTGGTGTGTGTGTGTGTGTGTGTGTGTGTGAGAGAGAGAGAGAGAGAGAGAGAGAGAGAGAGAGAGAGAGAGAGAGAGAGAGAGAGAGAGACAGAGAGACAGAGAGACAGAGAGACAGAGAAACAGAGAGACAGAGAGAGAGAGAGAGATCCATCCTCTGGAATTGGAGTACACAACAGTTGTGAGGTGCCATGTGGATGCTGGGAATTGAATCCAGGTCAGATCTTTTGGAAGAGCAGCCAGTGCTCTTAACTACTAAACCAACTCTTTAGACCCTCAGAATCCCAGTTTTTTAAAAAAGATTTATTTATTGTATTTATATGTGAGTACACTGTAGTTGTCTTCAGACACTTCAGAAGAGAGCATCCTATTACAGATGTTTGTGAGCCACCGTGCAATTACTGGGATTTGAACTCAGGACCTCTGGAAGAGCAGTCAGTGCTCTTAAGCACTGAGCCATCTCCCCAGCCCAAATCCCACTTTTTAATGAGCAGTCTCAGACCATCAAATGTTTTGTTTTTAGCCCCCTCCCCTGACTATCAAATGTTTGAGCCTTACTGAACCCAGCCTGCTTCTTATATAGATAGCCACTCCTAAGAAGAAAAGATAAACTTCAGGGCAGTGGAGGTGCATGCCTTATGCCTTTAATCCTCTCACTTGGGAGGCAGAGGCAGTGGAATCTCTGTGAGTTCCAGGATAGCCTGGTCTACAGAGTGATAGCCAGGGCTTCCAGGATAGCCAGGGTTGCTAAACAGAAAAACTTTGAGAGAGAGAGAGAAGAGAGAGAGGAGAAAGAGAGGAGAGAGAGAATGAGAATGGGTGAACCTGTGTTGTAAACCCTACTCCTTAACAAAATGAGCTACCTGCCTAACGTTCCAGGTAGCGCTGTACAGATGTCCCACCTGATAAGACCTAAACAGCCATAGCACAGTGACATTGAAACACTGCCTGAATGGCCACAGAGCCCCACTCCCCATATACACAAAAGCAGCCCCTTAGATCATCTCTGAGCAGTTTCTCTACTGTCTTATCTGTCGCACACAGACCACAGGATACCTAACAACCTCTACAGCCTCCTTCTGCCCTGATGAATTCATTCGCAGCCCACACATCTTGCCTGTTACCATTATTCCAGACGTGGCATTAAGCTGAATTTTTCAGCTTAAGAGAGAAGGTTTCCCTGTAGCATAGAGACTTTGACTCAAAACAAGAGACTTCCAGTCATCTTGGCCAGCCTCCTCCAGGCTTGTGGCATCCTGTGGTTGTGCCTTGGTTTCTCTATCCAAATCTATAAGCTTATTTAGTGGCAAAGGCATGATGACCTGTCTCGTTCTAGAAGTCCCCTGTGAGTGAAGATAAGATCTCAGGGAAGGACTAGGGTGAGACAGCATTCGGTTTCCTCCAAGGATCAGGAAGAGAAAGGTGACCCAGCCAGTCACCAGCTTCATTGCCCCAGCCAGGGAGGGAAGGTGATGGGGAGAAGGGACAGTACTCACGGGTTAGGTATTTGAAGGCAGGGTGGGCACCAGTGCCAGTGACTGCGATCTTGCTAAACATGGGAAAAGAGACACTGTAGGTGCGGCGGGCAAAGTTCTCGATCTCCCTGTTGCTGTCTGGTTCCTGTTGGCCAAACTGGTTGCAAGGGAAGGCAAGCACGTTAAAATGGTAGGGGCCCAGGTCCCGCTGCAGCTGCTGCAAGGCTCGGTAGTTCTGGTCTGTGAAGCCACATTCGCTAGCTACGTTCACCACCAGGGAAACCTGCACGGTAAAATCAAACAGAAAGAAGAAAGATCAGAGCCACATACAATCCAGCAAAAAGGCATGCACTTGTATCTGCTCTGGTATGTTCACAGAGGTGACTTCTTCACACATGCAAGGATGCCATATATATGTGTGTGTGTGTGTGTGTGTGTGTGTGTGTGTGTTTGTAAAATGTTCATATAAACACACCCACACACGAAAGCAAGCACGTAGAGGTCTAGATGCATGTACACACATACATGAGTATCTGTCACCGTATGCACACAATTCACTGAAATTAATATGCACATGCTCTATAATTCAAACCTACATTAGCTAGTAGTATATGTACCCACACAGCACATTCACAGAGAAGCATGCACACAGGGAGCTCATGTCACTAGGTGATCGTGGGGAGGAGATAGGCACACTTGGGTTCAGTTTGGTTCAGTCAGCTGGGTGCTTCCAGAAATTCCAGATGGGCTCCTTCCTGGAAGTTTCTAAAGGAAAAGGAAACAGAGCTGTGTGTCTCTCTGTACCCTTCCCTGGAAGGAGCTGCCAGCACCTGGATACATAGACTGAATGACTGTCCCCCAGTACGATCCCTTTTGATCTCCTCCCTTCCAACAAACAAATACTTAGTTTGCTCACTGAGCCCTAATTTTTGTAAAGGCTTTAGGCAGTAAATACAAAGGGAGCTGATAGAACTGATATAATGTACTTAGGATTGTGGCATGAATGCCACATTTCCAGCTTCTAGCTCTGAATTATTAAAAGATTAAATTCCTTTGCCTGGGAGCCCTAGTCCTATCTCCATGGCTGCTTTTGAGACAAGTTGGGATAATATCACCTGGCTACCCAGTGAAGATTATTTCCTGGGGTCAGTCTGGAACTCTGGACACAAATTGCTCGTCTCAGATTCAGCAGTACTAAAATTATGGGTCTCCCTGTGGGGAGCTGTCCTGTTTATTGTAGAGTATTTGCCATCATCCTAGCCTGTACCCACTAGATACCTAGGTTTGACAACCAAAAATTTTCCCCCTGAGGTCTGTGGCTCACATCTGTGATTCCAGTCCTAAGGGGGCTGAGGCAGCAGAATTTCAAATTTCAAATTTCAGCTGAGACTACACAGTAAGACTGTCTCTTTAAAAGAAAAGAAAAAAAAATCGCATGTCTTTGATCCCTGAATGTAGCATACGAGATAGAGGCAAGGGAATCTCTGTGAGTTCAAGACCAGCCTGGTCTACATAGCAAGTTTCAGGGCAAGCACTGCCTAATGAGACCCCGTTCTCAAAACAAAACACTGGAGAGATGACGCTGTGCGGCCAAGTCTGACAATCTGAGTTCAATCCCAGGGCCCCACAGAATATAAGGAAAGAAATGACTCCCTCAAGTTGTTCTCTGGCCACCACCAGGGCATACACATACACACACACACACACACACACACACACACACACACACACACACACACACCGTGCACACACCCACACAAAAATGTAATAACAAAGATCTTTTTTATCCCCAAAACAGAGTTTCTTTGTGTAGTCCTGGCTTTCCCCCAACTTTGTAGACCAGGCTGGTCTCAAACTCCTAGAGATCCACCTGCTTCTGCCTCCCAGGGGCTAGATTAAAGGTGTGCGCCACCATCACCTGGCTAACAATAAGAATCATTGAGCTAATTAGACCTATCACTCTGCCTGGGGTGATAAAAAAAGATTAGAACTCTCTCCTTCCCCAGTTGAGGGTCTCCTACCTTCTATCCTGCTGACCTTCATTGAAAGCATTAAAAAGCTTCCTTTTATCCTGTATCGTGTGTTTCCCTAGTCTTTGTGAAGGGGGAACTCTTGCTTCTTAGACTCTTTACAGACTCACATGTACTTAAAGAAGCAAGCAAATAAAACATCTCTCTCTCTCTCTCTCTCTCTCTCTCTCTCTCTCTCTCTCTCTCTCTCATACATTCCACCCTGTAGGTAGATACATATGCCCTCCCAAGAAGTGACTACCTCAACATTCATGCTCGACCACGGACAAGTGACTGCCCTTTCCACTTATCCTTACACCCAGTGTCAGGTGTGTAGTAGGGAGACAGCGAATGGTCAGTAGTGAACGGATGAAGATGTGGCCCAAACAGGAGGCCCAGCTTAGGTTAACCAGCTTCCCTGGGTTGACTGCTCCCTGCTTTCTCTCTGAGCTTAGCACTTAAGGGCAGAGACCCAAGACTTGTCCTGCCGGGATTTAAATTCTAACTCTAGCTCTTAAAAACAAAACAAAGTGGGAATTGTGGTCCTCCACACCATGGTGTGTATGTATGGAGATCAGAGGGTGGCTTGCAGAAAGTGGTTCTCTCCTTTCACCATATAAGTCCTGAGTTTAGGACCTCAGGCTTGGCATACCCACGACTTTACTGGCTCTCTAACTCTATCTTTATTTATTTTAACTTTTTGAGACAAGAGCTCATTACCTAACATACCCGTAGCTGGCCTGTGACTTGCTATGTTGGCCAGACTGGCTTTGAATTCAGATATCTGCTTGCTTCTGCCACCCAAGTGCTAGGATTAATTGTGTGCAGGCTAACTCTGTATCCTATACCTTTTAGTATTTTTAAAGTTCTTTGTTGTTTGTTTGTTTGAGACAGGTTTTCTTTGTGTAAGAGCCCTGGCTGTTCTGGAACTTACTCTGTAGACCAGACTGGCCTGGAGCTTACAGAGTTCTCCCTGTCTCTGGCTCCCAAGCGCTAGGATTAAAGGCATGTACCATACACTGGCCTTTTTTAAAGCTCTCATTGCTATTGGGATTCCCTGGTTCAGTTTTCAGTGCCTTGTTTATTGTCCCCCCCACCCCAAACTTGATTAAAACATGAACTTGTTTTAATCACCACTGTTTATCTTCAGGGCTTGGGTGTTTAGCTAGTATATAGTAGGTGCTGAATAATAAACAATTAGTTAATGGCTGTCAGAGCTGCTCAGGTGATAAATCGGGGGTCTCTGGGAAGGGGAGGCCCGACTAGTAATAATGGCCTTGCTCTTTGCTGTTCTTTGTCTGGAGTTTTGGATGTTGTCATTGACCTACCATCCATACAGAGCACCTAAAGCTTGCCTAATGCTTCCACGCCGTATTCTCACTTGAAATTTACAGCACACTGGTCAGGGCAAGGACTCCTGGTGTCATCGAGACCGTCAAGGCTATTGAGAATAGTTTTGTCCCTAAAGATGCCCTTGCTTGCAGGAAAAGCATACTGAACCATTCTTTTGTGATCCATCCAAATTTGGATGATGGGTTCACATGTCCGTTAGTGTCCAACACCATGTCTTCACAACCGGATCTCCAAGTCCATCTCAAGACGCAGAAGAGTCTTTGAAGGATTTTAAATTTTTTAATTACTTTTTTTTTTTTTTTTTTTGAGATAGAATCTGTATAGCCCTGGCTTTCTGGAGCTCCCTAAGTAGACAGACACTAAGCTGGCCTTGAACTCACAGATATCAGTTTCTCTCTCTCTTCCTCCGGCTTGCTGGGATAAAAGATAAAAGGCGTGTGCCACTATCCTCCTCTCTTGAGAGGATTCGTCAACACAGTGTAACACCAGAGTCTCTGAACTTTATAGTTTAAAGGCTCCCTGGCCGAGTCAGCCTCATCTAACACCGTTCAGTCTAGCTGTTTGTATCCTTTAAGTACCCGCTATTGAAATCCCTGGTCCCCCTGACCTTTCTTGTTGTTTTGCTTCTATGTCTGGACTTGGCCAGCTCTCTTTGTCTGGATTGATCTGTCTTGCTCAAGTCTTATTTAAAAGACCCAATCCTGACACACTTCCTCCTTACTGTCTAGTAAGTAAGGGCCGGTCCACTAGCAACTCCATCACAACTGCTCTCTAAGGGGTGGGCCTTGGAAGGCTCAAGGATGGGAGGGGTGTGTGTGGGGTTCTCTTACAACTTGGATTGCTTTCGAATGTTCTGTCTTCGCTCTCAGGGCCTGAGGGTGGATTCTAAGAATCATGAAAGGGGCCATTTCAGGTGGTAACTCCCTCCACTGCCCATTTGTCTCTCTGCGTTCTCATTGGACCTACTGTTACAGGCGCAGGCTGGACCGGCAAAAGGCCATAAAGGCTCTTGGGAGAGGCAAAGTGGAGAGTGGAGGGCATTCACCTTCCGGGTGGGATCCTGAGCCTTGCCGAGCTCAGTCAGAGCGGGTAGCTCCTGAGCTGTGCCACGTAGCCGCAGGCCTGAGTGGAAAAAGAGGCCTGGGAGCGCTGAATGCACGGATCGCGCAGCCAGGATGCCCGGGGTGGTGTCCGAGCCGTGGCACACCCAAGACAAGCATCCGGCTGAACCCCTGCCCCGGGGCCCCCTGCAAGCCCCTCCCCACTCTGCGCCAGGCCCGCAAGGGACCGTCACTCACCGAGCCGCGGTACTTCTCCAGCGACACCAGCTTGCCCCGGATGTTGACCGCCTTGAAGTCGTAGAAGTCTTGCTCGGATTGCGTGCAGGCCGCGGCCCACAGGAGCAGCCACGCCGTCGCCACAGCCGCAACCATGGCTCACTTCCGAGGTGGCGACTTGGCGAGGGCAAAGACAAGGCGGACGGGACCCCAGCGTTGGGGGCGGGAGGAGGCGGCCCGCTGGGCAGGACGCGCCCCTTCGCAGATGCCTCTGCAGGCGCAGAGTCCCGGCTCTGGACCTCAGTTTCCCTATCTGTGCTCCGCCGGTCAGCTTCAGATCGCCGGATTCCGTTTTCTTGAGGCTGAGCCCAAAATTCGCTCAAGCTCAAACTCAAGATGCAGAGACTTAATAGGGAGATAGAGGAGAAAATCTTTGCGTGAGGATTAGCTTCTAGTGCCTGGCCTTAGGCAGATCGCTCCATCACTCTGAGCCCCAGTTTCTTCACAGGAATACACCTAGTTAGTGTAGAATTGGGAGTACTGGACTGTAACAGGAAAGTGATGGAAAACAATTTGATAGCTGAAAGATGCGTACAAACTTTAGGTTAAGGGGTGTAGCGTTTCTCCCAAAGGGAGAAAGAAGTCAGACGAGTCTGGGAGACCAGAATCTAATGCGGTTTGAATTCCAGCCATGCAGGGGGTTAAGGAGAGCTTGCCTATCTAGTCAATCACTGGATTAGTGTCTCCTGACAGGAGATGCAACAGGAGCCAAGAAGGCCCCGTATCTGGAGCAGCTGACAGTTAAAGGCTTTGTGGACACTAACATGGCTAGCAGCTGGATTCTCAAGTTAGTGACAAGAGACCTGGACAGCATGCTACAGCATTTCCCAGGCTCAGAAATTGCCAATGATACCCATAAAGGGGCCAAGCGTCCGGTGGTGACTTAGTATGACTCATTTGGGGTACAGGTTCTATGCCAAGTTCAGCTTTAGGGGTCTCTTGTGCAGTGATGAACAAGATGTGTGCTTTCTATTCAGAGGGAGATAAGGCACCAAATAATTCACAGTTAACTCTAAAACTGCTGTTGTAGCAAGTACTGTACCACAGTACAGTAACAAAGCTGAGGGTGTGTATGGGCAAATGAAAGGAGGTTTGAACTGAATTCTGACAAATGAATAGAAATTATTCTGGTAAAAGCAGGAAGCTTGTGCAAAGGTTTCCAGGGAGAGTGAAACATGATACACTGGGCAACGAAGGCTAGTTTGGCTGACAGGAAAGAACGCTTGGGGGGGGGGGGGGGGGGAGGCTGGGGAGGGAGGTAGGAGTGAGGTCAGGCGGCCTAGTGGGCCACAATAAAGATTACAGGTTTACCAGGCATGATAGCCAATGCCTTTAATCTCAGCATCTGGGGGACAGAGGCAGGCAGATCTCTGAGTTAGTGGTCAACCTGGTCTATGTACATAGTACTAGGCCAACTGTGTGTGACTTCATAGTGAGACATAGTATTAAAAAAATTACAAGCTTTAAACCAAGAAATGAAGTTTTGCTTTTTGTTTCTGCTGGCTTAAGCATCTTAGTGAGGCCCACCTATAGCAGATAGGTCCCTCTGGCTTTCCTGTGGTGCTTTATACAGGAAAAGGCAAGAGCAGATGCTGAAGAAGAAGAAACTGTGGAGCTTTAAGGCCCAGTGATGGTCACAGCAGAGAAGGTAGTGAGAGAGAAATGGGATAGTTAAAGTCAGGCAGGCTGAGCAAGTGAAGGCTTTAGAGTTGGGGTGGGGCAGTGACTATGAAGGCACAGAGTCCGAGCGGAGGGTTTGGCTGTTTGAATTAAGAAGGGGTGAGGCAGATGAGTCTGGGGGAGTCTTCAGGGGCCATCTGGGGAAAGGCTGTGAGTACCACCTCACAAGGCTAGCAGATGTGTACACAAGGTGACATGGTAGGATTTGAGCTCCCAGCCCTCAGACTTCAGAATATGCTGTCTTTCTCTACCACCAAGATGGCTTCTTTCTTCAGGAGCAGACAACTTAACCAGCAGAGGTGGGGTGCAGGACAAAGTTGCTCCAGGCAAGGTGAAGGCCTAAGCAAGCTTCCCTACTCTTCTGTCTCCTTATCCCAACCTTTTGGGAGTCTTGAGGCCTATGATGGGTCTTCTTAGCATAACAGTTGAGCTGACAGTAATGTTGTATAGTTATCCATTTCCACGGCTGCCTTGCCCACTGGGGGTACCTCCAAGGAAGGCCTGTGCCTAGATCATCCCTGTGTCCTCTCTTCATACACAAGATACTCAGTAAATGTTTACCTTTCGTAAACCTTCTGGTGACTTCTGCTCCATGTCCATGCTAGAATCTGATAGGAGGTGCTGTTGATTTTAGCCAACAGAACATAATCCGTTACTATATTTTCAGTCTGCTACATATTTCTGGTGTTTCTAAGAGAGCATAGTTATTTCTGGGTGGCACATCTAACAACTGGGAGACTCAAAGACTGAGTCAAATCGCACTAAATCTCAGAGGAGCACTCGAAAGCGTTGGAGACTTGTTATGGGATCCCTAGCTCTCCTCATGGATATTTATGTGTTCATCAGACTCCTGAGTATCTAATGTGGAACTATTTTAAGAGCTTTTAATATAGTGCAAAAATAAAATAAAATTATTGGATTTACATTCCAGTAGGAGGAGAAAAGACTAAAAACTAAAACATATAATAGAAAACCTGTGGCACTTTATAGAATGAGAATAGGGCAGAGGGGTAATGTGCCGAATGGAAAGGGAATTGAGTTCTTGTGTGCTGCTTTGTCCCTTGTGTCCCTTATGGCTCACCTTGCAAGGGACTGAAGGACAGACAGACAGACACAGACAGACAGGCAGACACACACACACACACACACACACACACACACACACACACACACACACACACAGAGTAAACCTGGGTGGTAGGGTTTTAAACAATACTGTTACCACTGTAGCCTGAAACCACAGTGTGTCTGTTAGGTCCAGCACAGGCGGAAGGGTTAATTGGTCTCCTAGGCCTCTGCAGGCAAGCAGACTCAGGCTGTCAACATCCTGGGGGAGGAAGCTACATCCTTGACACACAGTGGTCAATCACTCATAAGCACTCATACTCAGTTTTCTGAAGAAAACTGCCACCCCTCTTGAGCCTGGTCTATAAGTAATGGCTTTGCCAATTTCCCATGGGCCAGTTGGTCTCAGAGTCCTCAGCAGGCCAATGGAAGGTCCAAGAAGCCAGTAGTCAGTGTATGCCGGAATCCTGAAGAAGTGGGCTCTAATGTTGGTGAAGGAATGGACTTGCCAGTTAGAATGACAGTCATCAGGCAAAGGGAACAAACTTTTCCTCCCATGTTGTTTATGGAGATGTCAGCAAAAGATGTAGCCCAGATTAATGGTGGGTCTCTCCACCTCAAAAGATCCAGATTAAAAGTGGTTCTTCTCATTTCAAATGATTTAATAATAATAATAAATATCCTTCACAGGCGTACCTGGCCTGTTTGGGTTTTAGTTCATTCCAGATAGAGTCTCATTGACAACCAAGACTAACCATCACAGGTCCACTCATTGTCTTATTTTCTTATGTCACACTTAATATCCAGATAAAACAGTAACCAGATCATAATTACACCTAACATGATTTAACTATCCCATGTACAATTGCAAACACATTATATATTTAACCAGGTCATAACTACACCTAACATGGTACATCTATCCCTTGTATAACAAGGGATTAAATACATTACAATACATTAAATAGTTTAGAATAGATCACAATGTCTCTCGAGGGACAGTTTTTTGGTTACCTCCAAACTTAAATATGATAATCACTATATTCTCCTAATGAGCATTACATTACATGATAAATCAGGGAAAGAAAAATAAATGTCTATGCAAGCATAGTTGTAACAAAATATGAATAGAAAACTCATGTCCATTATAATCCTTATTTCTGCAGTTGGACACATGGCCTTAGCTGGTATTTATAAATCTTCCTCTACTATCCAGTCTGTATTTCCTCCACCCTCAGCTAGCTCCGCATGAGGTCTTGGTTCTTTTTCCTGGATAAGTGACCCTTCCTTTCATCCCTGAAAGGTCTGTGTCCTTTGTCATCCTGCCTGGATTAAGCAGTTGTAGTTTCCCATTGACTTTAATCACAGGACATGGCAGCAACAAGAGATGCTCTGAAATATCTCCTGTACTCCAGACATAAGCGTTCCTATGTCTATTGTGGAAAAACAACCCCATTTCCCCTTGGGTCTGGATCAATCTCCCTTACTAACTGCTATTCCTTTTCTTAGCCTGTTGGTTTAAGGGCTTCAGAAGCCCAAAGTGGCCAGGGTGTTATCTAAGTTTCCAGTTCAATGGACTGTTGTGGCTCCTACAGGAGTGCTCCCCAATCTGGAACCAAGCCTTCTCGGCCAGCAGAACTTAAGCTCACTGAAACAGAAAGCAAAACATATTCCTGGTGGATTACTAGGAGTGGAATAATTTCCTTTCCCACCTCTTGATTCCTGGACCCGTGAGCCCTAGCTATGGGAGAAACCATACCCTATATTAGAGGATGATTCAAAACAAATACTGCGGTCTAGAGATCCTTGCTCCAGGGATCTAGGCTGCTGCCATTTAATTGGCACTGTAACTTTGTCTTCAAAGGGCTGTTCCAAGTTTCTAACAGGCCAGCTACTTCAGAATGATGGAGAACATGGTAAGACCAGTAGGTTTCATGATCTTGAGTCCACTGTCATATTTCTCTGGCTGTGAAGTGAGTTCCTTGGCTAGAAGCAATGCTGTGCGGAATACCATGATGATGGATAAGGCATTCTGTAAGTCCACGAATGGTAGTTTTGATGGAAACATTCTGTGCAAACTCATAACCAGAATAAGTATCTACTCCCATAAGGACAAAGCATTGTCCTTTCAATGAAGTCAAGCTACTACCAGGTGCCATATCTGGAGCTCAGTGTTGGTTTATCGTGTGTGCAGCTCTGACACTCAGCACCAGCTGTACCAGGTCAGCCTTGGTTAGTGGAGGCCCATGTTAAATCCACATGTAATCCCCATATCTGCCATCATGGCCACTTTGTTTATGGGTCCACTGGGCAATGACAGTTATGGCTGAGGAAAGAGATTGTCCACAGAGTGGGCCAGCCTAGCTGCTTGATTACTGAACTCCTCCTCAGCTAATGTCACCATTTGATGAGCATTTACATGGGACACAAGCACCTTCACGTCCTTTGCCTATTTGGAAAGATCTATTCTCACACTTCTTCTCCAGATGTCTTTTGCACCAAATTTTAAAATCATGTTCTTTCCAAGTCCCTGACTACTAAGTTGATCCATTGGCTACAGTCCATGAGTCAGGGAATACACAGTTGTCCATTTTTCCTTCCAAACAAAATGTAATACCATGTGTACTGCCCGGAGTTTGCCCACTGGGAAGATTTCCCTTCTCTAATGTCTTTCAGGGTTCTCCCAGAGAGCGCTGTAATGCCTCAGCTGTCCACTTTTGGGTGGTGCGTGTATAATGTGCAGAACCATCAGTAAACCAGGCCCTAGTCTTCTCTTCCTCAGTCAGTCATAGGGAACACCCCATGAGGCTATCCGTGTGTGCTTGCTGGCAGATGGCAGTGTAACAGGAGTAGAAACCAGAGGCATTTAGACAGCTTCTTCATGTAATTTGCTTGTACCTTCAGCACCCGCTCTCACCTGATGGAATAAATGACACACCATTCACATTTGCTAATAGACTGCTGCTGTGCACATCCTACTTTATAGCTTGGTGGGTCCGATAACACCCAGACCATGACCAGTTCAGGTCACATGGTAATTGGATGGCTCATTGTCAAATGTTCAGTGTGTTTCCATTAAGGCCCAATAAGCAGCCCAAAAGCTGTCTCTCAAAGGGAAAATAGTTTTTTTGCAAATGACAGTAGAGCCTGGCTCCAGTACCCAAAGATCTCTTTTGTGATTCACCTACAGGGGCCTGAGGAAGACTCCAAATAGCATCTCTACCTGCCCTTGACATCTCAAATACTATCAAGTCTGCTGGATCGTATGGTCCAAGTGGTAGAACAGCCTGAACAGCAGCCTAGACCCATTCAAGAGCCTAGGCCCACTCAGAGCTAGCAGCTTTCCAAGTCATTTGGAATATAGGCTAAAGTGACACACCCAAGTGGGCTGCTGTCTTTAGAATCCAAATAGGCCCACTACTTAGGTTTCTTTCTTGGTGGCAAGAGGGGCCAGGTACAATAACTTACCCTTCATTTTAGAAGGAATATCTCCGCATGCCCCACGGCACTGGACTCCTAAAGATATTAACGATGTAGAGGGCCCTAGAAGGCTCTAGAAATTTGGTTGGGTTTATTTCCCATCCTCTGATGTGCATATGCATTACCAAAGTGTTCTATACCTCCTGCTCACTTGATGTAATTAGCATAATGTCATCGACCGACATAGGAACCAACGTGATATTTTGTGGAGGAGACAACCAAGATCTCTTTGAAGTAAGCTATAACACAGAGCAGGAGAGTTAATATATCCTTAAGGTAAAACTGTAAAGTTATACTGCTGGCCTTGCCAACTGAAAGCAGATTGCTCCTGGTGGTCTTTATGGAAAAGTTCTGAGAAAAAGACATTTGATAGATGAATGGCTGTATACTATCTACCAGGACATGTGTTAATCTGCTAGAGTAAGGACACCATGTCTGGTACAGCAGCTGCACAGAGTCAGTAGTCGACTGAGTTTTCAGTAGTCACTGTCATTCTCCACGACCCATCTGTCTTCTGCACTGGTCAGAGGGCAGAGTTAAAGGGAGAGGAGGAGGTGGGAACCACGACCCCTGCATCTTTCAAGTCCTTGATGTTAGCACTGATTTCTGCAATTCCTGCAATTTGTGCAGGGATACGATACTGTTTTTGATTCACTATTTTCTTTGGCAGAGGTAACTCTAGAGGCTTCCATTTAGCCTTTCCAACCATAATAGCCCTCACTCCACAGGTCAGGGAACCAATGTGAGGATTCTGCCAACTTCTAAGTATATCTATCCCAATTAGACATCCTGGAACTAGTGAAATGACCACAGGATGAGTTAGGGAACCTACCCAAAACTCCATTAATCACCTGGTCATCATAAGCCCCTACTGTAACTGGAGGACCACGATGTTTCTTCCAGACTTTTGGAATGGGCATCAATTCAGAACCAGTGTTCAATAGACCCCAGAACATTTTTTTCCTTTCTCCCAGTGTACAGTCACCCTTGTAAATGGCCACAGGTCCCTCTGGGGAAGGACTGGAGAAAGGCTAACAGTAAAGCTCTTAGGTATTTTATCAATGTCCTTCCTCCAGGGAACCTGGCCATCCCTTTGTTCAAGGGGTTCTGGGCTTGCAAATTGGCTTAAGTCTGGAGATTGGTTCATGTGTGGAGATTCCCATTTGCAACAATCCAATGGACTCTTTCTCTCATTTGTTTGAGAATTTTCTGCTTATACAAACCAAACAGTAAGCTTCTTATCTATTTCATACTTGGAAACACCATAGTTGATTAGCCAGCATCAGAGTCGAGCAAGTCATGTCACCATTCACTTTGCTCGTGCTAGCCATTATGGGTTCGGCCATTTTGGACATTGCTTTGTCTTTGCTGCCCATTATAATAACTACGATCACCTCACCTTTGGTGACTCAGTGCTGCTACCTTGGGACTCGATTAAGCTCACTGCATTTAATTCATCCAACTGAGCAGCGGCATCTCCAACCTTAAGGTCTGGCACCAGGAAAAGGATGACAACGAAGCTCTTCAAATGCGCTGGTGCCCCTCTCACCATTTTGTCTGAAGGGCTTAGTAAAGGGCATGCCTTCTGGGCCTTCCCATAGCACAGGCTTATGTTTTACACAGAGTATCCACTCTGACATTGTAGCTTCCCTGAGCTTCCAAATCATTCCATCAACATTAAGGCAAGGGCTATCAGACAAATGCTTCAGTGAACCATTCAAAATTTAGAAACCTTTACGAGATGTGTGAGCTTCTCCACACAGTGGGTCCGTATTCATGAACACAGCCTGATCTAGTTTTAAGTTCCTTCCTCCATTATCCCACACCCTTAAGATCTATTCCTACACATATTCCCCCAGACTTGCGCTTGAATGAATTAGCAAACTTACTAAGCTCTTTTGTAGTGCAGCATGCGTTCTCATGGACTGTACTTTCTATGTCCTCTCTAGGAGCCTGCTTAGACTTTAGGTATGGTTATGGGTCTAGAGGCAACTACTGATAGGCCCTGAGAGAGAGCAGCATTGTCTTGCCCAGCATCTCCTTTAGGGAAAGTCCACTGATGGATTAGCAGACAATGAAGCATTAATTTCCTCATCCAAAGGTAGAGAAGACAATATTTCAGGGGGGTGGGAGAACATCTTCTGCTGAGGATAAAAAGACTACTTCCTCAGGTAAGATAAACCGTTGAGGATCTGTGGGCCTCATTAGCTTCCTTCCATCCATCTCCATCCCAAACTACAGGATCCCGCTCTCTACCAATGAATGCCCTTACCGGGTTGTCTAGTTGATAGCCAAGAATATTCATCACAATGTGTCTGTACAAAAGAATGGGTTCTATTGTTGCACTTGCATAGTATGGACAGTGTACTTTGATCCTCAGTCCCCTCCACCCTGTCTCATTCTCCTCTCTCCTCACACTGGACAATTCATCGGAAAAGCAGTCTCTCTTTCAGGCTAAAGAGATGACTAATTCAGTAAAGGGCTTGACATGCAATCAGGAGGACCCGAGCTCGGTTTCCAACACCCAGGTAAAGGTGGGTAGCACACACTGGGAATATCAACACACGCTTGTAACTCCACCACTGGTCATCAAGAGGTGGATCTCCAGAGCTTGCTGGCCTGACAGCCTAGCTTAATTGGTGAGCTCTAGGTTCAGTGAGGGGCAGCAGAGGTGGATGAATCTCTGAGTTTGAGGCCAGTCCTGGTCCACACAGTGAGTCCCAGGCCAGTCAAGCTCGTATAAGTCTGACCTTCTCTTTAAAAATAAAAAAGGTAAAGAACGATTGAAGAGTACGTATGTCCACACACATTAACACTTAAAAAATTAAGGAGTCTTCCTTCTAATTTCATATCTTTTGGGGATTGCAATTTTATGTCAGTTCATTAGGAAACCTCATTGAGAAAATGGTACTTGAGTACAGACCTGAAGAATGTATGAGAGAAAGTTAAAAATGGAGAAGAATGTTCCAGATGGTAGAAACAGCAAGTACAAAGGCCCTGAGGTGAGAACATGCTTGATGTGTTTGGAAACCAGCTAAGAGGCCAGTTGGCAGGAGTGAAGTGAGGGATATCAGAGAATGGAATGGACAGGCAGGTCCTGTAGCCGCATATCAGCCACCATGGAGACTTTGCCTTTGACTCTATGTGAGATGGGAATCCATTAAAGGGTTTGAAAACAGGGAATTGACATTTCTTCTTCTTGGGGATGCTAGTCACCACCCAGCTTGGGAAAGCATTTTTATAAGTTGGATATAAGAGCCGAAAGAAGAGAGTCAGAAACGATGCTAAAGTTTTGGGGTGAAGCAACAGGAAGTATACAGTCCCTTTAATTGAGATGAAGCATGGCTACAGAGGCAACTGATTGGAGTGAAACAGTCAAGAGGTCAGTTTTGGACAAACTAAGTTCAGGTTACGAATGAGCAAGGGCAATGCTAGTAAATGTTTAACAACTAGCTAACTAGGAAAAGGAATGGAGTGTATTATGTGGATGTGGGTGTGGATGTATATATGGAGGTTTACTGAGAGTGAGACAGATAATAAAATGTATAGTATGCCCTACTGGAAATTCATGTGTGCACGTCTACTACCGAGCCAACACAGGCCTTGAATATTATCTTTGTCCCATTTATATAATTTAATTTTTAGTAATGGCTATGGTGAACAGGAGGCTTACCAAAGTCCTTAAAAAAATATAATATCTGAGGTTTGAAGCTGGCTCAAGAAGCGACTCTTCAGTGTCATGAGGCTGGATACAGGAGTGAGGAGCTGGGAGAGACCTGAGTCAGAGCTATAAATGTGGGTGTGGGCAGAGTGCAGAACGTTTAAAGCCAGGAGACTGGATGAAGATCGAGAGTTGGTATGGACAGACAAAAGAGCCAAGGGACAGACAGCCTTTGGGACTCCAGCATTGAGCATCAGGAAGATGAAGACCAGGGCAATGAGGAAGGACCAGAAAAGACTGAGATTAGCCAGAGGGAGAGCAGAGAAGCTCAGTAGTTACTTTGGACGCCAAGGGACTGACTAATCTGCTCCAGGGTGGAGAGCCACGAACTGGTCAAATGCTGCTGATAAATCTAGGAAGGTTAAGGCTGAAAACTGAACACTGGGGTTTGGTAACTGGTCCTCGGTGAAGGGAGTCAAGCAAAAACGAACAAAGGAAACATGCTTTTCTTTCCCGACTCTCTTGCTGAGATTTCTGTCCTTCCCTTATTTTTCTTTTCTTTTTTGTTTGCTTTTTGTTTTTTGGGGTTTTTTTGTTTGTTTTTTTGTTTCTTGTTTTGTTTTGTTTTTTGTTTTTGGTTTGTTTTTTTTTGTTTGTTTTTTTTTTTTTTTTGGTTTTTTTTTTTGTTTGTTTGTTTTTTTTAGTCAGGATTTCACTTTGTAGTCCTGGCTGTTTTAGAACTCACTCTGTAGACCAGGTTGGTTCTGAACTCATAGAGATCAATTGTCTCTCTAACCCCAAGTGTTGGGATCAAAGGTGTGTGCCACCACTCCTGGCTTCCACCCCTCATCGTCTGTCACGCTCCTCCCCTGCTTACAGGCTGTTTTTTAGTCAGAGCCTAGATAGGAAGCTCACATGATAGAGGCTTATTTACAAAGGAACTGATTTCAAACATGCAGGTAGACAGCAGGGATAACTCAGGAACCTTTCCGAGCTGTTAACACCCCTTGACCTAGAACTGGTGAAGCTAGTCGCCATAAAGGAGATTCACAGCCAGCCACGGGCTTCCTTTCAGGGACATAAACAGAAAATTAGTTTCTGAGCGAGCCTTCTCCCCTCTCTAATCACCTTCAAGGCTGCTCTGGCTTGAACTTAAGTGAAAGGTGGGAAGAAGAGAAATCAATTATGTTATCAATTGGCACACTAGATAGTGTCAGGTCCCAAAGAAACCCAGGGCCAACAGCTAACTGTGCTGCTGGAATGCCACAGTTTCTGCTTGGCCCCACTCAGTACCTGTAGCTCCCCTGGGCACTTCTCACCCTGCCCCCTACCTTAAACCTCCCTAGTCCAGGGGCTTCCCTTCTTTCCCTTCCCCCAGCTTCCGGTTCCTATAAACTTGCCATTCAATCACCCGTTCCCTTTGTCCCCTTGGTTACCTTGTCTCTCCTGGTCCTCTTGGCTCTCTCTCCTCTCTCTTCCCTTCCTCTCCCCCTCTCCCCATCTTTCTCCCCTCTCATGACTCTCATGCTTTGGAGTGGCCATGCCCTCATTTTCATTCAGATAGGTAGTGAGGCAGACAAATAGAAGGTACCCAGCACCAGAACCCACTCAGAAAAACAAGCTTCGGCCACAGCTAGGTCAGTAGATCAGAGTAGACCAGTGCTAAAACCCCTGCCCAGGGCACCTGAAACTTTGGTTCCATCCCAGCACTGCAAGTAAACACAAGGTCTGGTGTGGCATCCTATACCTGTAATCCAGCACCTGAGAGGTAGCTGTGGGAGGATCAGGAGTCTTAGCTAAATATTGAGTTCAAGGACTGGCTAAGTCTCTACCGCCACTAACCCCCCCCCCCCACACACACACAAAGAACGCACAGAACGAAACTAAGTCATTACAATTAAGTTTGAAGCCAACTTGGGGGTCAAGGAGATCCTGAACTTAAAAACTAAAACATGTACATGTGTACATAGATAACAAGAACAGCAAACCAAACGGAAAGCACCTGCTTCTCTCTGAGCGTCTTTAAGTAGCCCTCTGTCCCATGATTCCCCAGAACGAAGCACTTAGCATGTAATCCTCAGTCCTGGCTGCTGCATCACGGACTCACCTAGGACTTTTAAAAAATGTTCATATCCAGGCTTCACCCTAGACCAGTTGAATCAGGAAGTCTGATATGGCCTCAGTGTTATGTTTTTAAAATCTTCGAGGCGATTCTAAGATGCAGCCAGGAGCGAAACTGTCCATGTGCCTGTGAGTGAGACCCCATCACTGCCCACGCGCCTGTGAGTGAGACCCCATCACTGCCCACGCGCCTGTGAGTGAGACCCCATCACTGCCCACGCGCCTGTGAGTGAGACCCCATCACTGCCCACGCGCCTGTGAGTGAGACCCCTCACTGCCCACGCGCCTGTGAGACCCCATCACTGCCTATGTGCCTTTGTACTGCAGTATAGGACCCAATACAGAGAATCTCAGGATGTTAAAGTTCACATGACTGAGTTTTATGATTTAGGAGTTAGGGATGTACTTAGTACTGGAGCGCTTGTCGAACATGCACATTGGGTTCAATTCTCAGCTCTACATAAACAACAAAGTATTAAGATTTACAGTTTCGGGGTTGGGGATTTAGCTCAGTGGTAGAGCGCTTGCCTAGCAAGTGCAAGGCCCTGGGTTCGGTCCCCAGCTCTGAAAAAAAGAAGAAAAAAAAAAGATTTACAGTTTCATTATACTTTTGTTATATTGGTGCATATAACATCTAGGACTTTCTTCTGTTTATTTATTTATTTGTTTATTTTTATTTTTAAAAATTAAAAACATATTTTTTTTTGGCTTTTGAAACAGGGTTTCTGTGTGTAGTCTTTGATGTCTTGGAATCTGCATATCAGGCTGGCCTCAAACTCAAAGAGATCCGCTTGCCTCTGCCTCCCAAGTGCTGGGATCAAAGGCATATGCCACCACCACCCAGCTGGGGGTTATTTTTCAAACGGTAAATAGAAACCCATTAGTAGGTCATGGAATTAATTTAGTGGTGCACAGTGTCCTAGGGAAAAATAATTAAGTAGAAAATTTGGGGCTGGCAGAATGGTATAGTGAAGATAGATAGAAAGAAAGAAGGAAAGAAAGCAAGAAGAAAGAAAGAAAGAACTGACTCCCGTACGCTCTCCTCTTACCTACAAATATGCTTGCATATTCACATACACACACACACACACACACACATACACACACACACACACACTTCCGGGTGTTTTATATAGTCGGGGTACTGTGAAGTATCATGAAAGTACTTTGGTTTTTTTCTTGTGGTTTTGTTTAAGAATACTTGAAATCCACTGCCCTGGGACAAGAACTACAACTGGGCTTCAGTCTACTTATTTTAAAAATGTGGATAAAAACACTAGCGATTATAATAAAGAATAAATGAGCTGGCACACGTGGAATGCTTGGTGTGTAGCACAGAGTAAATAATCAGCAGGGGCTGTTAATATCGTAACAACAAACGCAGTCTTCACAGGGGAGAATATAACATCATGGTGTGGTAAATACAGCATAACATCATGCACGGACACAGGTGAGGGTGGTTACTCTATCTGATCCACCAGATGGGGTAAATATTGTAGCAACAGACAATCTTTGGCAAGCAAAAAGGAGTGGGGCCAGGCTGGCCTTTCTTATCTTGAGGCCAAGCTTGGGTAGTGGAGGGAGGCCTTACCTTCTGACTGAAATCTCTCCCATTAACATCTTTACTGTATGTGACCAGTGCTTGCTGTCTCTCTACGCACCTGCTCTTGGAAAATTAACACAGCTCTGTCCAAAGCCCTGTGGGGAAGGACTCAGCAGGCTCAGTTATTTAAATGCCTAAAGCACTTAGCACCATGCCTGGCACTCAATAAATGTGGGCCAACTTGAACTGAACTGCTGAGAACTGATGTGTGACCTTGATCAAGTCACACTCCTACTCTTGAGACCAGAATTTTCTGTGAGGAAATAAGAGAAATTGCACAAAAGGCTTAAGCAAGAAGCACTTCTGGTTTTTGAAACGGGGAAGCAGAGCCCCAAATAGAGGAAGGTATCTGCCCAAGTTCAGACCACAAACTAATAGACAAGCTGAGGTTGTGGCTGGTCTCCAAGGCACAGCAGAACACTTTCTGCAAGTGGTGTGCTGCCAATCTGGTGCCAACGAACTACAGCAGGGATCTAGATCCTGGAAAATAGAGTGTGGAGCTAAACGTGGAGATTAACAACCTCTATCATTTATATGAAACACAAAATACCGCTGTGCATGTGTCATGGTTTAAATCCGAATTGTTCCCGGCGGGCGAATGTTTTGGAATCTTGGTCCCTGGCTTGTGATACTATTTGGAGGGCCTTGGAGCCTGTGCAAGGTGGTCATTAGAGGCAGGCCTGTGTACCAGATTCTGGTTCTGGCTCGCTTTCTCTGTGTCCTGTGTCACCTACCATGTCTTTCCTTCCATCGTGGACTGAAATCCTTCTAAAATGGTGAGCCAAAAACTTTTCTCCCCGTAAGTTGCTTCTTCTGTCAGGTATTGTCACAGCGACAAGAAGAGCAAGTCACACAGCACACAAAAGGAATATGCAGTAGAAAAGAGCACACAACCAAACACATTAAATGTCACCTCTAGGGGTGGGGAGAGGAGAGCAAATGGGAGGGGGAGAATAGGTAAATGAAGCAAGAGACCTTTAAGAGCAAAGCTCATGAACTGTGTAGGTAGATGTGCACATATTCTCTCTCTCTCTCTCTCTCTCTCTCTCTCTCTCTCTCTCTCACACACACACACACACACACACACACACACACACACACACACACTCATGTCTTAGGGTTGGAATCATCTATTCCAAGGACAGTAGTAGGTCTGCTGCAAGTATATAGTGAATTCTAGTCCAGCCAAGACTACAAAGTAAGACCCTGTCAAAAAAAAAATGGAAATGAAACCATTAATAAAATATCTGATCATGCTACTCCTTTGTTTAAATATCCATCAGAGATGTAGTCTGTGACCAAGTGGCATGGGTAGTGTGGGGCAGTGGTCAAACACACTAGAATTGTTGGTTTGTGTATGTAGCACTGTTCTCTTAATTTCTGTGGGATTTATTTATTTATTTATCGGCAAGTTAATTGAGCCCACTTTGCCTCTATTTCCTAATCCGTATAGGGGATAATAATAGCATCGTATAGTTGGTAGGTAAATATTTTGCATTGCTGGTTCAAACAAAGTTATTATTCATGTATCCTGAGCTTTTCACAGTTTAGATTCTAAACAATCTTCCAGTTTCATTTCCTGCCTCCTCCATGTTTCTGATGCCCAGTAAGCCCTGCTTTCTCTTTCCCAATAGACTCCCACTCCATTGAGACAATCTCACCTTCTGGGAAGCCTTCTTGGGCCTCTTGCCCCAAGCAGGGCACACTTCTGTGTGCTCCCAAGTCCCCTGTTATCTCTCACGCTTCCTTGTACCTTGCTCTTTAAATGTTTGTTCAACACACAATGCTTGGCATGTGGTAGGTGTTCATAAATATTTTACTTAAAACTTTGTGTTGACAGCGAAGTTAAGATATCCCACGTGTACATCCTAGGTTATCTTTTGAAAACCGAACATACCGTGTTACCTGCTTCCAGGTCTCTACAGGGGATATTCCCAGGGCCCAGAAGCCTTCCTTGTTTTACCTCCTAACTCCTGCCACTCCGATCTGACAATGTGGATCAGTTTACTTTGTTTTTTATCCAATCTGGAATCATATAGATACACTAGCTATACACCCCCCTCTGCTTCTCCTGCCCATTCAACATTCATTCACAGGGTTGCATATTTCTGCGTATGGTTGTAGATTACTCATTTTAACTGGGTGCACACTGTTAAACTGCACGAATAGTTTACAGTCTGTCCACTTTGTTTATAAGCACTCGTTTTTGTGTGTGTGTTTGTGTGTGTGTGTGTTTGTTGTGTGTGTGTCTGTGTGTGTGTGTGTGTGTGTGTGTGTGTGTGTGTGTGTGTGTGTGTGTGTGTGTAAGGTAGATGTGTTTGGAAGCCAGAAGTCAACCTTGGATATTGTTCCTTTCGAAACTGTCCACCATGTTCTTTTGAGACAGGGTCTTTTATGGCCTGGTGCAAACTTGCTAAGCAGGTTAGTCTGGCTAGCTGCCAGTGAGCCCCAGGGATCTGTGTGTCTGTCTCTCCAGTGAACGGAATGTAAGTGGACAGCACCATGCCTGGCTTTGGGTTCTGGGGACAAGACCGAGATTCCTAGGCTTAAAAGGTGAGCACTCTACTGCATGAAGTTCTTCCTCAGCCCATAGTGAAATCTTTCCTTTCTTTTCTGCCTCACTCCCCTTATGCTAGGGATTGAAGCTAGGACCCAATACATGCTAGGCAAATGCTGTACCACTGAGCTATATCCCCAGCCCTCAAATATTTCTTAAGTCTGTGAAAATTCTGTCCATCCCACTACACTAGGAATCTCTTGAGGAAAGAGGGAAAGTTTTATTCATTTCTAATTCATCAGTACCTACAGTTGTGCCTGGTTTTTGTTGGGAGCCCAGGATTTGAGGAATGAGCTGATGTAGGATCCCCCTGAGCCTCTGTAATTAAACTGGTCATTTCCCCATCCTTGGAGGGGCCCCAGCTTCAGATCCCTGGGTGATGCAGGTGAGTTGCTAGGCAATTGCCGGTAATTGGAAACACTTCTATTCAGCAGTCTCTTAAACTGCCTCTGCTTTCTCCCCTCCAGCCCATCCCCCCACTCAGCTGCAGGAGAGATTATTTTAAAGCAAGCAAGCAATCCCAGCACTCCCCCACTCCAAAACCTCCTGTCTATGAGGGAGGAATCCAAGGTTCAAGAGCTAGAGGAACCTGTTCGAAGTCCATGTTAACAAGTACAAAGTGAAACCTAGGTTTTTGTGGTTGCAACACCCAAACTCTGTCCAGTACTTTGGCTTTGGAGAAGTTGAGTTTGGGGTGCCCACTGGAGGAGAGATGCATGCTGGATTCAGCAATGTCTGCATTGCTTGTCAAATGTTCACACTCCTTGTCAAAGCATGTGGCGTGGGTGCTCCAGCAGCAAACAGATGCTTATGGGCTAGGACACCTGAAACTCCCTGGGCTAAGAAATGACCCAAGAGGTCCTTCCCAGTCTGAGTTCAAGACTTGGGGCTTGGGATGCCAACTGATGTACTTTGATCAGGAAAGCAGCAGTACCAGACCCCCAGAGCCTGTTTTCCTAGTATCAGTGATCCCAGAAAGGCAGGACAGAGTGGAGAGTCCTGGATCTGGACTGTAAGAACAGAGGTCTGAGACTTCAGACTAGAAGAACATGTTGAATAGTGGGTAGGAGATAGCCAGGGAGATAAGGGAGCACGATCACGTTCAAATGGATGCTGCTGTGAATTTGAGAGTGAGTGAGTTTTCAAGATGGCCCTTCAGATCTTTCTACCTTTATTTAGCTGATATTATTTTGAGCTGTTGGGCTTGTTTTGTTTCTTTTTTTTTTCTTTTTCTTTTTTTTTTTTTTTCGGAGCTGGGGACCGAACCCAGGGCCTTGTGCTTGCTAGGCAAGGGCTCTACCACTGAGCTAAATCCCCAACCCCGCTTGTTTTGTTTCTTTGCGTGCGTGTGTGTTGTGTAGGAGACAGGATAGGATCTCATTATGTAGCCCAGGCTGGCTGGCCTCAAATATAATTTTCATGCAGCTCACGCCATGTGCTGGGATTACAGGCATGTGCAACCACATTCACTGAGAAGGTCTAATGGAACCCTGTTTACTAGGTGAAATTACAATTCTTTCCAACATTCATTCATTCATTCTATATTTGTGTGTATGAATCGATGTACCCTGTGTTTCAACCACACTGCATTTCTTCATTCAATAAACAAAAACCTTACTTCCTTATATCCAAAGAGGTGCGTGTTCAGTTGTGTGCTAGTGACAACAGCTAAGATACAGAATCAATGTAGATGTCTGTCAGTGAGTCAATAGATAAATAAAATGTGGTAGATACATACAGTGGGATGTTATTCGGTCATAAAAAGGTGACATACAGAAAATGGGTACAACTGGAGGCTGTTATAGCAAGGGAAATAAATCAGAAACAGAAAGGCGAATACCACATGCTCTCTCTTGTATGTGGATGCTTAAGAAATATCCATGTGAGTTCAGGAAAGAGGGAGGTTGGATGAGCAATGGGCAGTTCTCCTCTATCCTTGAATAGGAAGGTTGCTTCCCTTATCAGAAGACCACTGACTGGTGTTGCATGCTCAGTCCCTGTAGGATTTTCCCCGCCTTTTAAAAAAATATCCGTTATGCCATCTGTGAGCACTGGTTTATTTCCTCTTCAGCTTAAAGTCTAAAGGATGGATTCATAGCCCTGGACACTCAGTGCCTGGGACATGAGGAGTAGTTCTCACCAGCCTCAAGCAAGGAGTAGAATAATTAATCTGAATGATACATTCAGGGTGAATATGGGCTAATTTCTACCCAGAAACATTCAGTTTTAAAACAAAAACGTCTTCTTTCCTGGTAGCAATTTTCTACTTCCAGCCAGTGACTTGATTTATTGAGAGACCGTTAAGTGCTGTTAAGCTGAGCAAAAGAAAAGTTGGGGAAGGGTTTTCCTGTCAGGGACTCAATCCTTTCTTTCTATTATGTCAGTTTCTTTAAACAAAGAAGGATTTAAACAATCTTTTTCAATTGATTCTCTTGTAAACACTCAAAGAAAGAACGTCTATCCCACTCTGCGAATAAAGTGGAGGTCCCTTAATTGTAAGGACATGAAATGCCCGAACTCCCCGCCTACATAGTTCGAGTAATTGGCAATAATTTCTCCCTTCCCCTCCCCCTCTTGAGAGACAGCTCACATCTTATTAGAAGCAAACCAGATCACTAACCTGGGAACCCGAGACTTGGAAGGAGTTTATTTTACCAGCTAGCACAGGCTTCCAGAGGGAGCAGAAGGCAGGAAGCCTGGGCTTTCTCTCTGTCCCAGTCCACCTGGTACCTAGACCGATCTCCGTGCTTCTGATTGGCCTCTGCTTCCCCGCTCCCTCGTGGGACACTTTGTAGCCTTCGAAATATTCAGGCAGATGTTTCCTGTGGAAAACATTCCCTAGGACAGCTCTCTGTTATATGGGTTTCTGGTAGAAGTATCAAAGGTTTGAGGCATGGACCCAGATGAAAATCCTAGGAGGTATATAGTGTGCTTTTAAGGACCTGTGGTTAGATTAGAGATTTCCTTCTTTCCTCGTTTGTTTGTTCCTTCGTTCATTCCTTCTTCCCTTCCTTCCTTCTTCCCTTCCTTCTTTCCTTCCTTCCTTCTTTCTTTTTGCAATTTCTTTTCATTATCGACAGTTAAACTCCTTTATTTATTTATTTTTTTCTTTTTTTCAGAGCTGGGGACCGAACCTAGGGCCTTGCGCTTGCTAGGCAAGCACTCTACCGCTGAGCTAAATCCCCAACCCTGACAGCTAAACTCTTTTTCAGTAAACAGATTTTGGTTCTACCTTTTATTATTATCATGGTTTTTGCTTGCTTGTATATCTTTGTGTGTGTATGTGTTTGTGTGTGTATGTGTGCGCGCGTGCATGCGTGCGTGCATGCATGTTCATATGTGTGTAGCACATCCGTGTGTGGTTGCATCTGTGTGTGTGAATGTGTAGGCTGGAGGTTGATGTCAGATGTCTTTCCTCATTGCTTTCCACCTTACTTACTGCTGAACCGAGAGCTGGTCATTTGACCAGTCTGACTAACCAGCTTGCTCCAGGATTTCCTGTTTCTGGCTTCTGCTCATTAGACTACGGGGAAGTTTCCACGCCCATTTGAATTTTATATAGGATCTTGGGGTCTGAATTCTGGTTCTAAAGCGTCACAACTAAGCCTGGCCTAAGACTATGGCTTTGAAAAAGTACTGTAACTTCTCTGCATGTCAATTTCCTGTTGTTTTGAGTCTGGGTTTCATGTACTTCTGACTGGCCTAGAATTTATTATGTAACTGAGGTTCTTGAACTCTTAATCCTCCTGCCTCCACCTACTGGGTGCTGGGATTACGGACCTGTACCACCATGACGTGCTCTCAATTTCCATTCTCAAAACAAATCTTTCCTTTTAGTTTTAGAAATGACAGGTTTCCTCCTCTGGGTGTTGTGATGAGGTTGTATGGAAGTCCTAGGTCAAGGTACTCCAGGATAAATTATAGTAATAATTATTATTGTTACTGTTATGCACTTTTATCAAAGGCTCAGTTCCCTGCAATGTCTGAGCCAATCCAGGCCATCATAGGGAGCAGACGTCTTCACCTCTAATAGCAGCTGGGTCCAAGAATGAGAATTGATTTTAGGAACGTCAGACCTGAGCTCTGACTCAATTGGTACCACTGGTTTTCAGCTGATCAGTCCACTGACTACGCTTGTCTCATGGCTGTCAGCTTGCCTACACCCTACTTATCCCGACTTAGGACAGGAGTGGCGAGGATCCTGTTCCTTGTGCCACTAGTCTGCATACAACTGGGCACAGAATAACAACCCGGAACCATAACGCCTCTCCCATCAGACTCCTGTCAGAACCACTTGATGCCTGGCTTGTTGCCACCACAGCCAGTCACCCAGAGCATATCTGAACTCATCATACTCTTTGAACATTGTGCACTGGCTGGAGAAGTTCTTTATCCTTGTCCCTAGGTTGTCACCTCCCCACTCTATCTGTAGCCTAAGAAAAAAGGAATTGACATTCGATCCTAGGCAGCTCGATATATGGGCTCTTACTTAATGAAACCCTACAAAATCAATATTAGTTTCTAATCTTTGTTTTACAGAGAGGAAACTTTCTGAGGGGGCTGGAGAGATGGCTTAGTAGATAAAAACATGGACTGTGCAAGCATGAAGACCTGAGTTTGAACCCCCAGCACCCACTTGAAAAGCTGGGCACAGCTACATGTGTCTGTAACCCAGGGGCTGGGGGTAACCCGTGGAGATGGGAGCCTGTTAACCGCCAGCCCAGATGAGATGGCAAGCTTCCAGCTCAATAGAAGACAATAAGGCAATAAAGAAGGATGGCTTCCAGATGTGTACACACAGGCGTGTGCTCTGGATTGCATTCTTAGCACACACCCATACACACACCCACACCCACCCACACCCCACACACACGCACCCGAGCACACACCCATATCCACATGCACCTGCACACACACACACACACACAGAGAAACAAAACAAACCCAAAGGCCCTCAAGTCATAAGTCTTAGTCAGAGTTACTATTGCTATGAGGATACACCATGACCAAAAATAAGTTGAGAGAGGAAAGGGTTTATTTGACTTACACTTCCACATTGAAGTCCATCATTGAAGGAAGCCAGGGCAGGAACCCCTGCAGGCAGAAGCCAGTGTGGAAGCTGTGGAGGCTGCTGTTTGCTCCTTATGGTTTATTCAGCTTGCTTTCTTATAGAATCCAGGGCCGTAGCCCAGGGGTGCACTGTCCACAGTGGGCCTGGGCCCTCTCCAGTTCCCATCAATCACTAATTAAGAAAATGCCCTACAGGCTAATATTATGAAGAATATTTTCCCAATCGAGGTTTCTTCCTCCTGGATGATTTTAGCTTGTGTCAAGTTAACAGAAAACCATCCAGCACACCACAACCACTTACCCACCTCAACAGGAAAACCTTCATGAAACAAAAACAAAAAGAAAGGAAGAAAGAAAGAAAGTTAAGTAATTTTCTAGAATCACATATTGAGTGACAGGGTAAGATTGTGAACCCAGATCTCTGCTGTTGAAATCCACGATATCCCTCCATGATAGCCCCTGTAAGGGGCTAAGACTCTTAATTTTGGGACCTCTGTAAACACTTCCACTAGGGCTTTAGGAAGGCCCAAGGAAGGGCTCTCTTCCTGCCTTGGCTTTGCATCTTTTCTGGGACCCTGCTCTTTTCCTCCTTTCGCCCCCCCTTCGTGTGCTGTTCTTGTTTCCATGCCTACTCTGTGAGAAGAAACTACTTTATTTACCCACGGATTCAGTCACTAAGCACAGTCAGTCACCTTGGACCTCCATAGCAACAGGCCAGCTGGTCTGAACCACAGGGATTTATTTTCTTCTAGTTCTTGAGGCTCAAGATGGTCGGCAGGTCTGGTTTCTTTTCTTTTTTAAGTTCTGGATTTAACAATTGTATTTTACATGTCTGTGAATCACTTGCATGCTTGGTGGCCAAAGAGGCCAGAAGAGAGCGTTGGATTCCCTGGGACTGGAGTTAGAGACAATTGTGAGCTGCTGTGTGGGTGCTGGGAATTGAACCTGGGTCCTCTGGAAGAGCAGCCAGGGCTCTTAACCGCTGAGCCATCCCTCCAGCCTCAGGCTTGGCTTTTCCTAAGGCCTCTTTCCAAGACCGGAAGTGGTCTTATGGATGCTTTTTTCTATGGAACCCCATCTGGGAATGAGTGCTCCTGACGTCCCTTTGTGTCCAGATTTCCTTTATGTGTAAGGATACAGCAAGACTGTATTAAGTCCTTGATGAGCTCTTTAAAGGCCCAGTCTTCAGATGAAGTCACATTCTGAGATATTAGAGGTTAGGGCTTCGACATGGGAACTTTCTTGAGATTGGAGTGTCGGTTTAATTCATCCTGTAACAGCGTTCTAAGAAGTAAGCAACAGAAAATGACTTGCTTATTTCAGGAGAATAATTGTAAAAGAGCCCTTAGGATCTCACAGAACCACGGGGAAACTTGAACATAGACTGGACTAAGAAAGTTAAGGCAGGAAGAGCCCCAAGCCCCGCTGATACAGCTGCTGACACGGTGACTTTTGAATCATCTGTGGCCGCTGCTATGCCCACTGGGTTGTAAGAATGGATTCTCCATGCTCCTTGCTTCTCTGGGCTATAAGTTCCTGACTTCAAGTTTGGATGAACACATCTGCTTAGAGCATTCGTGCTTTCTCTGCAAGGGAAGCATTTGTGTTTTCTGCTTTTACATTAGGTGTTCTTCCCCTTATGACTCATGAGGAATCTCTCAAAATAGGGAGGAGGTGGGAGGAAAGATGGCTCAGTGGTTAAGAGCCCTGGCTGCTCTTGCACAGAACCTGGGTTTGTCCCATTCCCTGAACCCAGCTAGGTCTCTTCTGCTCTCCATGGGCAGTGCTCGCCTGTGGTGCACAGACACACATGCAGGCAAGACATCCGTACACATAACCTTTTTAAAACATTTATTTTAAAAATAAAAAAATATATAGGAGGTTCAGACATGGGCCATGGAGAATTATAAGTTATACCAGATATTTATTACACTAGGAATAGTGTCCATCACAAATATGAAGACAACTAGACACAGTGTTGGCCTCCACCCGTTCCAAGTGTGGTAGGATGAGTAAGTGGGCAGCTTGAACGGACTGTGATAATGACCCTGACCGGGGAAAGCAGACATCTCAGTATGCTTACAGAGACGAGGAACTTACCAGCCTTGATGGTGATGTGTAGGGGGTATTAGGAGAAATCAGGGGATGTAGTCTATAATGATAATAGCTCAAACCTGAAGGAGAAAGGAGTGTTAGCTAATCAGGAACTATACTCCCAACTTTTCCATCTCAAGGACCTGCTTTCAAAACTGACGACATGAGAGCAAGAACAAGAGAAAGGGGGAGGGAGAAGGGCATGCTTTTAAGGACCTTACAGTTAGGCTGTTGAGATAATAAAGCATATAGTGGGGCTAAGAAAGGGTTCCTGGGCACAGCCAGCTGGCCACCTGGACTCAATCCAAGGTGTGAGATTGCCCTGGTCCAATGTCTGCAGACATAGAACCTTGATTTTGTGCACTGCACCTCTCAGAAAAGATCTCTGTTATATTAGTAAGCTCACTATGACTGGTACATAAACCAGAAGCCTGTTTATTAATTTGCAAAACGAAAGTACTGTTTGCAAAGTCACTCTAATTTGCAAAGCAGACTGGAACATTCACCTCAGAATACCTGTACATTTTCTTCCTTCCTCAGAGCACGTGACATGTGGCATGGCCATAGGTCTGGCATGAGAGCAAGAGGTGTGTGAGCCAATAAAAGAGAAAAGAGAAAGAAAGAAAGAAAGAAAGCGAGCGAGCGAGAGAGAAAGAGCAGCCAGCGAGTTTGGACTCTGCACTCTGTCTGTCTCTCAGTCTGATTGCCAATAGAATCACCTGGGAGGGTGTTTGGAGTTCTTGCCCCTGTGACTCACTCTCTGGCGTTCCAGATAAGTGGGCTTATAGATTGTAAAGCCTCAGAAAAGGAATCTCATTTTCAGAGCCACTGAGGCAATTCTAGTGTGTAGCAATGGGTTGCTCTCTGGACCTTGCCAAATGAGATGTCTGCAATCCGCTAAGGTGTCTCGCTCTGGGACGCTGCCCGGAAAGATGCCTTAGTGGCTTCCTTTTCAGGGAGGGCTGGATGGTTGGAAATCTTCTATTTACACACATGATCCGCAGTGTGCAACGCTTACTTAGACTGCGACTAGCAGCCCCAGACCATCTTGACTGGAGTCCGAGTGTCCTAGATTTCTTGGACATCATTTCATAGATGGACTTTCACTTTCCTACACATGATTAATCTCATCTATGGAGAGATTTTTATTTCAGGGACATTTTCAGGTCTTCGAAGAACAACCCCCCTCCTCCCGTTTTCTATAGAATTATCCAGAGAATAAGCCAAAGTTGATGGCCTTCAGATAGTGTTTAGTGGTTCAATGGGAAGAATCAGTGAGGTCTAAGTCCATATTTTTTTTTAAGATGAGGTCTCGGGGTTGGGGATTTAGCTCAGTGGTAGAGCGCTTGCCTAGCAAGCCCAAGGCCCTGGGTTCAGTCCTCAGCTCAAAAAAAAAAAAAAAAAGAAAAAAAGATGAGGTCTCGTGTAGCCTAGTGCCAAACTTACCACATAGCCCAGGCTGGTCTTGATCTCCTGATCCTCTTGCCTCAGTGTCTTTTTTTTTTTTTTTTTTTTTTTTTTCTTTTTTTTGAAGCTGGGGACCGAACCCAGGGCCTTGTGCTTCCTAGGGAAGCGCTCTACCACTGAGCTAAATCCCCAACCCCTTGCCTCAGTGTCTTGAATTCACTTCTGGATGCTAACATTCTTAGGTACTGACTTTGGGAAAAGGGCTCTTTATAATCCTGTCTTTCAGAGCTGTGAGCTATATGGAGATGCAAGATGAAAAGTCCTTGGGGCTTGGTGAAAGGAAGTGCTCACCTGTTAGGGAATCTGTCTGTCAGTCAGAGGACACTGTCTCAGAACAAAACTCCCTCTCTCTTATTTTTTAGACTAAATAACTATTTTTTGCACTCCAAAATTATGATACATACTCATAAAAATTAACGTAGTGCATAAATACACATATGAAGAGAAGACAGTAACATATCTCCCTTAAGTGTCACATGGAAGGGGTTGGGATTTAGCTCAGTGGTAGAGCGCTTGCCTAGGAAGCACAAGGCCCTGGGTTAGGTCCCCAGCTCCGAAAAAAAAACCAAAAAAAAAAAAAAAAGTGTCACATGGGGAATAACAGTTTTGACATACGGTGAAGATTGTTCTGGATATGACATATGGTGAAGATTGTTCTGGATATGACATATGGTGAAGATTGTTCTGGATATGACACATGGTGAAGATTGTTCTGGATATGACATATGGTGAAGATTGTTCTGGATATGACACATGGTGAAGATTGTTCTGGATATGACATATGGTGAAGATTGTTCTGGATATGACACATGGTGAAGATTGTTCTGGATATGACACATGGTGAAGATTGTTCTGGATATGTCTCCGTAAAGGTCTACATGTCCTGGTGCAACATCACTGGCACACCATAAATAAGGTATTTTCAATAAAATAAATTATTGAATTTAAAAAATTAAAAACCAAAAATACACTTGGGTGGAGGGTAGAACACGCCTTTATTCTCTGCACTTAGGAGACAGAGGCAGGCTCTATGACTTCGAGGCTAGCTTGGTCTACACACACACACACACACACACACACACACACACACACACACACCACACACACACCACACACACACACACACACCACACCACACACACACCACACACACACACACACACCACACATACACACACACACACACCCCACACACACCACACACACCACACACAACACACACATACCACACAACACACACAAACACATACACACACCCCACACACACACATACACACACCACACACACACCACACACACACACACATCCCTACACACACACACACCACACACACCCCCACCCACACCACACACATATACAACACACACACACACACACACACACACACACACACACCACACAGAAGAGACAGAGAGAGAGAGAGAGAGAGAGAGAGAGAGAGAGAGAGAGAGAGAGAGAGAGAGAGGTTAATGATAAGAATTAAAACAGATGATGAAGACTGGACTGGGAACTCTAGAACCCCAGTATGAGGAAGGTAGAGGCAGGAGCTGCACAGCGTGACCCTGCCTCAAAAAATCAGAACGGAATCAAACACAACAGGACAAACTGCTGGGAATCCGCTGGAGCTGTTGCTTTTTAAACTACACAGCTCCGTGTCAGACAATAGTGACTGACTGCTGTCTGTCATGCTAAGGTGACTCACTCATCCTTCTCCTACCGTCCGTCTCCCACCTCCTAACGCCTGTTACTCGTTACTCGAGTTTTAAAAACTCTGCCAAAGATTCACGGTAATTATGTTTTGTTTTGCAATTAAAATCCTGTTAGTCATTAAGGTTTAGCTTTACACTTAAATAGATTCAGGACTGTCATAATATGATGAGGGAGGAGTAGGGATGGAGTGGGGAAAGGGGGATTCCTTAGAGCTTTGACATATAAACATTCTCTTATGATAGCTTCTTTTCTTTTCTCTTTTTTTCTTTTCTTTTCTTTCTTCCCTTTCCTTTCCTTTTCTTCATCTTTCATTCTTTTAAGTCTCTCCCTCCCATACCCTGCCCTGTGGGTGTAGAAGCATATATATGTAGATCAGAAGATAACTTGCAGAAATTAATTCTCTCCTCCATCATGTGGGTTCCAGGGTTCGAACTCAGGACATCCAGGTTGGCAGCAAAGCATTTTTACCCACTGATCCAGATCAAACAGTCCCAGGAGTTTGGTTGCACAAATGTCTTTCTGTAGATACAAGCGGGTGCTGCTGGAGGCGAGTGCATGCCAGCGGAGGCCAGGAGTTGCCATTTTCTACCTTATTAACCTTTTCTGAGGTAGGGTCTCTCACAGAAACTGGAACTTGCTGATTGGTTAGACTGGCTGTCAGGCAAGCTCCCAAGGTCCTCCCGTCCCTGTCTCTCCAGTGGTGCTGGTATCACAGGAACACAATGCTACTATCCGCTTGGTACTGCAAACTAAACTTTCATATAAAGGTGAAAGGAGAGAACCAACTCCACAAAGCTGCCCTCTGACCCCACACACATGCCATGGCGTATGCATGCCCCTGCCCAATTAGAAATTTTTAAAGCTCGTAGAGCCTGAAGTATAGCTCAAGATAGAAAGAAGCCTTGCCTAATAGATGAGAGGCTCTGTCCCAAGCAGCGCCACCACCATCAACAATAACAAAAGGTAAAATTTACAAAATGGCGTACGGAGACTGCAGCTATGCTTCAAGTTATTGGGAGAGAATAGACTAAATTAACCACCCCAAAGTCTAGGGTTGTTTTCTTTCCTTCCTTGTTAGAAAGGTGACTCTAGGATAGTGATGTTTTGGTGTGTTTGTGTGGGAGGACTGGGTCGGTTAGTTTTTGGTCCGTTTGATGTACCTAGAGTCATCTGAGAGGAGGGATCTCACCTGAGAAAATGCCCTCAGCAGATTAGTTGATAGGCAAGCCTTTGGGGTGTGTTAGGATTAATGATTGACGTGAAAGGCCCCAGTCCACTGTGGGTGGTGTCATCCCTAGGTAGGTGGTCCTGGAGTGTATAAGAAAGCAACTGGACGAGTCAGGAGGAGCAAGGCAGTGAGCATCACTTCTCCGGAGCTTCTGCTCCGGCCTCAGCTTCCAGCTCGGAGTTCCTGCCCTGCCTTCCCTCAGTGACGGACTGTCCCCTGAGAGTGGTAAAACGAAATGAACCCTTTCATCCCCACTGCTTTTGGACATGGTTTATCACAGCAACAGGAAGCAAACTAACACAAAGACACTGCTGTTATCCCATAGACGTTTACAGAACAAAACCTTCCAAGTTAGAGCGGCTTCATCATTCGTGATGGATGCTCAGACGTGAGATGCGACGTGTTCAAGGTCACGCAGGGAGTTAGAGGCACAGCAAGGAAGGGAATTCAGATGTTGTCGTTTCCATTCTACAGCCAGGATAAGGAGACTGAAAACACAGCTGTAAGATAAGGCGAAGTCCATTGGCACTGCCTGCCGCTGTGCCTTCTACTCTTACAGTGAGCGCCTGTGAGCATTTCAAGTGGGAGCAGAGGGAGGGGACAAAGTGAACGGATGCTCTCCTCTCTCATCTGCCTATCCCCAGACTAGCAATCCAGCTTCTGTGTTCTCTAGGGAAGACTCCCCCCCCCATACTTTACTTCATTTATTATTACTGTGTATGTGTGTAGCTGCATGTGGATGGGTGTGGCCCTCCATGCATGTTCTTAGAGGACAGCTTTGTGGAGTCACTTCTCGCCTTCCACCTTAATGTGGCTCCTGGGGAGTTTGTTTAGGCCATCGGGCTTCACAATTGTCTTTACCTGCTGAGCCATCTCACCAGCTCTTACGAAGCCTTGATATCAGAATTTTAGGTGATGCTACATTCCTCTCCATCCGTCCGCCCACCCACCATTCAACATCTAATGGGCATCTTCTTTGTGAAAGACTGTTTGTATATATCACGTGTCCATTTTCATGGAGCTCCAGTGTGGGAACAAAGGCAATCATAGTGTGGTGTGAGAAATAACCAATAAGATCTTTAAAAATAAATCTGGATTGCCCTTTCTCTTCTCTTCTCCCCTCCACGCTCACTTCTTAAGACAGAGTCTCACTGTATCGCCCTGGCACGTCTGGAACTCACAGTAGTTGGCCTGCTTCAGCCTCCAGAGTGTCATGTTTAGAGGGTGTGCCAATATGCCCAGATGATCTTTCTATTTCGAAGCTTTTTGCATTTGCATTCCTTAACTCTGAGGTTGGTTAATTTTTAGTTAGAATGAGGTGTTAAATTCTTGCATATACGACAAAATGGCAGAGTATAAGACAGTTACAGTAGAGCACTACGACTTATTGCACCTAAAATTCTACATTATATCCTAGAGTTGTTTTAACCAAATTATTTCTTGAATAATATCTAAATCCAGCCAAATCAGGGCTGGCAAGTTGGCTCAACAGGTAAGGGCACTTGCCACCGAGCCTGATGACCTGAGGTCAATCCCAGGGTCCTAAATGGGTGGAAGAAAAAACCGACTCCAGCAAACTGTCCCTGATCTCCATTCAAATACTCTAGCATGCATTCACACACACACACACACACACACACACACACACACACACACACACACACACACGAATAAATGTAATAATTATTATAGTCAGACGATTCAGACTCAATCTTAAAGGCAGCTCTCTTTTTTTTATAAAATGGTGAATGAAACTGGAGATTACAAAATACAATGAGAGAGAGAGAGAGAGAGAGAGAGAGAGAGAGATTATAAAACAGTCCCAAAGGCAATTCCAAAGGATGATTATCACCACACAGATTAGAGATGAAACCTAAAACTGGAGTAAGAAAATGAGACAATAGCTCACCACGCTCCTTCAGCCACACAACATGAAGTTTCATCCCTAAAGAATTGCATAGGGCGGTTGGCCAGGCAACCAAACCCTTGTACTGTGTTCCTTAAAAGACAGAGCACTCATGTGCCTGCAGAGCTATAATGCCCTAGGGTGAGAAGTGGGCCATCAACTGTCCCTTTTCTTTAGGGTACTGCCTACTTCATGTAATTACTACAAATGACTAACAGGAATACTTGGCAGTGTTTAGAGATAATACAGACGATGAGTCACCAAAAAAGGCTACTATTAAGACAATCTTCAAAATGAACAGACCAGAATTCTGTATCAACATGGATAAATCTCCAGAGCAAACGCTGGGAGCTGGTGAGATGGTTCAGTGGGTGAAAGCACTTGCCATACAAGCCTGAAGACCCAAGTGAGACCCTGAAACCCACATCGAAGAGCTGGATGTGGTGGCATGAATTTGCTTCTTAGCATTCCCACGGTGAAACAGAAGGCAGAGACGGGAGAGTCACCAGAAGCTTGTGGGTCAGCAGGCTTGGAGTATGCAGCATAACATAAACAACAGAAAGATGGTCTTAGCAAGGTAGAGGAAGAGGAAGAAAACTGACTCCCCAAAATTTGTCCTGTGATTATACACTCACTGTGGTGTAAGTGCAACCACTTACACGCATACGTCATGAATGCATGCACACACATTGTTTATTCATGCATATACACCATCCACATAGACAATGCACACACACACACACACACACACACACACTGTGCACACACATAAATATACCATGCTCAGACACATACCACACATGCACACACACACCGTGCACATAGACAGTGCACACGCACATTGTGCACTCACACGCATAGTGAATACACCCACATAGATCATGTACACACACATCATGCACACACGCTGTGCATGTGTATACAATGCATATACACACATACGTCATGCACACAGACAGACACACACACCATACCGGCACATAGATATACATCACGAGGGGTTGGGGTTTTAGCTCAGTGGTAGAGCACTTGCCTAGCAAGCACAAGGTCCTGGGTTCGGTCCCCAGCTCTGAAAAAAAAAAGGAAAAAAAAAAAAGATACACATCCATAATACACTCACTACTCATACAAAACCATCCACACAGATGGATATCAGAGAACATCTTTCAGGAATCAGTTCTTGCCCTCTACCATGTGGCAGCCAGGATTATGCTCAAGTTTTCTGACTTGCAGCAAGTGCCTTAGACAGCCAAGCCATCTTGTTGACGCCAACTTTTGTCATAATGGCTCATGAGAAATGCCACTAATACTAAGTCACTAAGTGGTGATTCTCGAGTTTGAAGTAAGTAGCACCAAGAGTGGTCTGCCAAAAGCTGGTCCACTAAATCCTACTTGAAACGAAGCCCTGATTCATTTATTCAGAGCTTATTAATATAATGTTAATCGAGTGTCTGTAATACACTATAGTTCAAATGCTGGATCATGGAACCCTGTGATTTAATGAAGGAAAGAAAACCAAATATTTAGAGGTGTGATGAATGACACAGTGAAGACATGTGGGCAAGCCTGGGCTACAGCAGGTAAAAACACTAGCTGCTCTTCAGGAGGACCCAAGTCGGCCTCAAAGCATCCACATCACAAGATCTCACTCTGAGTTTAACCACAGATCCAAAACTGATCTCTGGCCTCCAGTGGCATCTACACATATGTGGCACTCACTCACGCAGACATAGACAGGCACAGAGACCCACAGATATAAATAAAAATAAATATTAAAGAACACGTTAATCTTAAAAAAGTCCAGCGTAGTATAGAACCATGTAATTGGAAGATATAAACTGACTTCAGGTCAAATGAAGTTTCCTTGGAAGTGTTTAAGCTGAAATGTGGAGACTAAGTAGGAGTTATTGAGAGAGCAGCAGGAAAAGGAGTAGGAAGGAGGAGGTGGGGGTGGGGACATTGTTACATTCGGTGACCCAAAGGCTCTAGGGAGCCAAATTTTGTGTAGGGAACTGAAATGTACTTACTATTGGTTGGAGTGTGGGCTATGAGAGAGCTGAGAGAGTGCTGTAAGTCGGCTCATTTAAGCCTTCATGGTGTATATACTACAGGATTCTGAGATCTTTTCTGGGCCTGACTGTGCTTAGGGAACAAGGCCAGCACAGGGCCAAAACAAACCATGAATTCTGTAAAACAAAGCCTTGCATAACTCACAATTAAGTCGTGTAAAGACATTTTGGAAATGGCAGTGGGGCTTAATCAATAGGATACCATAAGGAGAGGAGGAAGAGAGAGGGGAGTAAGAGCGGGGAGAGAGAAGAGAGAGGACCACAGTGCCTATGAAAGGGCAGAGGACAAATTTGGGGGTTCAGATTTTTCCTTCTAGGGACTGAACCCAGGTCAGTTGATTTTTACGGCAAGCGTTATTTACTTTTTTATTTTGGCCGTTTTGTTGTCGTTTGTTTATTTTTTCAAGACAGGGCTTCTCTGTGTAGCACTGGCTGGCCTGGAACCCTCTCTGTGGACCAGGAAGGCCTCGAACTCAAAGAGATCTGCCTGCCTCTGCCTTCATAGTGCTGGGGTTATTCCTGGCTTTTTGAGAGAGGGTCTCATATAGGCCCGGCTGGCCTTGCATTTCTTCATCCTTCTGCCTTCACTGTCTGAGAGCTGGAATCACAGGTATGTACCCCCATGTACAGTGCAACATTCCTCCTCTTGTACCCCCTGGACTTCTTTTCCTCACTAGAAGCTTGCTTGCTTGCTTCTCTGCCTGCCTGCTTCCTTTCTTGCTTTCTTTCTTTTTTGTTTTTTGAGACAGGCTTTCTCTGTGTATAACCCTGGCTGTCCTGAAACTCACTCTGTAGACCAGGCTGGCCTTGAACTCACAGAGATCCACTTTCCTCTGCCACCTGAGTGCTGGTATTAAAGGCTGTGCTACCACCACCAGGCCCCTCCTAGATTTCTTTTTTTCTTTTCTTTTTTTTTTTTTCGGAGCTGGGGATCAGAACCCAGGGCCTTGTGCTGTAGGCAAGCGCTCTACCGCTGAGCTAAATCCCCAGCCCCCCCTCCTAGATTTCTTAAGTGTAGTGATCGTGTCTGGCTCATTCTTCAACGTGCATCACCAATCACCTATTATGTGCAAGGCCTCAGACTAGGTGCTGCAGGCTTAGTGTTAACGGGGAGAGAAATGTTCTTTTTGTGTGTGTCCAGGGAGACTGAGTCTCTCTATGTATCCTTGGCTAGACTTCCATTCACTCTGTAGACCAGGTTGGCCTCAAACACACAGAGATCCATCGGTCTGCCTGCTGAGTGCTGGGATCAAAGACCTGCACGGCCATACCATGTCTGAGACAATTCTTGCTTTCATGGAGTTTGTAGTCTAGTGCAAAAGACAGATGAGTAAATAGGAAAGAGGACCAAGTAGGATCAGGAAGGTGACACAGGGACCTTGGGAAAGGAAATGAAAGGCTTCCAGAAGGATGAGGGTTTAGCTGAGAATTGAAGGAAAGCCACAACTTGGCATGCAATGTGGCTACCATGGGTCTTTGTGGGAGGGGAGAGAGTGGGGAAGGGGAAGGGGAGGGGAGAAGGAGCAGAGGGAGGGGAAAGGGGAGGGAGGAGAGAGAGAGGAGAGGGAGAGGGAGAGGGAGAGGGAGAGGGAGAGGGAGAGGGAGAGGGAGAGGGAGAGGGAGGGGAGAGGGAGAGGGAGAGAGAGAATAAAAAAAGCCAGAGAGCACAAAACACAGGGGATGGGGTGTGTGGGATGGAGAGGAACAGGGACAGCAGTTAGAAAGAGGTGTTTACTGTGCTGATTACACATAGAAACCCTTATGTAGGAGTCATGGAAGGAAGGAAAGAAGGAAGAGAAAGAATAAGGAGGTGAAGAAGGGTAGAGGGAGGGGAGGGAGGGGAGGAAGGAAGAAACAAGACTAGAAGCAAGTTCATTTCCTGCCTTTAACAGTAGGCCTGGGCCCAGTGTTGGCTCAGTGCATGAAAGTACCTGCTACCACACTAATGACCTAAGTTCAATCCCCAGGACCCACAGGGTGAAAGGAGAAAATCAATTCAGGAAATTTGTCCTCTGTCCTCTGTATGTGCCGTGGTCCATACTCAGTCCATGCACACAAATAAATAAAATATAACAAAAATAATGTTTGAGAAGAGTAGAAGGAAGGAAAGGGATAAGAATGGAAGGAGGAACTGGGCCTGATGGCTCACGCCTTTAATCCCAGAATGTGGGAGGCAGGGGTAGGTTGGCTCTTTTGAGTTCAAAGCCAGCCTGGTCTACATAGTGAGTTCCAGGACAGCCAGAGCTACATAATTTGACATTGTAGTACTTTTGGGAAGGGGGCTGCAGAGATGGCTCAGTGGTCAAGGTCGTAGTCCTCTTCCAGAGGACCCAGTTTTGTTTTAAGTACCCGCATTGCTTGGTTCACAACTACCTGGAACACCGGCTCCAATGAAACCCGTGGTATTTTATGGCCTTCTTGGGCACTTACACACAATGGCAATACTTCACATAGAAATATACACATAAACAAAAATAAACATTCAAGATTTTTGAGAAGAGCCAAATTCGTTTGGGCTTGCTCCCTTGTTCACCGGAGGTATTGTCGTAGTAAGTGGCTTCCTGGTTACGGGACCTGGACTCTGGCACCAGCCACTTAGGTTGAATTTTGACTTTGGCCAGTTAGTTGAGTGACATGATCTCACTGTGTAGAAATGACAGGAACCCACAGGATTACAATGAGGATTAAACAAAGCTAATATTTGTAAAGCACTTGAAACAATGCCTAGAACTCGGCGGTTTTGAGCGTTTGCTTTATCATCCCTCCATTTATGAGCGTATTTGTCGAGGGCCAAGTGTTGTAATAGATGCTGTGAGAATGAGACCTGAGCCAGGCGGTGGTGGCCTAGGCCTTCAGTCCCGTATTCAGGAGGCAGAAGCAGGTGGAACTCAGAGTGGAGGCCAGCCTGGTCTACTGAGGGAGTTTCAGGACAGCCAGGGCTACACAGAGAAACCCCTGTCTCAATAAAAACAAAGCAAAAAGAAAAGAAAAGAAAAAAGATCTGGCTTTAGTCATGGATGAGGATCACCAAGTGACGGAGACGTGTAAATAAGAAACGATAACACACTGCAATCAAGTGAGGTGATAGCTGGTAAGTTCTGCAGAATCCAGCCAGAGTGGTGACTCATTCTCTCTGAAGAGGCAAAGGGAGGTTTCAGAGGCGTGGAGGCATTTGAGTATGTATTGACGCACTTTGAACAGGTTCGCAGAAGGGAAAAAAAAAAAAACCTAAAACACAAATGGGAGGGCTTATCGGGACAGGGAAGCACCCTGTCTGTTGCTCAGGCTTAGTAAGAGACAAAGACTAAAGTGTGTTGATACAAGTCACATACGTTGGCGTGTGCTGCTAGTCACAAGTACCCAGGTGTTTGAAGTGGGTGTTTTGTTTGAACTCACAAGTTGAAGGCCGTCCCGGACGATGTAGGGATACAGCAAGATCCTGTAGATTACTGAAGGAAAATAAGAAAAAAAAAAATGTCGGGGTTGGGGATTTAGCTCAGTGGTAGAGCGCTTGCTAGCGCGCAAGGCCCTGGGTTGGTCCCCAGCTCCAAAAAAAAAAAAAAAAAAAAAAAAAAAAATGTCAGCGTGCTCTTACATCCCGGGTCTTTCCTTCTTTCCTTCCTTTCTTTCTTCAACAGTTTTATTCTGTAGCCTTGACTAGCCTAGAATTCAACTATGTAGATTTGTAGACAGTGCTAGCCTCAAAGACATCCTGCTGCCTCTGCCTCCTGACTGCTAGGATTAAAGGTTTGTGCCTGTAACAGGTACTTGTTATTCCTTTTAGTCTCTTCGTGTGACTCCGTATTAGTGTGTGCACGGGAGTATGAAGGCCAGAGGTTAACCTTGGGTGGCGTTCCTTAGGAGCTAGCCTCCTTGTCTTTTTTGGTTGACCTGAAACTCGATGACTAGATGAGGCTGGCTCGCCTGTAAACCTCAAGGATCTGCCTCTTTCAGTGTCCCCACCCTCACCAGTGCTTTCATTCAGTATCCATGCCTGGCTTTTTCAAATAGGTTGTGGTAATCAAATTTGATCCTCATGCTGTACTGTGAGCACTTTACTGAGTCTCCTTAGCTCTATTTTTCCCCCACCCCACTTTGGTTTTCCAGGATAGGGTTTCTCTGTATAACAGCTTTATAGATCAGGATGGCTTTGAACTCACTGCCTGCCTCTGCTTCAGAGTGCTGGGATTAAAGGTGTACACTACCATGTCTGGCTCCCTTTACTCTCTGTAAGTATTTGGGAGGTAGTTATCTATCTATCTATCTATTCATTTATTTTATTTTATTTATCCATTCGAGACAGGGTCTTTCTCTGTAGTCCTGGCTGTCTTGGATATGTAGATCAGGCTGTTCTGAAACTCACTGCCTGACTCTGTCTTCCAAGTGTTGGGATTGAAGGCACGTGTCACTACACCCAACTTCTGGATCCTTTTTAATGTTGAACTGAGCACATTTTATAAGCTAGGCAAGAGCTCTATGCCTTAACTTTTATTTTTATTCCTTTTTGTCCTTGTTTTCTTCTTTGCTACATTTTGTCATTACAGTTACTCAATACACTCAATACACCATGGTACTTATAATTATGGGCACCTTATAGACATTAACCCATGTACTCCTTATGACGACTGTGTGAAATAGTTACTGCTCCTATGTCCATTTTACAGATGTCTTGTTCAATGCTTTTCTAAAAATAATTATTAATTAATTATTTTTGTATATGAGTACACTGTAGCTGTCTTCAGACACACCAGAAGAGAGCATCGGATCCCATTACAGATGGTTGTGAGCCATCATGTAGTTGCTGGGAATTGAACTTGGGACCTCTGGAAGAGCAGTCAGTGTCTTTTTTTTTTTTTTCTTTTTTTTTTCCCCCGGAGCTGGGACCGAACCCAGGGCTTTGCGGTTGCTAGGCAAGCGCTCTACCACTGAGCTAAATCCCCAACCCCAGTCAGTGTCTTAATAGCTGAGTCATCTCTCCAGTTCTGTTCAATGCTTTATGGCTGTTAAGAGATACCATGACCACAACAACTCTTATACAGGACAATATTTACCTGGGGCTGGCTTACAGTTTTGGAAGTTTAGCTCTTTTTCGACATGACAGGAAGTGTGGCAGCACACAGACATATATGAGGCTGAAGAGGTAGCTGAGAGTTCTACAACTAGATCTGCAGGCAGCAGGAAGAAAGAGATGGGGAAGAAGGGGAGAGGGGGAGAGGGGGAGGGAGAGGGAGAGGGAGAGGGAGAGGGAGAATGAGTGCGAGCACCACCAGGCCTGGCTTGGGTTTCTGAAACCCCAAAGCCCATCCCCAGTGATACACTTCCTCCAACAAGGCCACAGCTCCTAATCCCTGTCAAGTACCACTACTTCTAATGACAAAGCATTCACGTATGGGGGCCAACGGGAGCTATTCCTAATGAACCACCACGGATGAAGAAATTGAAGTAAAAACAGTAAGAGGTTCATTCAAAGTCATACAGCTGGAAACAGCAGCACCAGGCTTCAAGCCTACAGTTTACATTCCGGACTTGTGCTCTCCACCACTGTGGTTTTTCTGTACCTCCCACCTCACACTGCCACCTCTATTAGTTGTCATTAATGATCTGGAGTGGGCCTGGAAACTAGATATGCCAGCTTGGGTACAAAATCAGATGAAAGTCACTTCTAGGGGAAGAGTGCATGGATTCTACAACCCGTGCAGATTGCAGAAGACATTCTAACAAGTTACTTCTTCCTCTCTCTGACTCTGTCAGCTTCTCTGGTCATCAAGGGATTGGGGATAGCACCAACATTTGTTGTATTATACAAGATATCTCAGGATGTTTGTGTTAATGTGGGTGTGTGTGTGTTAATGTGTGTGTGTGTGTGTGTGTGTGTGTGTGTGTGTGTGTGTGTCCGTCTTTAAATTTGGATCCCCCAACCATTAGTTTGCTCTTTGGAAGCAAAAGTTTAAAATATGTCTTTCACTCTAGGAAAGGACAAATGTGGGCATAAATGCATGACAAAAAGAATTAGATTTATCTAGAGCAAGGCAGCACCACATTGATTCACAAAGAGAAATGTCATTTCAAGAGACAATAAAGAATTAAAAAGGAAGCTGGGTGGTGGTGGCACACTCGTCTTTAATCCCAGCACTCAGGAGGCAGAGGCAGGTGGATCTCTGAGTTGGAAGACAGCCTGGTCTACAGAGTGAGTTCCAGCACAGCCAGGGCTCACAGAAAAATCCTGTCTCAAAAAACCAAAAGAGAAAACAATAAGGAGGAGGAGGAGGAGGAAGAGGGAGAGGAGGAGGAGGAGGAGGAGGGAAGGGGGAATTTTGCAATTTTACTAGAGAAAGCATTCATATTAAGAGATCTGATTAAGATTACATGATATAAATAAGCATTAAGTAAATATAACTTTAGATATGTGTGTATATACATATCTATCTGCCTACCTACCCATCTATAGCCCAGGGTCCACCCTGATATAAGGAGAATAACAGAAGTTGGGCAGCATAAGATGGGAAGTCTAGATAGATTGAAACATTCCCAGTGGTAAGAGCTTTCTCTAATTTTTTTATTTCAAAATTTTATTTATTTCTACTTTACATACATTGGTGTTTTGCCTGTTTGTATGTCTGTGCGATGGTGTCTGATCCCCAGGAAATAGAGTTGTAGACAGTTGTGAGCTGTCATGTAGGTGTGGGAATTGAACCGGGTCTTTTTGGAAGAGCAGCCAGGGCTTTTAATCACCCAGCCATCTCTCCATTCCCTCTAATTTTTTTTTAAATGGGAAAAGTATGGGAAGTTTAATGCAAACCAAGCATATCACGATTGGAGATTGTTGCTCTGATTTATGGATTAATTAATGAGTAGGATGCTAGGATCAATCTTGTTCAGTGAATTGTTTTTGTGAGTGTCACAAAGTCTCCAGTTAAGAATCTCTCTATGTTCTGCCTCTTATTGTTGGCTCTCTTCCTTTCCCTCCCTGCTTCTCCACATGGTTCAGGGTCATGACCACTCTGGACTCTCCCAGATGTGTCTGCCTCTGGCTATGCTCTCTCATGTATCTATAACCTTTCTCCTCTACCATAGAAACAAAGATTCACTCAGTGTATGTTTTTAATATATGTGCTGTTTAGTATACATTGTTAGCATATATAGCAGTTGAAGCCAACACTGGATATGATTTTTAGACAGTGATTTGGATGTCAATATCACAGACTTAGAGAGGGTAAGATGGGGTACAACGGAGTAGGGAAGCCCTCTCTTTGGATTGAGAACAATATATAGAGCACAGACTTCCAAGCAACTCAGTGTTCAGGTTTCTTCCTGTAAATCTGCTTAGGAGTTGGATTCTGGATAGGTGGAATTTATAGCAACATTATGTCCTAGATTTTTGAGGACAGCCCCAGACTTCAAATATTTTATCCTGTTGTAACAACAGTAGGCTTAAAGTTGTGTTCTCTTGTCCTTTTCTTGGCATGTTTGGTAATAAATACTCAGAGGACGCCTCGGATGAGTTTAGAGAGATAACAATACTGAGAGCATTCATTGCTAGTAAGGATGCAAAATGGCTGTCTGAGGTGAGAGGCAGGCAAAGAGAATCCCCTGTAAAATTGCGGTTGGTGTGTGTGTCATTTGTTTACAACAGATCATTCTAATAAGAGCCAGAAGTTTAGGGATAAACGGGAGAAAGGATGAGCCTGAGGACAAGGAAAGGACTCAGTGAGGTAGGGCTGGAGGGTGAGGGTCAGGGAGGAAGGACAGAGAAGCCTGGAATGAAAAGAGGAGCCAAGATACACAACAGAGGCAGGCAGGCAGGCACACTCAGCGAGAGGAGAAGGGAGGAGGAAAAGAGGGCAGGGAGAATCAGAGCAGGAGAGCGTGAGGCAGTTAGGACAGACAAATAGGCAACCGTGCATGGACGAGACACAGAAAGAAGCTCAAGGTTTAGCTGTGGGCATCTGGAGCACCCTGGGGGGCGGGGTGAAGACTGTGGGAAGGATTATGAAACCACCCCAACGAGAGCTGCAAGCCCCATCTACTATAATGGTCACCCCTTCAGAAAGCCCCCAAGAGAGCTGCTTGTAGACCCGGCATGTGCTGAAGGGGAGAATCTCTGCTTCAAAGTACCTTTTGCTGAATCTTCCTCTGAAGGAAGGGCCCGGAGAGTGTCCTTTAATTTCTCTTTATGAAGACACAATTCCAGGCCAGGCAGTGGTGGCACACACTATAATCCCAGCACTCTGGCGGCAGAGGCAGGTGGATCTCAGAGGTCAGTCTGATTTATAGAGAGAGTTCCAGGATAGCCAGGGCTACACAGAGAAAGCCTGTCTTGAAAACAAACAAACAACCCCCCCAAACTTCAAAAATCACAATTCATGATCCAATCATTTACCAAAAGGCCTTACCTGTAATACTATCTCGTTGTGTATTAAGTTCTAACATGGGAATTTTGCTGGGACACAAGCATTCCAGCCGTGGCACATTTTAACACACCCCTCCTTTATTCTCTTGCTCTTTGCTTTCTTTACACATGTTTGGCTTGGTTTTAGTGAGACAAGGGTCTTGCTATGTAGTCCACGATGGTCTGGAACTCATGACTCAGCCCAGACTGGTCTGGAACTTGTGGTCATCTGCCCTCCACCTGTCACTTGTTTTCTTGTTTTTGACTCATTTGTGACTTGGCTTTTCGTGGATCCTGCTTTGTTTTTTGCCAAAACATACTTAGTGATTACTTTTGGTTCTGACTCTACAGATCTGACTTAGCTCATGTTGCTCTCCTAACATCATAGTCTGCCTGCCTCATCTTGAAGAAAATATAAAACTGACTCAAAATCCAACATACTAAAATAGTAATAGGACTGTGATTGGATCATTGTTACTTTAATGCCAATTTTTTCAAAAGGTTAAAAAATATGATATGGTTATATTACACATATAAATAAAAACTATTTAAGTTTGACTTAAGATCACTCATCAAGTCTTTTCATAGGCAACAACTGAATTATCTTTCCCTTCATTATTTTCAAGAAAGGATATAAAGTTAGTATCCCTTTGGCTAAGCAGCTGCTGCTGAGATCCTGTCTGGACCAGAGAAACCTATTCTCCATTTTCTCCCTCCAAGCTGACTTTGTAATGTCCTCTGGAATTTACTTTCCAAAGCAGAAATGTGAGCATGTACTTCTCCTACGTAAACTTTGAATGCGTCTTAACATTACCTGCAGGATGAAGTCCAGTCTTCTTTCTTTCTCTTCTTCTTCTTCCTCTTCTTCTTCCTCTTCTTCTTCCTCTTCCTCTTCCTCTTCTTCTTCTTCTTCTTCTTCTTCTTCTTCTTCTTCTTCTTCTTCTTCTTCTTCTTCTTCTTCTTCTTCTTCTTCTTCTTCTTCCTCCTCCTCCTCCTCCTCCTCCTCCTCCTCCTCCTCCTCCTCCTCCTCCTCCTCCTCCTCCTCCTCCTCCTCCTCCTCCTTCTTCTTCTTCTTCTTCTTCTTCTTCTTCTTCTTCTTCTTCTTCTTCTTCTTCTTCTTCTTCTTCTTCTTCTTCTTCTTCAATATATGTCTTTTATTGTCCCCAAAGAGCCCATGTTGTACTTGTAATCAGGATCTTGTTTCTGGAACTGGGTATCTTTGGTCTACCCATCAGCCTGCTGCACTGTTCCCTTCTTAGACACATAGATAACATCCAAAAACTTTCTGATATCCTTGTTTTTAACTGTTGTGGCTTGCCGAATCGGAGCCCTTGAGTTTGAAACAAGTTCAATATCATTTACTTCAAGGATTAATTCATCTCTCTGGCTTGAGAGACAGAACAAGCAACACCTATCCTCACCTGACCCCTGCGGATGTAGTTTTCACTCAAGAAATTTTGGATTTCAACCAAAGACCCATTCTCCCAAATAATGACGTTGATGGGGGAAGGGAGCATTCACAGACCTCATCTTGTAACTGAAGCCCAGCGTAACTCCCTTGATCATGTTCTGAACATGACTGCAGATGGTTCTGACAGTGGCCAGTTCCTTTCTGTCACCCCACCATTTGTCAACACGGAGCCTCTTTTTTTTTTCTTTCCAAGGAGACTCAGCTGTACACCGATGTGATTAAAGTCCCTTCTCGGAGTTTCGCTGGTGTCCTTCACAAGGACTGCGCGCCCCTTCCGAGTGATGTCGACATCTTCTGGAATGTCAACAGTCTGACTGCTGAGAATGGTCTTCGTTCTCACAGTAGATGGGGCAAGGAGCGAAGTCTAGTCTTTTTCATATGGCTCTTTGCAACTCTACCTTTCTAACTTCATTTAGCAATTTACTGTGTTAGCCACCATTTTCATCGCTGCGACAAAATACCTGACAAAAGTGGCTTAAGATAGGATTTATTTCAGCTCACAGCTTGATATATTATATCTTATAGCAGGGAGGCGTGCTGGTAGGAGTGTGTGGTGATCAGTCAGGAAGCAGAAACACAGCAATGCCGGTGCTCATGTTTTCTCCTTTGCATTCAGTCTGGACCTTAGACTCTACAGTCCTGCTGCCCCATAGCCAAGTGGGCCTTTCCACCTCCACTTCGTATCTTTGGAAAACCCTCAATATCACAGGAGTTCGTTCCCATAAGATTCTAAATCCCATCAAGTTAATGATCAAGATTTGATCATCACATCTGCTAACCTTTTCTTTCGTCTTTGCTCCATGTTAAGTCAGACTACTTGTCATTGTAGAATCACAGAATAAGGGTACAAGACTTACGTGCACAGCTTGGTGAATGCTTGCATTTACATTTGTGTACAACCGTGGGACCATGACTACTGGTCTTACTTTTTTTTTTTTCTTTTCTACTAGCCAGAACAATGAAATACTATCTCATTGTAGCTCTCTCTGGCATTTCTCTGACCATTTGCTTTTCAGTGTCTTTTCCTGTGCGTACTGGCATTTGGATCTTCTCTGGAGAAGCTGTTCCAATCCTGTGTGTGCTCTGAGTCAGGTTGCTTCCCTGCTCTTGAGTTTAGGAGACTTCTGTATATTGCACTTATCAGTTCCTCTCCACATACGGAATTTGTAAATATTTTCTTTCTTTCCCGGTGTTACCTTTGTACCCCGTCGAGAGTGTCTTTGCAAAAATAAGGTTTATAGGTCAGGGAGATGGCTCATCGTTTAAAGGTGCTTACTGCTAAGCCTGACAACCTGAGTTCCATCCCCAGAGTCCCTATGGAAGAAGAAGAGAAGGGCTCTCAAAAGTTGCCCTTTGACCTTCATTCGTGTACAGCAGCAGCCCATGCATGAGTGTGCAAACACACAGTTTTAAAAAACGTAAAAATAAATAAATAAATAGACTTTGATCAAGAAAAAAAAAATGAACACAAATTTACAATATATCTTAGTTGTTGCTCCCTGTCCCTTTGGTGTCTTAGAGCTCCTCCACTATGTTTTTGTCTAAGAGTTTTACAGTTTTAGGTCTACGGTGTTGCCACTTAGGTCTAGGTTTTACAGATTGACCTCTAGGTCAGGGATCCATGTTGAGTTGGCTTTAGTATGTGGCCTAAGGTTGAGGTCTAACTTCACGCTCTGCATGTTGGGGATCCGGTTTCTCAAGCACTATTTTCTGGAGGAAAAATTAAACACAAGCGATTCCTGATGCATGGCTCAGCAACCTTGTTGAAATCATCTGACCATATATGTAAGGGTTTATTTATGGATAGAGGGCATGGCATTTTATAGGACACAAAGATGAGTCAGAGTACAGATTGTCCTAACACATTAGAGTTGGTTGCAGAGAGACTGGTAGAATGCAATTGGATCTCATTTTTGTTTTAAAGGACAAAGAAGAATATAATCGGTTTAGAGGAAAGTAAAACAGCTCCCTTAAAGGAGAGTTCATATCAGAATTTTACTATTTTGGAGCCTCTTCCTGCCTTAGTTTATCTAATTCATCCTCATTTTTACACATGAAGAAAAAGAAGAGTGAGGCTATTCTTGAAGCCAGAATTACCAGCAGATGAACTGAAAGGAAGATGTCTGGGTTGGAGAAGGAGCTCAGAGTTTGCCAGTGTACATGAAGCCCTAAGTCTGATTCCCCAGTCCTGAATGAAACGGGAGGTAACTACAGATTTCTGGAAGTCGAGGCAGGAGAATTAGAAATTCAAGGTTTTCCTCAGCTAGTAAGTGGGAGATCAGCTAGTAAGTGCTAGTAAGTGTGTAGCTTAGGCTTCACAATTCTCAATCTCACTAGAAGAAGAAAGGAAGAGAGGAAGGAAGGAAGGAAGGAAGGAAGGAAGGAGAGAAAAGACCTCAATAGATTATAAGAAGAACTTCTGTCATTGAGAACTGGTAGATGTAGGAAGGAATGTATCCTCTATTAAATGTACAGATATTCAAATAGAAGTGTAACAATCACCTGTAAGTTGTTATCACGTTGTTTTGTTTTTGAGACAGGGTTTCACTATGTATCCTTGGCTGGCCTGGACTCTCTATGTAGATCTGGTTGATATCAAATCCATAGACATCCATCTGCCTATGCATGCTGAGTGCTGGGATTAAAGACCTGCACTTTGACTCCCAGGCACCTGTATGTTTTGTTGTACAAAAATTAGATTTAAATATCTCTCAGGTTTATAGATTGTTCCAAAACTGACCTGTAATTTTAGGATAAAGAAAGGCTCTTAAATCAATCAATCTTTCTTTTTTTCCTTCTTTCTTTTCTTTTTTCTTCCTTCCTTCCTTTCTTTCTTTTTTTAAAATTGTATTGAGACAGGGTCTCTCCTGGAATTCACACTGTAGACTAAGCTGCCTTCAAACTCAGAGATTCACCTGTCTCCCTAGTCCTGGGATTAAAGGCATGTATCACCATCACCCAGGTAAATTTTCTAAGTTATTTTTTTTTTTTTTGGTTCTTTTTTTCGGAGCTGGGGATCGAACCCAGGGCCTTGCGCTTCTAAGTTATTTTTAATTATGTATATGTTTGTGTGTAGAGTGCCAGTATGCACACAGAAATGCAAGTTCAATTCCCTGCAGCCGCAGTTATAGGTCATTGTAAATCTCCATATGTGGGTATTGGAAACTGAACTCAGAACTTTTCAAAAGCAGTATGCATGCTCTCTTAACTACTGGACCATCTTCTCAGTTCCTAAAAACTCTTTTAAAAGGAAAATTATGCTTTCTAGGCTGTGTGCAGTGGTGTACAACTTTAATCCCAGGCTGGTGGATCTCTGTGGGTTTGAGGCCAGTCTGGTCTACGGAGTGAGTTCCAGAATAGCTAGAGCTTAATGAGCTCCTGTCTTAAAAAGCAAAAAATGAAAACAAAACATATTTTTAAAAGATTTATTTGTTTTATTTTCTCAATGAGTGTTTTGCCTGCATGTATTTATGTTCAGTGCATATGTGTTTGGTGCCCCAAGACATCAGGAGAGGACGTTGGATCTCTTGGAACTGGAGTTACAGATGATTTTGCACCACCATATGAGTGCTGGAATCAAACTCAGGTCCTCTCGGAGAACAACACATGCTCTTAACTGTTGAGTCGTCTCTCAAGCCCCCTAAAGAAAATTATTTTTATTTTAGCCCTTATGGTGTGGTTCTAGATTAGGTCCATAGAACCATAATACTAATGTCTTTTTAAGATCATCTTTTATTCCTTATGAGTGTGTGTGTGTGTGTGTGTGTGTGTGTGTGTGTGTGTGAGACATGACTGTCACAGTGCATGTGTGAGGGTCAGAGGTTCTCTCTCTCCTCTCGCTGCATACATGGGTCTTTATGATCAACCAGATCTTTATTTGGACAGACTTATCTTTAGGTTTATCTTTCTTGCTTTGATTTCACTTCCTCACCAAATTATGTTCACTATTAGGGTTTATTTTATTTTAATATGTTTTTGCTCTGGGTAGGATTTGGTTGTCCCTCAGTGGTTCACAAGTTTAGAAACTTTGCTCCTGGTTAGGCCATATAATAGCAGATGTAACCATTGCGGAGGAGAGAGTAGGTTCAGCAGATCAGAGTGCTTCCTGTGAAAGCCAGGGGACTGAGTTCAAATTTCCAAGAGCCATCTGCAAGCCAGGCAAGGCCTCAAAGTGACTCTAGCATTAAGGAGTAGAGAGAGATAGACCCTGGGAGCTCACTGGCCAGCCAGGTTCAGTGAGAGACCCTTTCTCGAAAAAATAGGATAGAGAGATTGAGGGAGACTTTCAGTGTCCCTCTCTGGCCCCTGAACGTAAGCATACACACAGACAGACTGAGCTTTGTCTCCCAAGACATTTATTTGAAAAAAAGGTTGGGCCTAGTGAAAGATTAGTAGCACTGGAGGTAGGGTTTTCCTGCTAGGGCTGTTACGAATGCCTGAGCCTAGCCCCAGTCCTGGGTGGAGCTAGGAAAGCCTGCTCTCTTATATAATTTCCTGCCACGATGTGACACCATGTCCCACTCTCATCAGAGGCCTAAACCACCATCAGATCTTGAACTTTGAACCTGAAAACTGTGAGCCAAGTAACCCCCTCCCCCAGAGATAGAGAGTAAACACCAGGACTTTGCGCATACTAGGCAAGCAGTCTGATATTGAACTACACTCCAAACCCTAAACCTTTTTCTTACAGAATCGAGCTACTTCTGGTATGTCATTTTATTAACAAGAGCTGGATAATATAGTTCTACTATCTAAAAAGATAACAGAAGTATTGGTGCATTAGGTAATTGCATTTCTCATTTTGCAGGATGGAATCAAACTTTAGCTGCAAGAAATCTTCACCTTTTAGGGTGAAGTAGAGTTCCTGGAACATCTAGATGGGAAGTCTACATTTAAAACCGTAACTACAGCCATGGGGCTGTTTCTGAAAGTATTACAGAGAGGTTCTCTCAATATTTTCACAGAGCAGTCAGATATTTGTAATTTTTTTCAGTAATCTGTAGCTCAAAGCAAAGAACATAGGACTGGCATTCTGGTCCTGTCTGTGATATATTTATGAATGTTGGCAGTAGTTAAACCCTGTATTTCCTCATTCTTCCTGTCAGAATACCAGAACTATTTAGCTGTAATGATAAATAGGAGTATGGTGGCCCAAGCATTCAACTCAACAAATATGTAGGTTCTGCAATATAAATAAAAGTCTTTGTGTTTAAGATTATAATCTATTGGTGTCAGACAGGTAAGATAATTGGGATTCAGAGATTGGAGAGTGTGTAATGTTTGTGTGACCAGATTTAGTAAAGGACACAAGAACAAAGGGGTATGGGAGTACATGCTTGTGATCCCAAGATTTGGGAGTTCAAGGTCATCCTCAGCTACATGGCTAGCTGGAGGCTACAAGAGATTCTGTCTTAAGCAATAACAACAACTAAGTAAGAGTTGGGTCTTGAGAAATAGGAAAAGGGAGTTATCTGGAGACACAGGACTTTCTCATCTGTCTGAAGCTTTCTCGTAGACTCAATATTTTCATACTCTAGACTAAATGCTGTCTTCTGAATCATAAACATGTGTTTGGCACAAAACAGGTAATCCTTGAAGGTCTAGGACCTATCTCTTCCATGTGGAATTTATCAAATTCTCTCCTGTGTTTGCCTAACTCTGTTCATATGATCTATTGACTACAGGTTAACAAAACTACCTTCCTTGCTCAACAGTGAGCTTTCTGAACAGCAGCCTGTGTAGTTTGTCTAGGCACTGAACTATGTTTTGCTTATACTAAGTAATCAGGAGTTCAGTTGAATTTGGTCCAAGGACATTGATATTAGTGAGGAGTGTGTTGGTAATCCTTTTAAATGTGTCTATCAGCTTTAAGTTTTCATTATTCTTTTTCCAGCACCGAGGACCAAACTCAGATCCCTTTGCATGTTAGGCAAGCACTGTTACACTGAACTGCTGTATGCTCAAGCCCTTGTTTTTGATACAAGGTCTTACTTGGCAGCCCTGGCTGCCCTGGAACTCCCTATCATATTGGCTCGAAACTCAAAAGATCCACCTACCCCTGCCATCCTAGCCCCTGCTGGGACTAATGGTTTGCTCTACCACACAAGTCATTTATTTCTATTTATTTAAACTTTTTATTGATTCTTTGTGAACTTCACATCATACACCTCAATACTCCTCCTCTCCTCATCCCTTCATATCTGCCCTCTGCCTTTGCACTCTCCCCAACCCCGCAAAGAAAGAAGAAAGAGTCAAAACAAACAAACAAACAAACAAACAACCATGTCCTTGTGGAAACTATAGGTCTTTTTAAATTTTTTTTTTTTTATTTTTAAAGAGATCTTGTTATGCTGGCTTTGAGCTTCCTGCCCCAGCTTCCAGAGTGCAGATGTAATCCACCACACCTCACACTAGGTTTTCACTTTCGTTTCCTCTTCTGTTCCTTGCCTTATCTCTCTGAAGTACGGACACATTTAAAAATGTTTCAGATGAAAAAAACTCTGGATTTCTATTAGTTTGAAGTCACCCAGGTGATAACTGCTCAAAGCTGGAAGGGTTGATTCTCAACCCTCTACCCACAGCTCCTGGATCTGTTGGAGTCAGAGAGAGGGGGAAGTGCATTTTCAGATCTTATTTTCTCCTCTGCAAATGGAAACTAAAGTATCTATTGTCACCAGATCATTATGAAGATTAGGCTTTTAAGTGTATGAAGTCTTAGCTCAATGCCTAGTAGTTAAGTTGGCAGTGCTCGGTCCCTTCTCAGGAAGCTTAATAGCTTTTGGGATTTAGATGGACGAATCATGTAAGAGGTGTTCAGTTCTGGGATGTAGCGGGAAGTCAATGAACTATGCAGAGACAATTGCCTCTCTGTAGCCTCTTAGCAGCTCTGGTCTCTGAGTCATGAGAAAATTTGTCATTACCTTGTAAATATTTAAGATTCGGCTGCTTCCCTTTATAAACCCCTCACGTTTAGAGTGTCACACACTTTTTCTGCCTAGTAAGTATCAAAGACTCGACTGCAGTTCTGTGATTTGTCCAGCTCTGAGTGAAATAGGAGACTGGCCAAATAATAATCTAGAGGCTTGGAGTTATTAAAATAAACTAACAAAGCCTTCAAGTCTTCTATGAGTGTAAATGTAAATGAGAGGAACCTAACACATTTAAAAAAAAAAAAAAGGGAGGAAGGAGGGAAACCATTCGTGGTAGTTGTTTCTATGCCCACCTGAAACTAAAGAAATGGTTTTCGAAATGTTTCTCAAGATTTCTCTGCTTTGTTATTCCTGAAGTGATGCAAAGCTGGATTGGTTGCAAGGGTGAAGGGGTAGGGGGCTCTTTCCTGCTAGCAGCTTGACAGGGCTCCAAAGCCAGGGATGGTTGGAGGGGGTTCAAAAAAAGCGTGGGCAATCGGACAGTGACAAGCCCGAGCCTGCACCTCTGCGACCTCCCTCTGGGGAACAGCTAGGCAAACTGCCCCCTTTCCCGCCCGGGGGCCTCAGTAGAGCCGCCCGCAGCCGGGGAGCCTGACGTGAGAGGCGCGACGGTGCACGCGACCCTAAGCTTGCTGGCGTCCTCGCGCCGCTCCCTGGCGTCGGCGTGCTGGACCGCAAGACCCTCTCCTTGCAGGCTCGCTCCAGCCAGCGAGTCGCGGGTAGCTCCGACCCTTTCCCTCCTCGGGGGCCCGCCCCCAGCTCGGGCGCAGACGAGAGCCCGCGCGCTCGCTCGCTCTCCTCAGCGCGGGTGTGTGCGAGCGGTCCTCCCACCACGATCCCCTCCCCATTGTTTCCGGGCGACCGCCACGAGCCCCGGAGCGAAGCCCCTCCCCCCCGGGTCTACCCCTCCTCCGCCGAGGTTTGACGGGTGTTTGGGGGATCCCCAGAATTAAAGGAGAGGGAGCCCCCGAACCCAGCCCTGGGAGGCTCTGCTCCGGGCCTCCGAGCTATCTCCTCCCATCCCCGCCGGGATCCCTGTCAGGGGAGCGTCGCTGACTCCCCTCCCCCTCTTCCCGGCGCCACTCTCCCTCAGCCCCCTCCCCTCAGCGGGTCCTCCTCTTTCTCTCGCTCCCTCCTCCTCCCCCTCCCCGTCCCTTCCCCCCCACAATGCAGTTCGCGGCGCGGCGGACATGGCGGTGGAGTCCTGAGCTCGTCGTGTCCTGGCCTCCATCGGCGGCGGCGACGACGGCGGCGGCGGCGACGGGGGCGGCAGCGGCAGCGGGAGGCGGAGGGGGAGCCGGAGCCTCTGAGATGAGGAGGCGTCGCGCGCGCCTGTAGCTCGCGGGCTTCTCAGGTACGGAGCTTCGGGCCGCCGCGCTGCGCGGGCTGCCGAGGGGGTGTGCTCGACCGTGCCCGGAGGCCCCCGCTTGTCCCTTCAGGTGCGGCGCCTCGCAGGTGGCGGGGCCGCTGGGGCGCGTCTCCGCCGCCCCCTTGGGGCCTGGCACTTCCTCCTTTGCTGGAACAGGCTTCTAGGGTCCCAGGGGAAAGCCGAGGGAAGGAGGGAAGTAGAGAAGGTGGCCTGGGCGGCCTGAGGAGGGCTTTGGGGGGCCGACCTCCTTAGAGAAAGCTGGGGCACCCGTCCGACCACCGAAACCTGTTGTAGACAGGGTAGGAGGATCTGAGTTAACGGGATTGGTCTAGCCTTCGCTTAGATCCAGGATGTGTGTCTGTATTGTGTGCCTTTTCTTTCACCCCGTGTAGATGTATATACACACACTTGTAAACACACACACAGAAACAGCGTGTCCCCCCTCCACCCGCCCCCCCCCCCGGCTTGTCCTTGTAGGGAGAAAGCAGAGGTAGGTTTGTGTGGATTTCGTTTCCTGCTCGCCCGCCGTCTCTGTCCCCCGCCCCCCCAGTCGAATGGTGGTAATGCGCGCTTTTGACGTGGGTAACTGTGAGATTCGTATTTGTAAACAGACAGCACTTCCCCTGTGTGTCGCCCGCCTCCGCAAGTGGTTTCTGATTCTTTTGATATCAGGATTACAAAAGAATGAGGTGGTTAGACCTCAAAGAAGCAGCGGGATTTCTAGTCAGTACCTGAATGGGATTAATTACTGTTATCTTAACGTTGGTTAAACATTTTAAAAAAAGATCATCAAACTTTAAAACAGATGCATCTTGTACCTTCTGTGAGATTTTAGTTTCAGTATACCATGTTTCTTCATTTTGATACAAAAGTAATATCTTAAACATTTGCCCTTCTGCGATCTTTTGTAATTTTAGTGTCTAGAAGTGCAATTTGAATTGTGTATTATTGGAATGCATTTAATAATTAGCTCACGGAGGTCATATAACCTTTTATATCTATAGACTTATCCCCTCCCCCTCCTGAGTGTGCCTTGTAGCAGGAACGTGTTTGAAGCACTTGGTGAAACAACATACTCTGTTTTAAAAGGAATAAAATAAGATAATCCCAAGTGGATCTGGTAATTTAGGGGAAATGCCATTCCCAAAAGTTGAATTGTGGGAAGTTTTAAATGTCGACTGTGTATGTATGCGTTTAACATTTTCTTTACTCAGAGTCCATGTGTATCCCCTTAGAAACATGGTGTACATTGCATCCTACTACTGATTAACCACAATTTTGTAAAACTATGAAATACTGTTTTATTTAGCTTTCCTTAAGATAGTTTATTAGGATGCAGTGTGCTTTACGATGCCTTTATAAACAAACTATACAAAGGGCTTAAAAAACATCTTTGTTGAGGAAGATAAGTTTAAGCTGTTTTTTATTTTAAAAACATTATAAACAAAAGAAAGTTACCCAAACCTCTTAGATATGTCCTTTTCTTTCTTAGTTTTATTTGGCTAGTGTAGAAAATGGTTAAAAAAATTGTAAAGCTTCCTTAAAAGAATCTAAAAGTGGAAGTGAAAGTGAATACATTTTCATGTTTTAAGTATTGTGAACATCTAACCATAGAAAGTCTTCATTGGCTTAGGCCAAACTGTTAGTACAGTCAACAAGGTATTATTAACATGTACACAATAAACTTCAAATTTGTAAACTCTAACTTACCTAGAATTACATCTGACTTTGGTTAATTTAACAATAGTGTGTTGCATGTTAAGTTTAGGCTTTAAAATGAAATTTTATGACTGTAATTATAAATTTTTTATTTTATAGGACAGTACTTAAAGGTGATTTTTATTTGTTCTTATAGCATGTCCATTTTAGTAAAAATAGAGAACTTTTTTTTTACATATATAAGTTTATTATGTTGTGTTCTTTTGGGGATGGGGAGCTTTTTGAGACAGGGTTTCTCTGTGTAGCTTTGGCTGTTATGAAACTCAGTCTATAGCCCTTGCTGGCCTCGAACTCACAATAATCCAACTTCTTCTGCCTCCTGGGTGCTGAGATTAAAGTGGTGAGTCACCTCCACCAGACTAAATTGTGTTTTATAGAGTCGAATCAGGATCCAAGGATAGAAAACAACTGAATTTACTGACCATGAAAAGATATGGTTTCAGAGAAGCAAGACATTCAAGACTTAACCTGCAAATACTGATGCTTGTAAGTGTTTAGCACAATTTTTAGCTGTGTATGATGGTACACGATTTAATCCCAGTGTCTGGAGGCAGAGGCAGGTAGATCTCTGTGGGTTTGAGGACAAACTGGTTTACATAGTGAGCTCTAGGCCTGCCAGGGAGGCATAGTGAAATCTAGTTTCAGAAACAAATAAAAAATTGCTAAAACCCACCAACAAACAAAAAGTGAATATTTGAATGTAACAATTAAGTGAACTGTGTTTCTTTCAAGATTAAACTGCATATATTTTAATACAATAGTGTTAAGAAATTGGTGTCATCTGTAGTTAGAAGGATGTTCTTAAAACAACAATAGCAACAACAAAATAAGGGGCTGGAGAGATAGCTCTTCCAGAGGTCCTGAGTTCAATTCTGACCAACCACATGGTGGCTCATAACCATCTGTAATGGGATCTGATGCCCTCTTCTGGTGTGTCTGAAGAGAGCAACAGTGTACTCACATACAATAAATAAATAATAGATCTTTTTTAGAAAGTACTCAGGATATAGCTTAGTAGTAGAGCACTTGTCTAGTGTTTGTGAAGTCCTAGGTATAATCTCTAGTATAACACCCAAAACAGGTTTGTGGTTTGTCAAAAGTAGGATATGCAGATTAAAAAAAAGTTAGAGGGGCTTGGGGATTTAGCTCAGTGGTAGAGCACTTGCCTAGCAAGCACAAGGCCCTGGGTTCCGTCCCCAGCTCCGAAAAAAAGAAAAGAAAAAAAAAAAGGTTAAAAAAATTAGAAAAGAAAAAGTTAGAGGACTTAGGAGAGTTTACATGCTTTTAAATAAATTGTTTTAGGTCTGGAATTGTAGGTGATCATATAATTGGAAGAAGTTTAAAAACCAGCATGTTTCCAAGTACTTCACTTTTCAAACATCCAAACAGGAAAAAGTACCTAAATGCAAATAATAATTCAGATTTCACCATTGATTAATAGTTTCAACATTATCTTCATATAAATTTTTTTCATTGTATGCTCACAATTCTGTGTATTGAAGGAGAAAAAATTTATTAGACTATTTTTTTCAGGCACTGTGCTAAGACTTTTTTCATGCATTTCTTTATTTGTTTTACCTAAAACCCTATGAAAACTTTATAATGAGGAGTTTGTGACTCACAGGTTGAGGTATTTGCTGAAGAGCATGGAGTGACAGATTTCAAAGCAGGTCTTTATTCCTAGTATAGTATATACATGTCACTTGCTTATCAGATCTAGTGAATATTTTCTCAATTTTATAGAAGAGGAAACTGCCTAAGGTTGATTATTCATTCATTCAACCATTTACTTTAACAAACATTTCTATTTGTACTCTATACTAAGACATGTTTTGAAAAAAAAAAAAGCTTTAAATCTTGTAATTGAGTTCACCATGTGAGGTAATTAATGCTTTGAGCTGTGCTTAGAAATGTTTTCTGGGGCTGGAGAGATGGCTCAGTGGTTAAGAGCACTGACTACTCTTCCAGAGGTCCTGAGTTCAAATCCCAGCAACCACATGGTGGCTCACAACCATCTGTAATGAGATCTGATGCCCTCTTCTGGTGTGTCTGAAGACAGTTACAGTGTACTTATATACATAAAGTAAATAAATAAAATCTTAAAAAAAAAAAAGAAAAGAAATGTTTTCTGTCTTGTAGTACAATATTTTTGTTTTTCCAACTTGGCTTCCTTACTAATAGCTTCTATGACCTGCAAGGAAGTTTTTTATTCTTTTGACTTGGATAAACTTAAGAGTTTTCTTGTTTAATACTAGAAAGCAGTATGTTAGGACATTGTGAAGACTATGTAGACTGTCCTCAAATTCAGAAATCATCTGTCTCTGCCTTCAGAGTTCTGGGATGAAGTGCATGCACTAGCATTCCCAGTAGTTTTACTTTATTTTTAATTGTTTATGTAGTTCAAAAAAGAAAATGTATACAAGCTTATTGTAAACCAATAAAATTGAACAAAGACCAACTCTATACAAAACATCTTGTACCTTAAAAACAAATTAGGGAAGGCTAGCAGGATGATTCAGTGGGTAAAGGTGTTTACTGGTGATTCTGACAGGAATCCCTGGGACACATGTGATGCAAGGAGAACAACTTCTGCAAGTTGTCCTCTGAGTTCCATTCTTGTGCTGTGGTTATATGTATGTACATGTGCACACAAACACAAACAACAAACATGTGCATACACACACAAACACATAATTTTAAGAAACTATGGAGAAGTCAGTGTAAAACACATGTAAGGCCCTGCGTAATTCCTTTCACTGAAGGAAAAAGCAAATATTTTCTGTTAATTACACAAGTAAAATAATTTTAAATTGACACTTGATATAGAGTAAGAGTTCATAGTACTTTGTACAAATAACTATCGAAAGATCTTAGAAAATTAACTTAATCTATGCAGTAGTCTTTTATATTATTCTTATTTACTGGTAAAGAAAGGAGATGTTAGAATAGTTAAGTACAAAATCACATCTAGTTTACAACAGAGTCAGGATTTGATCTGAGACTATCCTAGAGTGCCTCACCAGTACACTATGAGTGTCAAATGTAGTGTACAAAAGGATATTAATTCTGGATAGTTACAGGGTATCAAAAATATTTTGTAAGCACAGAAAGCATGAATTATACAGAATAATTAAAATTAATTTTATCTTTTAGTCATTGTAATTTAAATGATTTTGATTATTCAGATCAGCTAATCATTAACTATTAAGTAGTCATGTGTAGATTTATAGTACTCAGTGGTAAATCAAACTTTTTTTTAGACAGGCTTTTACTATGAGGTTATCCTCAAATTCAGAGATCCTCTTGTCTCTGCCTCTAGATTAAATTCATGTTCTACCATATCCAGTAATTTTACTTTGTTTTTAATTGTATATGTATCTGTGGGTTTGTGCACATTAGTGTGACTGCTCAAGGAGGCCACAAGAGGGCTTTGTTTCCTAGGAACTCATGTTATTGGCAGTTAAAAGCCATGTGGCATAGGTGCTGGGAATTGAGCTATCACTTCAGCCCCACATCTTTTTGTTGTTGTTGTTGTTGTTGTTGTTGTTGTTGTTTTTGAGATAGTGTTTCTCTGTGTAGCCCTGGCTGTCCTAGAACTCACTCTGTAGACCATGATGGCCTAGAACTAAGATCCACCAGCCTCTGCCTGAGTGCTAGGATTAAAGGTACATATCACCACTGTTGGCTTTTTTCCCCCCTCAATAGCTTCCATTTTTAAAATTTATGTGTTTCTTTCCTTTTTGAAACAGGATCTTTTTATATAGTCTTGGAGTTTACTATGTAGACCAGGCTGGCATATGCCTTCAGGTGCTGGGTTCAAAGGTGTGTGCCACCATGATGCCTGGCTAGCTTTTATTTTTATTTTTTTCAGAATTTGTGTGTGTGTGTATGTGTGTGTGTGTGAGAGAGAATGTATGTATGTATGTATTTATGTGTGTGTGTGTATATATGTATACCTACATGTATATGTATAGTACAGGTTAGAGGACAACTTGTGGGAATCAGTACCCTCTTCTGGCTTCCTCCAGTACCTATACCCATGTGGTACACACACACATACACACGCACAAACACACGGGTGTGCACACACGTAAAAAAATCTTTTAAAGTACCACAGGTTAGTGGTATACACAATTTAGTGTACTTGTAAGGTTGTGTAACCATTGCAAGCATTTAATTCCTTAGTATTTTTATTATCCCAGAAAGAATTTACTAACAATTACTTCCCATTTCAACCTCTTATACTTTTGATGACTGTCTTAGTCAGGGTTTCTATTCTTGCACAAAACATCATGACCAAGAAGCAAATTGGGGAGAAAAGGGTTTATTCAGCTTACACATTCACATTGCTGTTCATCACCAAAGAAAGTCAGGACTGGAACTCAATCAAGCAGGTCAGGAGGCCCGAGCCTCCTGCATAGGCCATGGAGCGATGTTACTTAGTGGCTTGTTTTCCCTAGCTTGCTCAGCTTGCTCTCGTATAGAACCCAAGACCACCAACCCAAGGATGGCACCACCCACAGGGGGCCCTTCTCACTTGATCACTAATTGAGAAAATACCTTATATATAGCTGGATCTCATGGAGGCATTTCCTCAAAGGAGACTCCTTTTCTCCTGTCACACAAAACCATCCAGTACAGTGACCACTAAACTTCCTCTGGAGATTTTGCTTGTTTTGGGCATTTTATAACTGCAGTCATGTGATGTGTGTCTGTCTAGTTCCACCAAGCCTAATGGTTTTTAGGTTTACCCATACTGTAACCAGCACCTTCATCCTTATTTATGAAGTAGTATTGCAGTCTCCGAAATGCCTTAAATTGTCTTTATCTATTCATCATTTGATGGGTTTTTGGGGGTTTCCAGGGTTTTTTTTCTTTCTTATTTTAAAAATCAATGTAAGTGTGGTTTTTCTTGCCTGTACAGTTAAGAGTGATCTTTCTGAATGTTTTGATATATTTGTGTTCAGTTTTATTAGGAACTGCTGTTTTTCCAAATTGGCTAGGCAGTGGAACAATGTTGTGTGTGAGGTACCAGATTACCTACAACCTTATTGTTACTTGATACTGGGGCTCACGCCTGCCTGCCTTCCTTTCCTTTCCTTTTTTTACTTTTTTTTTTTTGAGATGGTCTTGCTACTCAGCCTTTGCTAGCTTGGAGCTTACTCTGTAGACCATCCTAATTTCATAGCTATCTTCCTGCCTCTGTCCTGAGTGCTGGACATTGTGCCCTGCTTTAAATCCTTTTACTATAAACTCACTTTTTTTTTTTAAAGATTTATTTATTTATTGTATGTATGTGAGTACACTGTCACTGCCTTCAGACACACCAGAAGAGGGCATCGGATCCCATTACAGATGGTTGCGAGCCACCATGTGGTTGCTGGGAATTGAACTCAGGACCTCTGGAAGAGCAGTCAGTGCTCTTAACCACTGAGCCATCTCTCCAGCCCTAGACTCACTTTTAAAAAGACATGTTTTATTATTTGTGTGTTTATGTGTGTATGCCTGTGTGTATATGGGCATTTTGTGGACCTGTCTATCCAGAAAAGGGTGTTGGATCTCTTGGAGTTGGCATTCTCTAACATGGATGATGGGAACTGAACTTGGATTCTTTAGAAGAAATATAAGTTCTCTTAACAGCTAAGCTGTCTTTCCAGCCCAGGTTATAGACTTTATAGTGGCATGCAGGAGCCTTTGGAGGTCAGAAGGCCACATTAGATCCCCTAAAGCTGGAGTTAGAGTGGATTATCAGCCACTCTGTGGGGTCTAGGAACCGAACCTGGGTCCTTTGTAGGAACAACAAGGGTTTCATTAGCAGCTGTTAATTAACTCTCTACTAAACTTTTGTTTTTAGACATGTGATTTTCAAATCTTTTCTTTCTTTGGTTTTTTTTAAGACAAGGTTTCTTTGCATAGCCTTAGCTGTACTGGAACTTGCTCTGTAGACCATGCTAGCCTCAAACTCACACAGAATCCCCTGCTTCTGCCTCCTGAGTGCTGGGATTAAAGGTGTGTACCACCACCATCTTCCTGCTATCTTTTTTTTTTTTTTTTTCCTTCGGAGCTGGGGACCGAACCCAGGGCCTACCACTGAGCTAAATCCCCAATCCCCCCCCTACTTATTTTTTAATTGGGGTAAACAGTACAGTTTAAAAATTTTTGAGATTGTAGTAAAATATTCACAGATTTTAAGTTTTATAAAATTAATAGCTTAATAGTTTATGTAAAGTGGCTAGTTTTTATAAAGTTAATAGTTTATGGTATTTAGTCATTAGTCATTACTTCATTTTCTCCTACACCATTTTATCCTTTTTGACTATTTTGTGGTTTGTGACTGGCTTATTTTATTTAGCACAAAATGGTCAAAGTTAATCCATATTATGGCATATTTCCTTGTTCTTAGTCATTTATTTAGAGTTGTATATGTGTATGAACCCTGTACATGCCTAGTATGTAGAGGTCAGAGGATAACTTGGAGGATAAATGGAAGGTGTCTCTCCCTCTATTATGTGGGTCCTAGGATTTGAATTCAAGGTTATCATGCTTGGTGGCAAGCACCTTCACCTGCTGAGCTAGATAAAATAAACCAGTCACAAACCACAAGTACTTTACAATTCCTTTCATATGTAATGAAAAAAAGAATATAAAATAGTATTTTACTTTATTTTCTAAACTCAATTACATACCATTACACAGGTAGTTAAGCATTTTCTTTCTCTGTGGACACTTGTGTTCATTTTTTAGCTCTTGTGAATAATGCCACATAGAAATAAGATATATCTCCTTAAGTGCTTATTTTTGTTTTTTGTTTTTTATTTTCTTTTTTGGTGAAATTGCTACATTTATATAGTGTTAGTCATTTCTCTGTATTGGAACAAATAGCCTAGATAGTTAATTTAGAAGGAGAGATACTTTATTTTAGTTCACGGTTTTAGAGTTTCAGTTCTTGATCTGTTGCTTCTGAGCCTGTTGAAAGATAGTACACCATATCAGTAGTATGTGCTGCAATGTGCATAGTAAAAGAAGAAATGTGCTGGTGTCTTAACCTGTTCTTTAGGAACCATATCATCAGTGATTTGCAGACTTCCCATTAGGTTTTTCCCCTTAAAATTGTTTCTACTACCTCCCAATAGCACTAAGGTAAGGAGTAACAAGTATTCCTTTAGGGGAAGTTTAAGATCCAAATTGTAGCATTGTGTTCCCAGTTTAGGAAAAATTATATCCCTCAGGCATTTAATCCCAGCACTTGGGAGGCAGAGGCAGGCGGATCTCTAAAGTTTGAGGCCAGCCTGATCTGCAGAGCTGTTTCCATGACACATAGGAAAACTCTGTCTCAAAAAAACCAAAACAAACAAGAAAGGCTTACATTTATCTTAAAATTTAAAATGTTCATTTATTTCAATCCTTAAAGTTTTAAGTATTCCATCATTAAAAATCCAAGTCTGGGGACCTGGGGAGATGGCTCAGCAGTTAAAATCATTTGGTTTTCTTGCACAGGACCTGGGTTCAATTGTTAGCATCAAAATAGTGACTCCGTGTGGTCTGTAACTTTAGTTCCAGGGATCTGATGCCCTCTTCTGTTTTTCTGTAGCATCAAACACAAAGGTGGTGCATGTACATAGACGTAGAGCACTCTTATACATAAAATAAAAATTCATACATCTAAGAAACAATGCTATTAAAAACATCCAGGGGTTGGGGATTTAGCTCAGTGGTAAAGGGCTTGCCGAGAAAGCGAAAGGCCCTGGGTTCGACCCCCAGCCCCAAAAAAAAAAAAAAAAAAAAAACCCACAAACCATCCAATTTCAAGTCTGGAGATGAAGCTCAGTGGTAGGGTATTTGCTTAACTTGTTTAAGACCTGAGATTTTTTTTCAGCATTATAAAAGGAAAAGTCCATACTCTCTGAGATTCTAGGCAAACTCATGTGTGAGCACTTGTGAAAAAAATAAGTTAGAAACTTCCAAGGTACGGATAGTGCAGGATAAATACCTCCATTTCAAAAGGGAAAAAGGGAAAAAAAAGCATGGAGAGTTTAGGACCAAAGCATGACCAAAAACCCGGTAGGACAAACAGACAGACACTTTGTGTGTCCTGGCATCTCTTAACTTTTTGGGTTTCCATTGGAGCGTTAGCTTTCTTTCACTAACAGCTCCATGATTTTTTATCTTGTTGGGTGCTTCTTTCAGTGACTAAGCCTGTCATACATTGCCTAGCTTTTTTGACTTTGCTTTGAAATCTCAGTGGCATTCTTCATAATTCCAAAAACTTGAAAAAACTCGTGTTATTGAAGGCTTGTTTCCTAGCTGATGGTAAGAGGTGGTGGTTGGATCATGGGATACCTAATTTCATTAATGAGTTCATTCGTTGATGAGTTAATATTGAATGGGTAGTTGGGAGATGGGACTTGATTAGAGGAAGTATGCTTTTTAGAACAAGTCTATGAAAAGTGTGTCTTAGCTTTCTTCTGTCCCTTTCTGTTTGGCCACCAGAAGTTTTACAACATCCTTTTCTGTGAGATGCTGTGCTTCATCTCAGATCTACGATAATAGAACCAAATGACTGTAGGAATCTTTGAAACTGTCAAAATAAATCCTTTCCCTTTAAACCATTTCTTGTGGAAGTTTGACAGGTTCTACTCTCTTTATGAAGCAGTTGTACCCTTCTTGGCTTCATCCTTAACATCCCCCAAACTTGTTTTTCCAAACTACAAGTTCCCCAAATCTTTCTGCTCTGTTTCTCTTTGCTCTCAGTTTTCTTTTTCCTTTTCTTTCTTTTTTTTTTTTGGTTCTTTTTTTTCGGAGCTGGGGACCGAACCCAGGGCCTTGTGCTTCCTAGGCAAGCGCTCTACCACTGAGCTAAATCCCCAACCCCTGCTCTCAGTTTTCTGTAAAGGCTAGTTTGCTCTAAAAGCAGCCAATACTTCATAGGCCACTGTCTGAGTGCTTTGCTACCTAGGAAATTTCTTTCCATATAAATTTATCTGTTATCTTTTAGAGAATTTGAATAAAAGCCAGCCATCCTACTTGCCACTGTTTAAAAAGGGTAGCCTGTTATTCAGTTGTCAACACAGGCCCTTCCGTCTGAAACGTCATCAGCACAGCTTTTACTGGCCCACATTCCTGTCAGCATTCTAGTCTTTTGAATCCCATTAAAATGGCCAGTGAATTATTGGCTGCTTTCAGCCTTTTTGGCTTTATCTAATTTTCCTTCAAACTTTTCCAAACTTCTCCTTCAAGCTAGTTCCAAAGGCTCTGACATTATCTCAGGTTCAGAAACATTGCAGATCTCAGGTAGCCTAGGCGGTCCTCAGGTTTGCAGGGTTGTTGAGGCTAGCCTTGAATGCTTCATCCTCCCTCCACCTCTCAAGCATTCGTGAGGTGTCCAGCTCACCAATTCACTTTTTTGGAGTAGTTTTTCCGGGTTGTTTTCCTTTTTTTAAAAAAATAAATACCCAAACCAAAACCGAAGAAAATCACCTTATAAAGAGAAAAGGTGTATTTTGGTGCACAGTATTGGAGGTTTCATTCTAGTTGACTGACCTTGTTGGTATTTGGTGAGATCGCACATCATTGAGGTAGTGAGTTGCAAAACTTTATCCTACATCCAGGAAATTAAGTTAGTCCCCCCTAAGGGCATGCTTCTAATGATTAATATTTTAAATTTAATTTTAAAGTTGTAGTATTTGTAAATTGTAAAATTGTATCTCCCCCAACCCACCGTGTGTGTGTGTGTGTGTGTGTGTGTGTGTGTGTGTGTGTGTGTGTAGGTCAGGACAGATAGACAGATAGCCTTCCTTCGGTAGACAGTCCTGTTTTCATTCTATGACATGGAACCTAGTTGTCAAACTCAGGTCCTTAGGGTTGGTGGCAAATGTCTGAGCCACTGAGCTATCATTAGACTAGGTCCTATGTTTAAAAGTTTCCACCACCTTTGTTATTGCATGGACCTTTTGCAAAAAATAAGATCCAAATTATGTAGCATGGGTTATTCTGGTTTTAATATATTTGAAGAACCTTTATAAAACCACAATGATTTGTGCATTTCCACCAACAGTATGCAAATGTTATACTGCAATACCTTTTTGTTTTGTTTTGTGTTTTGACCGTATTTCTTAGTTCAAAACTATCCTGAAGGCAGGTTTGAATAGCCAGTAAGCTCCTGGGATCTGCCTTTTCACCTGTAGTTGCCCACTGCTACAGTTATAGATGTGCACCACTGGTGATTAGAATTTGAAGTCAAGTCTTCATGTTTTTGCAGCAGATACTTGTCCATTTAGCTGTCTCTTCAGGCTACTTTATCTGCATCTCTTAAATTGTCTTTTATGAATGTTTGAAAATAATGTTTGTAATATTTCACTCCAGATTTATTTATATCTGTTTGCCAGAAAATAAATGCTGTGTAATTTTCAGGGCCCAATACAAAATGAAAACGTAGAGCCTCTTGTTTAAGAAGTAGGAACAAATACCCACAAAGCTGCTAGAATATAAAGTTTACTCTTTCTTATGGGTAATTTTTTGTTTTGGGACCCACTGAGTTTAACCGCTTTGTGAGTATGGATTTGTAGCTAGGCATTGGAGCCTGGCTGTTTAGTAGTAGGCACACAACTGTAGAATATTATATCCTCCTCCCATTCTCCATTGTGGCAAAAGGTGAATAAGGTCTTTGCGTTTAGTTATTAATGTAGCTTGTATGTATGCACTCTCACATGCCACAGCACATGCGTATGTGGAGGTCAGAAAACAACTTGTGGGAGACAATTTTCTCTTTTCCACTATGTGGGTTTTGGAGATTGATCTTAGATTATCTGGCATGGTGATAAATACCTTTACCCACTGAACCATCTCATTAGCCCTAATGAGGTTTTTATAAAACAGAACAAAGAAAGATATAACACAGTGTTTGTTGGAAACATCAGGTTAAGTGGATTACAGTAAAGCAGGGAAACCTCAGCTGTAGGCTTCATATACTATCCGAGGATATTTTAGCCTGTGGGTAGTTGAAGCTTGGGATCTCTTTGACCATTCCTGGTAGTCATAAGGCTGTTAGGTCAAACACAGAGCCAAGCAACATTTAGTTATTAAGGGGACAATAGATAGAGATTATTTGTCTCTCTGTAGTCTTAGTTCTAATTCAGTTTGCCTTGTAGAATTTTTAACACAGGTTTGACTTTTTTCCTGGAAATTTCAGTTTACTTCAGTAAGATACTTATCTACAAAATATTAAAGACTAATAGAACGCAACTAGAAAATAAAAAAAATTAGTGGCTAGGTGATGTAAAATAAAACTTCTAAAAATATAAACCATTTTCTTCCAAAATTTTTTACATTTATTTTGTATGTGTGTCTGTTTTTGTGTATGTATGTGGTCATGCATATGCATGTATCGGTCAGAGGATAATTTGGGGAGTTATATCTTCTACTATTTGAGTGCTAGTGATTGAATTCAGGTTGTCAGACTTTGAGACATTCCTTTATAAGCTGAGCCATCTTGTTGGCCTTATTTTTTTCTTTTTCTTTTTTTTTTTTTTAAATAAGATGTATCTGTTTCTGTATGAATTTAGGAAGAGCCATTTATTTAAGGAACTTTAAAAACATTTTGTGTGTATTGAGTGAGTATGTGCATGTGAGTGCTGGTGCCCATGGAGGCCAGAGCTGTTGGATCCACTGGCCTGGGATTTATAGGTAATGGTGAGCCATATGACTTAGTTGCTGGCAATTGTAGTTTGGTCCTCTGCCAGGGCAGTACATTCTCCTAACCTCTGAGTCATCCCTCCAGCCCTTGGCAGCCCTTTTAATAGTTGTATAGAACATCAAGAATAGGAAAAGCAGAATGTGTTTATTATTAAAATACAAAAACACAAAATCCAGGAGCAGAAACTTTTTGTTTTGTTTTTGTCTTTCAATAACAGTTTCTCTGTGTAGACAGGGCTGGCCTTGAATTTAGAGATCCACTTGCCTCTTCTTCCAGTGCTAGAATTTGTGTGCTACCACCACCTGGTGCAAAAACATTTTTTGCATTTGTAAATTATTGTAGATTTTACTAGAAAATATTAAAAAAGTTAATATACACTGATGAGATGGCTCAGAGGGGCTTGCTGATCTAAGTTTGATCCCTAGAATACACATAAAGAGAAAGAGAACGACTTGACTTTATAAAGTTGTCCCTGACTTCTACCTGTACACTATAGTATGCACCCCTCTGCCCCCAAGCACAAATAACAAATATATTTAAGAAGATTTACTTTCATTTTCTGTATATGAGTGTTTTGCCTATGTATATATGTGAGCTGTGTGTGCCTGGTATGCCCAGTAGGCTCAGAGGCCAGGAATAGGTGATAGAGCTGGAGTTTTTGTTTCAGACAATTTTGAGCCACCAAGTGGATTCTAGGACTTCAACCTGGGTCCTCTGAAAAGCAGCCAGTGCCCTTTTTTGTGTTCCCCTCATGCTCCCCAAGACAGTCTCACTATGTAGCTCTGACTGGAACTCACTGACCTTGAACTCACAGAGCTTCACCTGTGTCTGCCTCCAGTGCTGGAATTAAAGGCGTATGCTACCACACCCATACAGTCATTGCTTTTTTTTTTTTTTTTAAAATCCAAATGTGTTTATTGGGAAGGTTCCCACTCGTCTTTGAATCAGGGGCTTTCTTTCAGTGCTGCTTCCTCCTGAAGGAAGTTAGCCTTGCTTTTCCACCTGTAGACTGACAGAGTACAGTGGCGCAGCCAACACACAAGACTACCAGTTGTGCATGGCTAAAGACCGTGGTGATTTTATAGCATCCTGGGCATTTCACATCCATAAAGTAGGAATTGGGGCTCTGCACCAGGCACTTTTTCTTGTGTTTCCTCTTCTCCTCTTCTGGAGAGGGATGAAGGAGATCCTTTGCAAAAGGCATGTTCTTGTAGGGAGGTCGTCACTGCTGTAAAGGACAGCCAGTGCTGTCCTTTAACAGTAAGCCATCTCTTTAGTCCCAGAACCTAATACTTATAAAAAAACAAAGATAGGTTTTTTTTTTTTTTTTTGTTCAACTGGTAGACAAAGGCATGAAAGACAGGTGCAAAAATAAATCATCTTTTGCAACTAATAACTCACTGTACAGTATGAGTTTTGATACATGTAAGAAGGAGTATAATATGACAGCTCTAAATGATAATGGTGGTGATAACAAGGCTTGTTTTGAACATGAGTTATGGAGTTGAACATACTTGTCTTACTGTGAGTGGATGGATGTTCATTTCAATGTTGTATTGGCATTACAGAGCCATAGTGTTCCTGAATGTGATATTTTAGGAGTATAATAACCTTTTTCTTTTTTTCATTATTATTTTTATTGGTTATTTATTTACATTTCAAATGTTATCTCCCTTCCCAGTTTCCCCTCTGGAAGCCCCCTATCCTGTCCCCCTCCCCTTGCTTCTATGAGGGAGCTCTCCCATCCACCCACCCACTCCTCCTACACCACCCTAGCATTCCCCTATGTTGGGGCATCGAGTCTCCATAGGACTAAGGGTTTCTCCCCCCATTGGTGTCAGATAAGGCCATCCTTTGCTACATATGCAGCTGGAACCATGGATTCCTCCATGTGTAGTGTACTCTTTGGTTGTTGGTTTACTCCTGGGGAGCTTTTGGTTGGGTAGTCTGGTTGGTTGATATTGTTCTTCCTATGGGTTACAAACCCCTTCAGTTTCTTCAGTCCTTTCATTAACTCCTCTATTGTGGTCCCCGTGCTCAGTTGGCTTCGAGCATCCACATCTGTATTGGTTAGGCTGTGGCAGAGCCTCTCAGGGGACAGCCATACCAGGCTTTTGTCAGCCTGCACTTCTTGGCACCTGAAATAGTGTCTAGGTTCGGTGTCTGCAGATGGGAATGGATTCCTAGGTGGGGCAGTCTGTGGATGGCCTTTCCTTCAGTCTCTGCTCCACACTTTGTCCCTGCATTTCCTTTAGACAGGAACAATTCTGTTAATATTTTTGAGATGGTGGGTGGCCTCATCCCTCAACTGGGAGCTTAACCACTGGATATGGTCTCTACAGGTTCTCTCTACCCTTTGTTTGGTATTTCAGCTAATGTCATCCCAGTTGGGTCCTGGGAACCTCTTGTTTTTCTGGCATCTTTCTAGTGGCTAACCCCAGTTTCCCCCAGCCCCCACTGCTACACACCTCTTTCAATTTTCTGACCCTCTGTACTTCCCCCTTCCCAGTCTCCCCCCCACACCTGCTCCTGTCCTCCCCCCCCCCACCCCAAGCGCCTCCCTCCTTCTACCTTTAGTGATTATTTTGTTCCCCTTTCTAAGTAGGACTGAAGCATCCACACTGGTCATCTTCTTCAGCTTCATATGGGCTGTGAGTTTATATCATGGGTATTCCAAGCTTTTTTTTCCCTAATAACCACTTATTGAGTACATACCATGTGTGTTCTTTTGTGACTGGATCGCCTCACTCAGGATATTTTCTAGTTCCATCCATTTGCCTACGAATTTCATAAAGTCATTGTTTTTGATAGCTGAGTAGTACTCCATTGTGAAAACGTACCATATTTTCTGTATCCATTCCTCTGTTGAGGGACATTTGGGTTGTTTCCAGCTTCTGACTATTATAAATAAGGCTGCTGTGAACATAGTAGAGCATGTGTCTTTGTTATATGTTGAAGTATCTTTTGGGTATATGCCCAGGAGTGGTAAGAGAAGTATGAGGTGCCAATAAGCGAGAAACAATCCATTCTAAAATGGTTTCTAAAGTAAATGGTTAGAAGAAATTAATTAGATGTCAAAGATCTTTAATAAAAAATGTTGACATTATGATTATGTCTATCCTTGATTCATGTAGAGATAAAAGAATAAAAGAATTATGGGTATTGATAGTACACCCAGATCAAGCATCAGTTGTTTCAGAATAGACTTTATTGAGAATTCTTGAACTTAATTAAGCCTCCCAAGTGAACAGTGATTAATTAATTACGTGTGAAGTTTCTTAAAGAAAAACTTGACTTTACAATAAAAAATAAATGAAGATAATAGTAATCTAGACTGAAATTAAAGCAGGATATATAGAAGACTTTCCTACAAATTAGAATTACAAATTACAGTTCCACCTGGATGAGATGTAGACATACCTGGACTTGTTTTCTTTTTGTGTGTATTGTTTTGCATGTATCACAGTTACAAGTAAATTGACTAAATGTTCTGAGCTTTTTGTTTCAGATACTTTTGTGTTTATATGAGTGTTTTATATAATTAGACTTGACTACTTTGATTCATAATTGAATAATATTACCCAGTAAAAGTCAAAGAAAGGGATATACTTTAATTCCAGGGAATTAGTTTTTGTTGATAGAAGACTCAAAAAACCCAATTTCTATGATATGTAATATATAAAATATTTCTGATGTACGAATACTTTAACAAAATGCAACATTTTTTAACTGTGTATAGTCTGTTAAATTTAATATTTCTTCACCAGTATAATTTTTTCTATTAATTTTTTTAGAGAAAAGTAGACTGATTAATTTTAATGTGCCCTTTACTGTCACTTTCTTGAATTCACAGTAAAATTGAGCAGAATATAGAGTTCCCACTTAATTTTTGTTCTTCCATGTACATAGCCTACCCCTACCATCAAAACTTGGCACTACAGTGATAAATTTATTACAGCTGATGACTCTACACAACAAAGCTATCCTGCAAAGTCCATAGTTTTAAGCAGCATTTGTACTTGGGAGTGTTCATTCTGTGGGTTTAAGTAAATATATAATAATGGAATTTAAAAGTTTATTTACTTGAATTTGTTTATATTTCTCATGTTTAGAGAATCCAGTTAGAAGTAGGGTGTGGTATAAATTGACCTGTTAGTAGAAAATCATTGGGGTGCAAGACTTTATTTAACACTGGGGATACTTTAACTTTTTAAAATTAATTAATTATTCACTTTATGTCAATATCAGGTCCCCCTTTCCTCCCAGTTCCCCTCTTATAGTTTCTCCCTCATTCCCTCCTCCCATTTTCCTCTGAGAAGGGTGTCCTCCTGGGTATCTCCTCCTTGTACATCAGTCACTACAGAACTTTACTTACAGTGCATAGAGATTGAAATTCTGCAGCTCTTCAGTTTTCCATTTCCTTACAGTGATGGGGGCTTATGATTTTAGGTTTTATTTTTCTGTTAGTGAAAATTTTTATGAGGCAATATAAAGCAACTTTGTTTTTTTTAAAAAGCCTATTTTTTTGTTGTTTTTGTGGGTGTTTTGTTGTCTTTTGAGACAGTCTTACTCTGTAGTCTTAGGTGGCCTTGAAGTAGTTATGTAGACCAGGCAGGCCTGGAACTCAGAGAGATCTGCCTGCTTCTGCCTCCTGATAAATGAGTATTTAAGCCCTTTTCATACGGCTTTCTGAAGAATGTTTCTTTAGTTTCAAGAACACATTTTAAGTTTTTTTTAAAAATACCTAATAATTAAACATGTTTTTGTATTTAAATAACAGTTTTTTATTTTTATTTTTAAATCCTATAGTTTGCTTGCCTAAACTAGATTTGGAACAGTTGATATACCTGAGACCTGCCATTTTACAGTATCAAATTGGGAAGAATCAGATTTTCAAATAATGGAAGAGCCCAAGACTTCTAAAAACGAAAATCATGAACCAAAGAAGAATATTATTTGTGAAGAAAGCAAAGCAGTTAAAATTATAACTAATCAAACCTTGAAGCCTAGAAATGATAAGTCCATGACAGAAATTGGGACCAGCTCTCTGAATAGAAATAGTAGTAAAAAAACCAAGCAAAATGATATTTGTATAGAAAAAACAGAAGCTAAATCATGTAAAGTAAATGCTGCCAGTGTTCCAGGCCCTAAAGATTTGGGGTTAGTACTTCGAGATCAAAGTCATTGCAAAGTGAAAAAGTTACCAAATTCACCCATGAAAGCCCAGAAGGGATCTTCACAGACAAAATTAGAAAAGGCACCTAGTTTACAGGCGAAAGCAGAAAAAGTACCAAAGTCTCCGAATTTACCAGTAAAAGTAGAGAAAACGCCCTGTACAACAGCAGCAGCAACAACAGAAAAAGCACTTAATTCACAGAGAAAAGAAGAAAACGTACCCACTTCTCAGATGAAATTACAGAAGACACCCAGATCACCTTTAGAGCCAGAAAATGTGCCCAGTTTACTGTTGAAAGAAAATGTGAAACAGACAGAATCACAACAGACTGGGAAGAAACTTACAAGCTCCTTTGTTTCTATGGATAAAAGGAACAGTGCAGCTCTACAAGGAGAGAAGTCAACCCTGGAAAATTCATCACTGTCTCAGAAGCAACAGACACAGGCAGATAATATTGCTGATTCTGATGACAGTGCTTCAGGGATGGAAGATACATCAGATGATTTGAGTAAGTATAAATACACATAGTGCTTTCCACAAGCTCCATTGTGGGCAGGATTTTTCTATGTTAATGTTCTGTAGTTTTTCTCTGGTTTAACTACTTTAATTACAAAAAGTTGAAAACAAATAAGCAAAACCTCTATGGTGTGTATATACATCTGTCTTAGTTATAGGATATGGACATATGAGTTTAGTGGGTGTTTATGAGTACTCTACCTACTGATAGTTAGGATCTGTCTTCTTATCCTTGTCTGTTTTAGACAAGGACAGCTGATCTACCACTGGGCTACACCTTTGGCCTTCTACACTATTTAGGTTTTTTTTTTAAAGATGGTCTCATTGTATATCTCATACTGGCCTTGAACTATGTGACTCAAGCTGACTTAGAATTCTTTTTTTTTTAAACTTTAAAATTTATTAATTTTGTACATATATCTGTGTATAGGTGTGTGTGTGTGTGTGTGTGTGTGTGTGTGTGTGTGTGTGTGTGTGTTTTACATGTGCATTCAGAGGCCAGTGGTGTTGAATCTCCTGGATCTAAAGTTAGAGAAGGTTTTTACTCACTTGGTTGGTATAGGTGCTAAAACTTGAACCTGGCTCCTGTCAGAACAGTATATGCTTTTAACTGTTGAGCCATCCCTCTAGCCCTAGCCTTGAATTCTTAATCCTCGTATCTCAGACATCTCTGAAGTGCTGGGGTTACATGACCTTACCACTATACCCAGCTTTCTAGTCTTTAAAAAAAAGTAATCTTCGTCATATATTTTCAATTACTCACAAAATATGTTTATATGTGTTTCTGTTTGTAGTCCAGTCATGTGTTCACGGTAGAAAACTGAAAACAAACCCAACTCTAGGTCTCAGGGTAGCTTCCTGTTTGATGCTGTGATGCAAAACTGATTTTTCAGTGGTAAAAACTTGGGTTGAGAAAGTATATGATTTAATTTTGTTAAATGTGAGACAGATTATAAATGCAATTCAATATTGATTAGAGCAGGAATTTGAGGGCATGATAAAATTTCAGCTTTCAGGGCATCTTTTGGAAAATGAGTCTTTTGTGTTATGACATAACATTATGAGTGATTTTAAGAGATATCCAAGAGGTCAAAGATAGTTCTATATAAAGTTTTCTATCTTATTTCTTTTAAAATCTTTTGAGCTTCAGTTCACTAGAATTTTTGTTAGGAGTTAAAGTAGAAGCAGAGAATAAAATATAAACTGTTAAAATTTATTTGAACTTACTGTAATTTTTTTTTTCTTCTGTTCCACTGGATGTGTGTGTCTTGGGGAGAGAGAACTTTTTTTTTTTTTTAAAAAGAGAGTGTCCTTCTGTGCTGTACTGGACCAGGCTGCCCCCCACCTCTTTAGTGCTGGGATTATAGGCATGGTCACCACATCTGAGCTTTACTTCTGTTTTAAAAAATGCTTTGGCTGACTTTGGTGGCCATTCCTTTTCTTTTTTTTTTTTTTTTTTTTTTCAGAGCTGGGGACCGAACCCAGGACCTTGCGCTTGCTAGGCAAGCGCTCTGCCACTGAGCTAAATCCCCAACCCCTGGCCATTCCTTTTTAATACCAGCACTAACACTAAGAAGAAAGGAAGGTGGGTCTCTGTTAGTTTGAGGCTAGCCTGATTTACATAAAGAGTTCCACGTTAGCCAGGGCTACATCATGAGACCCTGTCTCAAAAACATGTTTTAAATTACATTTTATATGTAAGCATGAGCCACCATTTTTAGGTGTTTTATTTTCAATTAATTATGTAAGTGTATGCATACTTTCTTCCTATTCTCCTCTGGTCCCCTCTGGTTTTAGGAAACTTATGTAGCTTAGGTTAGCCTGAAATTGCTGGGTAGCCAAAGATGAAGACCTTGGACCTTGTACTCTCTTGATCTTATCTCTACTTCCCAAATGATGGTAGGATGCTCAGAGCGCTCGCTCGCTCTCGCTCGCTCTCGCTCTCTCTCTCTCTCTCTCTCTCTCTCTCTCTCTCTCTCTCTCTCTCTCGGTGGGGGTACTTTTATTTTGTTTTGATTAAACCAGTGATTTGGGAGAGGCAGTCTTTTTTCTGTTGTTTTTATGACTGGAGAATAAAATTTACCTTGTCGTAAAAATAAAAATAAACTGGGGCTGAGGATGTAACTCCCTGGGTAGAACAGTTGCCTAGTATGCATAAAGCCCCGGAGTTGATTACTAGCACCTCTCTCAAATTTGTTTTTCTTTTACAAATGTTTGTTGCCATATTTTGTGAAATGTTGGTAAAGAGTTCAGAAGTAAGGCTGATGAGTTGTCTCAGCAGTTAAGAGCACTTGCCATTAAGTTTGATGACCTGAGTTTGGTTTCTGGAACCCACATGATGGAAGGGAAGAATTGACTCCCTGAAAATTGTCCCCTGACTTGCACATATTTCCCCCACTCCCCAATTTTTTTATTTTCAGAAATAGCTACCTTTTCATTTCTGGTTAGGATATGGATGATGGTCTGTACTTAATTGGGTTTGCTTACAGTTTCAGAGGTTTAGTCCATTGTCATGGTGGGGAGCATGGTGGCATACAGGTGACTTTTTCTAATTATTATGTTAGAAATGATAATTTTATGGGATTTGCTATTATTTATCAGTCATGGAGGGAAAGTTAAACTTTTTTTTTAAAAAGAGGGTTATGTTATTATATGGTCTTGTTATTAATAGTTTTTCCTGAGCTATAGAAATAAACTAGATTTTATCTTCTGTACCTCCATAATAAAAGTCACTAAAAATTTCCCAAATATTAGGAGATAATTCAGTATATCATTTTAATACTTATCATGCAGATTGTGACATTGTACTCAGAAAGCGAAAACAGGTGGATCTCTGTACATTCAAGGTTGACCGAGACGTTTTCTTTTTTATAAAAATTTTATTTGAGTACACTGTAGCTATCTTTAGACACACCAGAAGAGGGTATCAGTTCCTATTGAAAATGATTGGGGCTGGGGATTTAGCTCAGCGGTAGAGCGCTTACCTAGGAAGCGCAAGGCCTTGGGTTCTGTCCCCAGCTCCGAAAAAAAGAACCAAAAAAAAAAAAAAAAAAAAAATGATTGTGAGCCATCATGTGGTTGCTTGGAATTGAACTCAGAACCTCTGGAAGAGCAGCCAGTGCTTTTAACCGCTGAGCCATCTCTCCAGCCCCTTAAATTTTCTTTTTAAATAAAAATTACTATTTACATGCATGGGTGTTTTGGCTGCATGTATGTCTGTGCTCCACATGTGGAGGCTGGAAGAGTGTGTCAGATCTCCAGGAACTGGAGTTATAGATAGTTGTGAGCTGACTGACTTGTGGGTGCTGGAAATTGAACTTAGGACTTCTAGAAGAACATCCCAAGAAATCTGTTCCTAGGAAAAATCTGAGGCACTTACCTTACCAAGTAACATTTGAGTATTTGTGTTTTTTTTAAATTTTTTTTAAATATTCTTTTAAAAATAGATTTATTGGGGTTGGGGATTTAGCTCAGTGGTAGAGCACTTGCCTAGCAAGCTCAAGGCCCTGGGTTCGGTCCTCAGCTCCGGAAAAAGGAAAAAAAAATAGATTTATTGAGCTGGGTATAATGGCTCAAACAAGTGGATCTCTGAGTTTGAGGCTAGCCTGATTTAGTGAGTTGTAGGACAGCCAGGGCTGTGTAAAGAGACACTGTCTCAAAAAAAAAAAATAGTTTTATTTTTTGTGCATGGATATTTTGCCTGAGAGTGTGCTTGTGTGCCATGTGTGTGCATTGACTCTGGAGACCAGGAAAGTGTCAGATCATCTGGAGCTGAAGTTGCATACTGTTGTTAGTTGCCATGTGGGTGATGGTAACCAAACCTGAATCTTCCATAAGAGTAGCAAGTGCTCTTAACCACTGAGCCATCGTTCAAGTCTCCTATTATAATATTTTTAAGAATTTGCTTTTTATTCTAGACAGTCCTTTGCCCTTTGGTAGGAAATGTACCCACTTAGAAATACTATTTCTTTTCTGTTTAGAAAATTATAACTTTAGTATTTTAAAAACACACACACATCTCTCTCTCTCTCTCTCTCTCTCTCTCTCTCTCTCTCTCTCTCTCTCTCTCTCTCTCTCCCTCTCTTTCTCCCCTCCCCCTCCCTCTGTCCCTCCTTCCTTCCCTACCCTTACACTTATCTACCGTAAATTCAGCCAACCAAAGGTGAGATTGACTGTCAAGCTTTCTGTATAAGGCAAGTAGTTGGATTTTGAAGACAATAGGGTGTTTTATTGATTGACTATAAAAGAAAAATACTTTGTGCGTGTGGGTGTTTTGCCTCCATGTATCTCTCTCTCTCTCTCTCTCTCTCTCTCTCTCTCTCTCTCTCTCTCTCTCTCTCTTCTTTCTTTCTTATTTGGCCTGGTGTTAATGGAGGGCAGAAGAAAGCAGCAGATCTCTAGAACTGGATTACAGACAGTTTTAAGCTGTCATGTAGGTGCTAGAAATAGAACCTTGAAAAGCGGAAAAGCTCTTCTCTTTTTTCTTCTCTTTTCTTTTCTGTTATTTTTTTTTCTTTTTATCTTGACAGAGTCTAGTTCTGACTGTTCTGAGACTCACTGTGTAGACCAAATTGGTTTTGAAGTCTGAGAGATCTATCTGCCTCTGCTTACCTGCCATCAATGTGCTTAACTGCTAAGCCATCTGTCTCTTCATTTCCTTAGCATTTCTTTTTTGTTGTTTTTGTTTCTTTTTAGGACAGGGTATCTCTGTGTAGAGCTTGATGTCGTGGAACTTGCTCTGTAGACCAGGCTGGCTTTGAGCTCACCGAGATCTGTCTACCTTTGTCTCCCAAGTACTGGGATTCAAGGTGTTTACCACCACCACTTGGCTTCCACTGCTTTCTAAAAAGATTACATTTATTCATTTATGTATGGGTGTGTACATGACATACATATATGGATATAAATTCTGGGGATTGAACTTAGGTCATAAGGCTTAATGGCCTGGCTAAGCCATCTCAGCCATCTCATGAGCTCACCATGCATATATATATGTATTTTGACCTAAACTAGCAGCTTGTACAACCAGGAGTGTATAGAGAAAGAATTTACCCCCATAGTTAAATGTTTGTTTTATAATTTTAATGATGATAATTTATTTAATAATGATAACTGATTGCTTCTTTTTTAGGTAAAATGAAGAATGAAGAATCTAACAAAGAAAATTCTTCAGAGATGGACTATTTAGAAAATGCCACTGTGATAGATGAATCTACTTTGACACCTGAGCAGAAGCTAGGCTTGAAACAAGCAGAAGAACGTCTAGAAAGAGATCACATCTTTCGACTTGAAAAAGTATGTTATGCTATGTTAGTTATTGAGGGAGAAATACATGCTTTATGACTTTTTCCAGAGGGTAACACTTAACACTTTGTGTCACTTTTTTTGATGAGACACATAGTATTCTGGTCTCTTAGGCAACCTTCCACCCCCATTCAGCCAATGCACTTGTAAACCCTCCCCCTTTTTTTTGAGAGACAGTCTTATTGTGTAGTCTTGGCTGATCTGGAACTCACTATGTAGATCAAGATGAGCTCAGACATCTACCTACTTCTGCCTCTTGAGTGCTGAGATTAAAGGCAAGTCATAGGGGTTGGGGATTTAGCTCAGGGGTAGAGCGCTTGCCGAGCGAGCGCAAGGCCCTGGGTTCGGTCCCCAGCTCCAAAAAAAAAAAAAAAAAAAAAAAGGCAAGTCATCATGCCTGGTGTAAGGTGATGTATTTATTGTAGGCATTAGCAAACTATGGCCTATCTCTCTTGTTTGAATACGGCAAGATATATTTTACCTCCCGTTTTTGTAAATATTTACTGGGATACAACCGTGCTCATTTTCTTTATTTATTCTCTATGGCTGTTTCCATATTGTGATGGCAAAATCAACTGGAGACCATTTGGCCTGATTAAAATATTTATTGTTTTCTTTCTTTTCCCCTTTCTCTTTTAGTTTCCTTTTATTTCTGCTTCTCCTTTCCCTTTGCTTCTTCCTTCCTTCCATTCCTTATTGTTTCCCTTTTATGACTGTAACCTAGGCTGTACCTCCTATAGGCTCCTGAATATTGTGATTATATGAATGAATGGCCAGGCCTTCCGAGTATTTCCTGTTTTTCTTATTTTTAAAAAATATTTATTTAAATTTCTAATTATATATTTGTGTTATTTGTATGGGATATGTGCATGTGAGTGCAGGTACCCTTGGAAGCCAGAAGAGGGCATCAGATGGAACCAGAGTTAATCATGGTTGTGAGTTGCCGTGTATGGATTCTGGGAACTAACATGGGTCTTTTGGGAGAGCAGTAAATACTCTTTTTTTTTTTTTTTTTTTTTTTTTGGAGCTGGGGACCGAACCCAGGGCCTTGCGCTTCCTAGGTGGCGCTCCACCAGCTGAGCTAAATCCCCAGCCCCATAAATACTCTTAACTACTGACTCATCTCATCTCTTCAATCCCTATGTTTACTATTTTTCAAAGCTTAAAATATTTACTAAAATGCCACCTTGGTTGCTATAAGTTGTTGACTGATGATTTACTCCCTCATTTAGTAAATATGGAGTGCTTGCTATGTGCTAACAACTGTGACAGACATTAGGTATATATTGATTAAAAATGGCATGTTACTTTTCCATCAGAAGTCTAGCTGGAAATGTAGTTCATTAGCAATGCATTTGCCTAGCAAGGAAAAGGCCTTGGATTTAGACCTCCCTCCCACAATTCATTCAGTTATTCAGATGGATGAAAATAAACTATTAAATGCTGCTTTACATTATTATACATATTGTTACATTCTTTCTCTCCTTTTACTGATATTGTAAGTAAAAAACTGTTCTTTTGGTGTTTTGTGTCTGAGTGCTAATTAATCAATCTCTTAATCTGGAAACACATTCATAGGTTAAGCAATAAAAACACCACTAGATATTGAAAAATTAAAAATCAAACTACAGAGAAATGCGTACTTAAGATGTTTATAAATATGTATACAAAAAGATAAGTCATTATTCTCAAATAAGAATGAGATGAAGATAAAAGTATGATTTTGTAAAGTTTAGGAAAAAAATACCTAGATAAAAGAAATTCTTGTGAGGACACTTTGTCTCATTTGGTATTCATTTATTACTGTATCCATAATTAGAGTTAACATGCATATTAGTAAAGCACATGGAATTTGGAGTCATCTGGTTTACTGTCACTTACTGATAGTTAAAAATATGCTATTTAACCCTTTTAAAAAGGTTTTTTCCCCTTTCTGTTTACTTAATGTGTATAGATAGGTGTTTTGCCTGCATGTGTGTGTGCTGTGCAACATGTGGGTGCTTGGTGCCTGCAGAGGCTGGGACAGGGTATCAGATCTTATGGGACTGGAGTTAGAAAAGATAGTTGTGAGCTACCATATGGGTGTGGGGAATCAAACCTGGATTTTCTGAAGAGCAGTCAGTGCTCTTAATCTGTAAGTCATCTCTCCAGCCTCCTACTTAACCTTTTTATATATTAGTTCCTTCATCAGTAAAATGAAGGTGGTAAAAATAACACCTTCTTAGGACCAGGATGACGGCTCAGTGGATAAAGTAACTACCACACTAGTATAAGGATTAGAGTTTAGGTCTGCTAAATTAGATGCAAAAATAGATGTAGTAGTGTGTGTCTGTGTTCTCAGCTGATGAGAAGAGTAGAATATCCAGAAGCTGACCAATTATCTAGCTTAGTAGACATGGTAGTGAATAAGAGACCCTGCCTCAAACAAGAGAAGAGGTAAGGAGTGAGAGCTGAGGTTGCCCAAATGCACATGTGTGTGAACATATATACACACCACCTTGCTCATAGAACTGTGTTAGATAAGATGATGTAAGTGAAATTTTTGACATAAAACTAGTATATAGTAAAGATTAGCTATTCTATATTCATTTAAAACTGTTTTGTTACATAAGTATAGGCATAGAAGTAGGCCTCTGTGATAGTTTCCAAAAAAAATCAGATGAAATATCATCCTAGTATTCTTCCCTTTTACTCAGTGTTTTTAGCTGAAGTTGGGATTCTCCCACCCCACTAAAGAAGATACACATGGTCCATCCACTACGTTTTAATCACAGATTTATGTCTCCCTCAGTGATCTCATCAGTACTCATTGCTTTATTAGTATTAGGTATATAGTATATATATTTTAAGTTCCAAAATTCAGCTCGCTTTATTACTCTGCAACTTTTGCTACCTCTTTTCTGTATTAGCGCAATATGCTAATGACTGTGAATCAGTCTTTCTTGTTCTTAGAAAACAAATAGTTCTTTTAAATAAAGATTAGAGATGTGTATTTATTTGCTTGTTGCTTTGGGAAATAGTTAAATATTTGAGGTTTAACTCCTTTGTCAGTAAAATGGAAAACCTCGACAGTCTTAAAAGTTAATAGTACTTTATAAATGTTGAGTTTGTTTCTAGTAGTCTATGGTAGTACTGTTTCTAAATTTGGTGCAGGTTTCTCATTTAAAGAGTATCTTTTATTGAGGCTGGAGAGATGGCTTAGTGTTTTAAGGACATTTGCTGTTTTTACAGAGGACCTGAATTCAATTCTTGGCACCCATATTGTGGCTCAGTGTCCTGTTAACTTCATTTATAGAGGATCTTGACACTGTCTTCTGGGACCACCATACACATGTGGTGCACTTAAATACTTGTAAGCCAGATTCTAACACACATGAAATATATATGAATAAATAAACTCTTTTAAAAAAGAATATATAGGGCTGAAGAGATGGCTCAAAAAGAGGACTGACTGCTCTTCCAGAGGTCCTGAGTTCAATTCCCAGCACCCACATGGTGGCTCCCAACATCTGTAATGGGATCTGATGTTCTCTGGTGTATCTGAAAACAGCTACAGTGTATGCATATGTATAAAATAAATATATACATCTTTATACCCCTTCCCCCAAAAAGAATATATTCTCAGATGAGAAAACCTTTTTGTCAGGAGTTTCATTGAATATTGAAGATTAATCTGAAATAAAATGCTAAATATTACTGAAACTTTAGTGTATGGCCATAGAAACAGTGATTTTAAATTAGCATTTTAAAGCTTTCTTTTTACTGAATGCATGGTGTTTTGTCATTTTTATTTTTGTTGTACAAGAGTGTTGACTTTGGACTTAGATACATATCAACTGAAATTTGTTATGTCCTTCTCAGTACTATTGAATTGGTGTGAAGTCCCAAGCTCCATAGTTTTTATATATCTATAAAATAAAAATATTAATCTTACTGGATTATTAAGAATTAAAATGACAATTTATATATGAAACATTTGGCATAGTGTCTGGTACCTTCAACCATTTAATAATTATCTTATTATTTTGAGGAAATAAAAGTCGCGACATAAGGGTACATTTTATTTTTCAGAGTACTCAGAAAGACCCAAAGTTAAGTTTGAAATTGATTTTGAGGACAACATTCGAATGAGATTTAAGGAGCAGGATAATATTAGATAAGTAGTAAACCTATTTAGCATTTTTGTGATACAGTTTGAAGTTAGTATTTAATATCCTATAATGGGTATTTTGAAAAAAGTTAACTATCTCTTGAGTGTATTAGTTCTGGTTGGTTACCCATTACAGCATTTGTTCGTGCAGTGCTCACTTGTTTTCTTTCTTGTGGTGCTAATGGGTATCTAACCTAAGTCCTAGACATGCCAGGCACGTGTTCTACCACTGAGGTCCACAGCAGTCCCTCAGGGCCTTTGCAGTCTGTTACAGTTACATAATCACATTGCTCACTTATCTAGTCTACCACTCCTTTGAATACTGAAAAGGTGTGTTTTTAAACTTGTTTCCTCAGCGCTCACCAGAATATACCAATTGCCGTTATCTATGCAAACTTTGCTTAATTCATATTGAAAACATCCAAGGAGCACATAAACATATAAAAGAAAAACGACATAAGAAGAATATTTTGGTAAGTTACCTCTTTTAAAAATGATCTTTAGTATTTGAATTATAAAAGTACATTAGGCAGTTTTCAAACCTATGAATCTAATAAGAAGCATGCTTTGAGTCTTACATAAATAAAGTGATGGCCTTGAAAGCTGTGATAAATTTGTTTAATCTCCTGAGGTTAGAAGGAACCTTCTAGAAACCAGTTTAAAGAAAACTGAATCCTTAAATCAAATCTGTCAGGGATAGTTAGTTTGTCCATGTTCTCAGCAGCAGCAGAGAAAGGCACAGCTCCACACTGCCATCTTCAGGAGTTCCCTGAAACTGCATACTTGGCTTTCATTCAAAACCTGATCCAGGACAGTCTGTGAAGCAGACCTGAACTTATTAAAAGACTGTGTGTATGTATAGGGTGTTGAGGAACCTACTTGTACTGAGGTCATGGGAAGTCTTGGGTGTCCTGCTCTGTCAGTCTCTCCGTTATTCCTCTGAGACATGGTCTCAATCTGGAGCTAGGCTGCAGGCCAGGAAGTTTGTTCTTCCTCTCTTCCATTGTTGACTCCTTGCCTGACTTCTTGGATGTGGGGAGCTGAACTCAGGCCCTCATACTTGCTCAACAACCTTTCTTTCCAGCCCTCAAAAACATCTTTATTTTGAGAGTTTTTAAACTTTTAGTATAATTTATTTTCTACACGTGGGCACACATGCTATAGTATACATGTGGAAGTCAGATGACAACTTTCAGGAATAAGCTTTGTCCTATCATATGGATTCTGGGATTAAACTCAGACTGTCAGGATTGGTGGCAAGTTCATTTACTCATTAAGTCATCTCTCTTGCCCCCTAAAAGTCTTTGTTTGAGACAGGGTTTATGTAGTTAATGTTGACCAGGTTGGCCTCAACTCAGAGATTGGCCTAATCACTTTCTGAGAATTGGAATTAAAGAGTGTACTACCATGCTCAGAAACACTTTTTATTTCCTAGACAGGTGTTCTTTGTGAGCTCTGGCTGTCCTGGAACTTTCTCTGTAGACTAGGCTGGCTTTGAACTCATGCAGATGCACTTGCCTCTGCCTCCACAGGCTGGCTTTTGCATTGTGTTTTAATGTAGATTTTTAATCACATAGGTTAAGAAAAAGGAGGCCTTAGGAAGCAAGACATACCTAAGATCATTGGTGTGGGTTTTTCAAAGAAGTAGCACTTTATTATCTTTTTAACAGTCATATGTATTTGAATGGGTTTTGAGTCTTTAAAAGGTTGCTAGTGAAACCTAAATGTGATTATCGGGTAGGGTAGTTCCTGTGGAGTTCCTGACAGGATTAAAATTGATAAAATAAAAGCCTATAGGGATCTTAAAGTTAATTTCTCTTATTTTCTTTTTTGAGATTCTCAGAAAATGTCTGTGACAGGAATGAAGTCCTACTCAAGATCAGGCCTTCAGCTTTGTTCCTTGCTATTTTAACATAAAATGTCTATATATGGAAGGAATATTATCTCTGTAGCCTTCACAATGAACATTTATTGTACTGGAAGTTTGAGGCTCCAACTGGACTCTGGGATGAGGAGCCCTTTCCACCTCCTATGTCTTTCTACCTTGCCTCACATATCCAACTGGTATTTATTGTCTACTTGCTAGATGTAGGTAGAGGTGAATATGACAATCATGGTTTCTGCCCTTGAACTTGTAGTAATTGGTAAATAAGGGTTAGGTATAGTCTGTCTTATTAGAGGGAGAAATGTGCTTAGGAAATGTACAAGGATATTTACTTGATCTAGAACAGATTAGTATACCTGGATACCTTTTGAGCTGAAGTTTAATAGCAGTTTAAAAAGCAAAACAGGGGTTGGGGATTTAGCTCAGTGGTAGAGCGCTTGCCTAGCGCAAGGCCCTGGGTTGCTTCAGCTCTGAAAAAAAAAAGCAAAAAAAAAAAAAAAAAAAAAAAAAAAAAACAGTAAATACGGGACATTAAAACATCATAAAGAAAGGTCTCTAGATGTGTAAGGACATGAATGAATTCAATCAGACTGAAGGAAAGAACTAGAAGGAAAATGGCATGATATGAAATCCTCATCAACTTTCTACTTCAGAATTTGTCATTTCAAAATTATTTTTATTAAATATCTCATATACAGATTTGAATAGAGTACTTTTCTAAGTATAATGGTGTGTTATTTAATTTCTCTTGAACATTGTAATACAACTAGTACATTGCCTAAGTCTCAGCTCACATAACTTCTCTGAGAGGAACCCTCACCTGATCTTCCAGAAAGTCTCTGCATTCGCATAGAAGCTTTTTCATAGTTTGTTGGTAAAGCCTAATAATCTTTAAGTTTGTGTCTGTGTGTGTGTGTGTGTGTGTGTGTGTGTGTGTGAATACTCTACGACCCTTTGACTTGATACTGCCTGCATTGATTAGATATGATTGATAACTTTTTGATATACCTAAGATACCTGTCTTTGCTGCTACAGAATCATCAGCCTTTGTTAGTTTTAATGTAGATTTTTCAGAATTTATTATACTTCATAGCACAGTAGAACAGTTTTTAAAATTATTATTTTGATAATTATTCATTTATTTATTTACTTTTGTGTGAGTGCTATCTGTGGGGACCAGCAGAATCCTGGAGAGGATGTCAGGTCCCATGGAGATTGCGTTATAAAAGCATTTGTAAGCCACTGGATGTGGGTACTGGAAACTGAAATGGGGTCCTTCACAAAATTTGTTCACTATTTTTTTTTTAAAGACAGGCTTTCTGTGTGTAGAGCTGGCTATCCTGGAGCTCACTCTGTAGATCAGGTTGACTTCAGAGATCCACCTGCCTCTGCCTCCTGAGTTCTGGGATTAAAGGCTTGGGCCATCACCATCTTAGCCACTAAACTCTCTCACCATTTGCTGTAAAGCAGATTTTAAAATTTAATAAGATGATGTAATTATAATTTCAAAAAAATTAAAATTAGTTTTGAAAAACTTACTAGTAAACTCCCTTGCTGTACCTTTTATTCCTTGAATCCTTTTTCCTGAAAGCACCAGTTTTTCTTTGGTTTACTTACTTAGTGCATGTTTTATTTCTCATGTGCAGAAGATAAATATTTGTTATTTCTAATCATTCTTAAGTATGAGGATATTAAAGTGGAAACTTTGTTATTGTTGTGAAATATACTAACAGGAAAAACAAGAAGAGAGTGAACTTCGATCTCTCCCATCTCCTTCCCCTGCTCACTTGGCTGCTTTAAGTGTTGCAGTTGTTGAATTAGCAAAAGAACAAGGAATAACAGATGATGACCTCAGAATCCGCCAGGACATTGTGGAGGAAATGTCAAAGGTTATAGTGACATTTTTACCAGGTACCAGATGTGTTTTATATGTTTAATTCATAGAATCAAAAATATTCTTTTACTTCTTCTTAAACTAGGGTAAATTTTACATATATATATATTCTTAAAAGTAGATGAGTTTGAATGTGTTAGGAATGACCTTTTTGTACATTAAAATTTTTTTTGTTTGTGTATATATGTGACTGCTTATGCATTGGTATATAAGTGTAGAATCAGAGGACAAGTTCTTTCCTTCTAGTGTTTGTGGTCTAGGATGTACCTCTGGTCCTTATGCATCTAGCACCTTTACCATCTCCCTCTCTACGAACTGCTTCTGTTAAAGTATTTCCTTTTAATGGAACAAAAAGAAAGAAAGAAAGAAAATTGAATAATTTTGTAGTATGAGAAAAAGATTTTAAAATAGGTACATAGGTAATTTCTCACTAGTCAGATGTATTCTACTTTGGTCTATTATAAAAATTGTGTGTGTATAAAAATTGTGTGTGTGTGTGTGTGTGTGTTTGTGTTTGCGGTTGCGTGTATGTGTGGGTGTGTGTGTCTACATATGTGCCAGGTGCCTTTAGATCCTTCAGAGCCTGAGTTACAGATGGTTGTGAGCCTCTTGGTGGGATGCTGGGAACTGAACTTGGATCCACTTTAAGAGTAGCAAGTGTTCTTAACTGCTGAGCCATCTCCAGCCCCTGAGTACCATTGATTTTTGAGTGGATTTTAGTGTTTTTTTTTTTTAAATATTATTTTCAGTATAGACATTCTAACATTACTAAATAAAATTCTTATTGCTTAATGTTAGGGGAAAATTAGTTTAGTTTAAAGACTTTAAGTAGAGAATTTATTTTTGGGTTCAAGGTGTTATAAATTCAAGTTTATTGTTATATACATTTATGTGTGTAGGTTGTAGTCTATCTTCTTTTTTAAAAACGTTAAGGCAAATGTGTCTTAAGCAAGACATAATTTCTTACCATTCAAAGAGATGTTGGACATTTGATTAATTATAGTTACATATAGTCCTATTGTGAGAGTCCTAAGGAATAATTACTAATTGGAAAAATGGAATTTCACTTTCTGTTATTTCTGTAATAATGTTTTTCTACCTAAATAATGCATTGAATACTGATTAGAACTGTTGAAAAGTAATCCAATATTATTTCAAATTCAGGACTTAAATTTTTATGATTTTAATAATGTAACGCTTAGACATTTTTAAGTTTGGAAAGTATACAACTAAATATGAATGTTAATTTTTTAAGAAACTGATTCTGCCTGGTCAGTACCACATGTTATTTTCACTTGTTCTTTGATGTGAGCTTTTTAAAATATGCCTTGTTTTTGTAACAGCACATAAGGTAGTCTGAGAAAGTCATAGGTAGCTTCTGTTTATATTGATAGCCACAAAGTTTTTCTGTGTTTTAAGTTGCAGCATCAGTTGAATTGGAGTTGCTTCATATTTTGAAAAAGCATTTGTATTAAGTGTCTGATCCTTTCCTTAAGGTTGGTTCTTATATAAATACCTAATAGAGTACATTCTGTGACAATGGCATTGCCTGAGTACTTTACTTGTTAAGTATTTTTAGACTGTTTCTAAATGAACTCTTTGAATTTGCACACCAAACTTTTATGGTAGTTTTTTTCTCTTGTTCTTTCTTCTGGTACCATAATTGTTCTTATGGTACCATTTATTATTATTTTATAGATCAGTTAGAAAGGATGTCAGTTTTGTAAAAATCATTATGCCAGGATTAAAAGACATGAGATTGAAGTAATATACAGTTTCCATATGTTTTTCTTTTCTTTTTTTTTTTCCCCCCCCGGGGCTGGGGACCGAACCCAGGACCTTGCGCTTCCTAGGCAAGCGCTCTACCACTGAGCCAAATCCCCAACCCCAGTTTCCATATGTTTTTATTTACTTATTTTGATGTACATGTAAGGGGGCTAGTATGAATTTATGTGTAGTATGTGTGTGAGAGTGCCTAGTAGGTTAGAAGAGGCCATTGGATACTCTGAAACTGGAATTCCAGATGGTTGTAGCTTGCCAATGGGTGCTAGAATTGAACTCTGGTCTTCTACAAGAGCAGCAAGTGCCCCTCACTCCATAAAGATGGAGCCATCTTTATGGTTTCCAGTGCTTTGTCTGTCTGTTTTGTTTCTTAAATACTCCTATTTGCAGTTTCATACTTTGTTTTCCTTTATTCCAGAATGTTCACTGAGGTTGTATGGTTCATCTCTGACAAAGTTTGCTCTGAAAAGCAGTGATGTTAATATAGATATAAAATTTCCTCCCAAGGTAAGTAATTAAAAAAGAGCCTTCTTAATTATTAATTGATAATTTTAATGGGTTATCTTTTTAGAGAAGGGAGGAAGGGGGAAAAAAAACCTTTCACCCATAGAGTTTTACCATGAAGACTAGTTTTTAAGTTACTATTACATTTTAAATAAGAAGGGAGAGAAAAGTAATAAAAGGGAGAAATGTGTGTATTTGAGCTTGTTGACTAGTTAGTACTTCTGGTAACTAGTAAGTAGTACTGAAAAGTAGAAAGATTGAAACAAGAAAACCGGGTTTAAAACCTGGCTGAATAAAGCCAGGAATGGAGGTGCATGTCTTTAATCCCAGCACTGGGGAGGCAGAGGCAGACAGATCTCTGTGAGTTCGAGGACAGCCAGGGCTTTGTTACAAAGAGAAACCCTGTCTTGGGGTTGGGGGTGGGAAGCAAACAAAAAAACTTGACTGAGTTAAAAACGGAGTACTTGATCTTTTTGTTTTCCTGAACTTAAAAATAGGTCTAAAAGCATTTAGTTGTTTTTGGTTATTTGAGGCAGGATTTCTTAATCTACTTAGTGTATAGTTTAGGCTGTACTTGAACTTACAGTAATCTTCATGCCTCTGCCTCTTGAATGCTGCTATTATAGGCATGAAACACCACGGTGGGCCATAAAATGGTGTTTCTAAGAACTTGGGTCACATTCTGGAGTATACCATCTCTAAAGAGAGGGGGGATATGTTTTGGTGGATGTGTGGTGAGGCATGGGGGAAAGGAGTACCTCCACGGGCCCAAGCTGAGGCACCCCTTCCCCCTGAGTGACCAGCCACTCGACAATATAGTATAGAATAGAGTTTATTCATGGCATGGGAAGGGTAATTAAGGATAATTGAGGCAGAGAAAGGCAGAGGGGGGGATTGGAGGGGTTGGCCATGAGCAGGTGGTTGTGTGTGGGGGGGAATGGGGAGAGAGAGGGGAGGGAATGGTGAGAGGGTAGGAGCAAGAACAGAATGGGCAAGCAGCCCCTTTTATAGTGAGTCAGGCATACCTGACTTGCCAGGTAACTGGGATGGAACATACTTGGCTGTTGGCCTTAGACAAAGATCCTCTGCTTCTGTCTGCCCTGTGCTTGCATTTAAAGTGTATTCTATCACATCTGGCCCAGTTTTTATGTTACATGAGATGAACTCAAGCATATAAATGATACTTATATAAAAAGTAATAGGTTATTAACAGCTATTAGTTACTAGTGGCAGTTATTATTATTAGTGTTATTAGCAACAGTGTCAATAATATTTAGCAATAGTTTTGCTTATTTTTGTCAAGTAAAACACTTAAATTAGTCAAGGGTTGGCAAGATATCTCAGTGGGTAAAAGCATTTACTTATCAAACAAATCTGGTGAACTCACATCATTGGAACCCACAGCAAGTTGGAAAAAGAGAACTGACTCTTGCATGTTTTCTTCGGGCCTCCACATATGTGGAATGACCCTCCCCCCACCCCCATTACACCCAATAATACAATTTTTTAAAGGTACTAGTCAGAATTTTATGGTTTTTTTTTTTTTCTTTTTTTTTTTTTTTTCGGACCTGGGGACCGAACCCAGGGCCTTGCCCTTCCTATGCAAGCGCTCTACCACTGAACTAAATCCCCAACCCCTATGTTTGTTTTAGTTAGGGTTTCTGTTGCTGTGATAAAACATCATGACCAAAGCAACTTGGGGAGGGAAGAGTTTATTTAATTTAATAGTTTGTTGTCCATTCTCCAGGGAAATCTGTGCAGGAACTCAGGTAGGCAGGAACTGAAGCAGAGGCTGTAGAGGGATGCTGCTTAATAGCTTACACCTCATGGCTTGCTTGATCTGCTTTCTTATAGCACCAAGAACCACAGCCCACGGGTGGCACCACCCTACAGTAGTAAGCTGGGCCCTCCCACATCAATCAAGGGAGAAAATATTCCTTCAGGCTTGTCTGCAGGCCTGTCTGTCTAGTGTTAATTTTTTTAATCAATGTTTCCTCCTCCCAAATGAGTTGAGTTTAAAGTTTCCTTTTTTTTAATACTTTGTACTCAAAGATGTTTGATTTGAATGAAAGTTTGGCATTTAAATTTCTAGTCGTTTTGTAAACTTTTCTATTTTTCCTTGAATAATAGTTCTGCATTCATTGTATTCTACATTTATAAATAAGAGTTGTTGATATAAAAGTAGAAATATTATTCTGGTAGTTATACTTTAAAATCAATAGTATGATTTTTTTAATGTTATTTTTTTATCAAATTGGATTTTTAATAATGTCCTTCTGTTTTAATGAAACTTTTTAGATGAATCATCCAGATCTTTTGATACAAGTGCTTGGAATTTTGAAAAAAAGTGGTACGTTTCCTGATTTTCCTTTTATAAAAATATTTTTTAAAAATCATATGCACTGTGTTGTTTACATATTGCTAGCAAAGTTAAAATTGCTACCATGTATAAGAATACTACATATACATGTGTATATATTTATTTAGTAGGGTACCTGGAAATGTAATTTACATGTTGGTTAAGTTAGGTATACTGTATCAAAGTTAATAATTTAAAAATGTAAGTCTCAGCTGATTTAAAAGTAGCCTTTAATGCAGTAGTCTCTCTTTTCTGCAGGATTTACTTATTTATATATTCATTTCAATGCTAAGGGCTAGGGTTTTACTGCTGTGACCAACGAAGGTCTTATAAGGACAACATTTAATTGTGGCTGGCTTATAGGTTCAGAGGTTCAGACCATTATCATCAAGGCAGGAGCATGGCAGTATCCAAGCAGGCATGGTGCAGGAGGAGCTGAGAGTTCTATGTCTTCATCTGATGATTGCTAGGAGGGGACTGGTTTCCTAGTAGTTAAGATGAGGATCTCAAAGCCCACACCTACAGTGACACACTCCTTCCACATTTTTTTCCAGCAAGGCCATACCTCCTAATAATGCCACTCTCTGGGCCAAGCATATTCAAATCACCACAGGATGGAATCCAGGGCCTTGCACTAGGCATGTGTTCTGTCAGTGAGCTACAATCACTTTTTCAGTTTTGCTTTCTGTGGTTTCAATTAACCTTCATTCAACCACAATCTGAAAATTAAGTGGAACATTTTAAAAACAAGCAATTCCTTGTTAAAAAATACTTATTTTATGTGTATGAGTGTTTAACCTGCATGTGTGTGTGCTTGTGTGCATGTGTGCGCGTGCCTGCCAAGGTCAGAAATGGGTGTCAAGTTCTAAAGAACTAGAATTACAAATGGATGTGAGCTATCATGTGGGTGCTGTGAACTGAACCCAGGTCCTTGTTAAGAGCAAGTGCTCTAAACCACACAGCCGTTTCTCTAGCCCTTTCTCTTTTTTAAATTGCATTCTATTCCTACTAGCTTCATCCACTAGTCTCTTACTAGTTGTCTAGTTATCAGCTTATTAGATGCTCTGCAATTTCATGCACAGAAAAGTCCATATTCATGCATCTTACTATGTCATAATTGTTCTGTTCTATTTGGTTGTTCCTGGTAATCTTTTACATTGTCTAATTTTCATATTAAAATTTGTTATGCATGTATGATTAAGAAAAAGCTAGTATTTTCAGTGTTTGATACTACTTTGTGTTGCAGATATTCACTGGTGTTTTAGAAAGTATCTCCTTAAGTAAAAGGGAAATGCTCTGTTATGGGCATTTCATGTGTAAATGAAGATAAATAGGCCTATTTTCATCGTATTGAAAAGTCACTGATGAAGAAAACTAGAGGGGGTGCCGAATAAAGATGTGTATGCTTGGCTTTATTTCCACTTGTTTGTTTGCTTGTTTGCTTGAGACAGGGTCTCTACATAATCCTGGCTGTCCTGTGTAGACCAGACTGGCTTTAAAGTAACAGAGATCCACATGTCTCTGCCTTTGGATGCTGGGTGCTGAGAGTAAAAGTGTTTGCCCACCATGCCCGGCCATTTTCTTTCTACTTGAAACAGTAATAGTAGCCTAACGTAGTCATTATGTTATGTCAGCTGAATCATACCAAGTATTTTTTTCATATATTACTTGTCTGGAATGCTTTTTATTAAAAAAAGATATTTACATAGGTAAACTACTTTGAAGCAAAATAAAAATAAGAGTATAATATTTCAAAACAAGCCCCAGTTTGTGTATTACACTCTATTAAATCATTTGTTTTATCCTTTATTTTTTTAATTATGTAGGTTTGTGTGTGTGTGTGTGTGTGTGTGTGTGTGTGTGTGTGTGTGTGGCAGTTGTGGTGGTGGTGGTAGTGGTGGTGGTCGTGTGGGATGGGCATGGTAGTTGTTCTTTTATACTATGTGGAATCAAACTTAGGTTGTTAGGCTTGGAGGCATGGACCTTTATCTGCTAAGTTGTATTATTAGCCCATTTATGAACTTCTTGTCAACATTGTCCTGGGAAAGTAATTTATATAAGAAATAATATAGAAATATTTTAAATGAGTTGCATCCCCTAATAAATACTTGTTTTTAAATACACAAAACGTAAAAGCATATTACAAATATGAGTTAAACTTAAAAGTTTTTGCTTCTTGAGAAATATAGAGAAGTGTTCAGCCTATTCAAACTTTAAAACATTCGTCTTTGTTACATGAGATATTATCTTCAGTTATATGTAGGTTTCAATGCATCTGAAATTATGTTCTATTTAATATTCTCATTGTCTTCTGTAGATTCCTGCTATCTACAAGATTTGTTTTCATATTTGTGTTTCAAACCTCTCATCGTTTTTGTGTTTTAAGTTACTGCCATATTCACTGTGTATAAAGATATTTCTGACATAATGGGTTTCTAGTACATATTTTTAATCATAAATCATCCCAGCATATACTACTGAGAGATTTCTCTTTTTTTTTCCCAAATGAAATGTCAATCCATTTGTCTATACATGAGTGGATATTTATATTTAACTTTTAAGTTAAATTTATTTTACATACCTGTGCATGTTTGTTCTCTTCTTCCATCACATGGCTGCTAGCAGTTGAACTTCTCCCAGACCCAAAGTGGTACTTATTACATGAGGTGTACTTTGATGGTAGATTTCAGGGTAGATGCTCTCCCCCGTTATTGTTGCCTTAGAAGCTTCCACTAGGCAGATTTTGGAAATATTAACAGTGTGGGGTCAAGAGTTCTACTTGAAAGCAAAGCATACTTTTACTATGGATGTAGCCCTCAAAAGTAAGTGATGCGCCCTCTTGCTGTATATCCATGAGGTTTCCATATCTACTTGGAAATATTCAAACTTTTAGAGATGTTAGAAGCCCTTTCGTCTTATGGTGCTTCTGATTTTCAAACAGTATTTGATATTATAGTTGTGACTTATGTCAGATAACAAATGACACCAGTAGAGGTAAGAGATTCTTTTGGGTTCATTTTCATAATGAGAAGAGTTAGTTATTCCACGGAAGTAATGAGAGTGAATTTTAAAATGAAAATTACTACTTATACTGTTTATTACTTACTTAAAAATATTGACATTAACTTACTTTCCCCCCCCTCTTATTAGCATTATATGTAGATGTGGAATCTGATTTTCATGCTAAAGTTCCTGTTGTGGTGTGCAAAGATCGGAAAAGGTTGGTAATCAAGAAAATAAAGTATTTATACAAATAAGCAAACCTTGGGCTCAGGAAATGGCTTAGTGGGTAAAGTGCTTGCTGCACAAACATGAGATACGAGGACTTGAAACTGGATCTCCAGCACTGATATAACAAGCCTGGTAATCTTATGACTGGGAAAAACAGGAAGATCCTAGGGGCTTGCTAGACAGCCAGCTTACCCAAAATGGTGAGCTCCAGGTTTAGTGAGAGACCCTGTTTTCAGTAAGAATGAAGAGAACAATAGTCACAGGCACCCCACATGTACCTCTACTTTTGGTCATTACACACGTGTGACTAAATCTGTTCATATTTGTGAACACATACATACACATGTATGCACGCATGCACAAACATATTCACAGCCATTTGCACACATGTGAATCCACCCCAGGGACAGCAAGATGGTTCATTTGCCATATAAACCTTACAAACTGAATTCTATCCCTTGGATTCCAAATAAGCCATTATTTATACACACATACACAATAACTCCCCTTCCTCCCAAAACATACAAAGAACCAGATTTCGTGGCCGACATCTTCAAGAGAAGAAATTTTGTGTTTTAGGTTTCTCATTAGGTTTATATGACCATACTAGTCGTCATTTATTAAAGCATGCCAAATTTGTATGATCGAGAAATTGAGCTAGCAGAGAATTAAAAAATAAAATAGTCTAGGTGAAACTTTTTCCTTTCCTTCTTTTTTGTCTAAATTAATTTACCCACCCAACAATGCTAAGAGCATTTACTTTTGTGTAAGTATTATATTACAGGCTGGAGAGATGGCTCAATGGTTAAGAGCACTGAGTGCTCTTCCAGAGGTCCTGAGTTCAATTCCCAGCAACCACATGGTGGCTCACAACCATCTGTAATGCGATCTGATGCCCTCTTCTGATGTGTCTGAAAACAGCTACAGTATACTCATATAAATAAAATAAGTAAATCTTTTTTTTTTTTGCCCGGAAACCGGGAAAGGGAATAACACTTGAAATGTAAATAAGAAATACTCAAGTTAATAAAAAAAAAAAAGTATTATATTGCTCTGGACATATAAACATAAATTAAGAAATAGCCATTCTTTTTTTTTTTCTTTCTTTTTTTTGGAGCTGGGGACCGAACCCAGGGCCTTGCGCTTGCTATGCAAGCTCTCTACCACTGAGCTAAATCCCCAACCCCAGAAATAGCCATTCTTGATAAGGTTTTATTGACTATTGTAATTGAGAGGCTAGTGAGGTGGCTTAGTGGTTAAGGGCACGACTGCCAAGCCTGAAATTTCTGAGCTTATTCTAACACATACACACAGTACAAAGAGAGACCCAATTCCTGAAAGTTGTCTTCTCTCACATCCATATAAGGATGTGCATATATATGCACACACACATACAAAATTAATAGTGTAAGAAATAATTTTTTACAATGTAGTTTTTATTTAATTACTATGACTCATTACGTTTCTAGTCAGATGTCTGTAGGCCTGAGAGGGTAAATGTACCTTTGAAAAAGGAAAATTAGCCAGTTATGGTGGTGCATGCTTTTATAGCCTGTACTGGTGAGGCAGAGGCAGGGATCTCTATCATTTTGAGGCCAGTCTTGTGTACATGGTGAGTCCCACCCAGACCAGCCAAGGCTACAGAGCCTTGTCTTGGCAGGGGGAGCAGGATGCTGAATATTACTTGAGATCAACATGGGAAAAGTACAAAAATAGATGTTCTTCTATAGATTATTCAGTTGTTTTTCTTGTAGTTTAATAATGTGTTTTTAAATTTAAAGTCAGAAGGTTCTATGGAGATCTACTTTAATGAGATTGAATGTATATGTATGAATATTTGTTTTCCATGATACATGTGTCAATGTTAGAAGACTTCATAATCTTAGTGTTCTCCTTCAAAGTATCACCTGGGTTCCAGGGTGGGATCCAAGGGATCCAAGGATCTTCAGACTGGTTAACCCATCTTTCCAACCTAACTTCCTTACTTTGTAAATTGGAAAATTGAGACTGGGAGGGGATAAGCATTTGTACAAATTTATATCTTTTAAGGTAAAATCAATACTGGAAAATAGGCATTTGACTTCTAGTAGGTCACAACAAAACAGAAAACTGGTTTTTTTTTTTATAAACATTGTATTAAACTGCCATTATGGGACATAGAGCTTCAGATTCATTTTGTTTTTTTGCTATTCCCCTTCCTCCCCCTAGATATTCTCTACTGTATTCCTCTCATTCTACTTAAGGCAGCTCCTGTTTCACTTCTACAAAAGCATGAGTCATGGATTGATAAGTAAATTCTAACCTTTAACTTGATAGCAACCACAAAATTATGAAAGCTTGAATACGAAAGTTGAGAAGTATAGCTAGTACATTTGTTTTTGTTTTTGTTTTTGTTTTTTAATTTATTTTATCATGGACAAAGCAAAAGAGAATGAACTAGAAGTATGCTATATTGACATTGAAGATGTTAGTATTGTTGGTGGCTTGTGCTTGTAATCATAGCTTGAGCTATAGCCAGATCCTGTCCTTATTTCTCCCAAAAATGTAGGCTGATAAGATGTCTCCATGGATAAAGTCACTGGTCCCCAAACCTGACCATCTGAGCTTGATCTGTGGGACTTAACATGAAGCAGACTGCCAACTTCCCCAAATTGTCCTCTGTCTTCCACATGCACATCATGGCACACATGTGCTCATACACAATAACTAAACAGAAGACAAGTTGTACTATGACTTAAAGCAATTATTTTTAATTATATCTATTTGTGCGTGCTAGGAATGAAACCAGTGTCCTCTACAAGAGTAGTTCAGGGTCTTAACTACTGAGCCATTTCTCTAGTTCCTGTAATAACTGTTTTGGTTCTTAAAATACGATGACTGAAAAGGATAACCTGTGGGGATTTTGAAGCATTCTTCTTTTAAAGGCATTAATACGGTGAAATTGTTTCTCATTCACAGTGGTTTACTATGTAGAGTAAGTGCAGGAAATGATATGGCATGTCTCACAACTGACTTACTTGCTGCTCTTGGCAAAGTGGAACCGGTCTTCACTCCCTTAGTGTTAGCTTTTCGCTATTGGGCTAAGGTAAGTGGAACAGAAGAAAATAAGTCAAGCTTTTTCTTGTTTTGACATATAAATCATAATATGTAGGAGAAAGTAGTTGTCAGCTCCCGTGGGAAATTGTGTGGCCAATTTCATCGTAGACATTAAAATAAGGTTTTATATGCATGTAATAAGTTCCTTTATCCGTCCCTCAGTTGATGCTTGAAACTATAGATGACACTGAGCCATTATAATATTTTTTCGTTATTCATATTTGTGATAAAGTTTAATTTATAAGTAAGAGACTAATAAAATAGGACATTTATGACAGTGCAGTACATTAAACTTGCAAATTGTTTATTTTTAGAATTTTCCACTTAATTTATGTACATTTCTCTTTCAGATTTATTTATTGTATTTATTGTATTTATTGTACACACAGGTGCTTTTCTCAAATGTATATCTTGGGTATCTGGGACATGGGAGGTGAGAAAAAGGGTGTTGGAGCCTCTGATACTGGAGTTACAGACAGTTTTAATCGTCCATGTGGGTGCTGAGAATTGAATTGAGGTCCTCAACAAGGACGAGTGCTGTTAATCTCCCTTTAAAGAGTAATCTCTCTCCTTCCTCCCCTCCCTCCATCCCTCCCTCCTTCTCTCCTAGTCCTTATTTATTTATTTATTTATTTATTTGAGACAAGGTTTGTATAGTTTTGGCTGCCCCAGAACTCATCTGTAGATCAGGCTGGGTGCTGATTCGCAGAGATCCCTTTGCCTGTCTTCTGAGTGCTGGGATTAAAGGTGTGTGCCACCACTGCCCTCCTAACCATTACTTATTTTTAAAACTTTATTTTTGATTCATGCCAACACTGAGGAATGAGCCAGAGTCTCATTCATTCTAGGCAAGGGTTCTGCACTTATCTACAACTTGAGCCTACTTTTCAGTATTTTTGAACTGTACTTGACTAAGGGGAACTAGAAGTTTAGACTGTAGCACTATAAATGGGCACTATGATAATGAATCATTATATTGGTGGTTTTTTTTTTTTTTTTTTTTTTCGTTTTAAGACCATTTTCTTTAGCCCTGGCTGTCTTGGAACTCACTCTGTATACCAGACGGGCTTGACCTCTCCACCTGTCTCTGCCTCCCCAGTGCTGGGATCCATGGCATACATACGGGTTACATTAGGATTTTTTTTTTTTTTTTTTTTTTTTTTTTTTTTTTGGTTCTCTGGGGACCCGAACCCAGGCCTGGGATCCTAGGTAAGCGCTCTACCACTGAGCTAAATCCCAGCCCCATTACATTAGGATTTTTACTTGTTCTCTTGCTAGAAGGGAAGCAAATGACTCAATACACAAAAATACTGTAAAGTGGTCCTATAATAAGTAAATTTTTCATAAATAAAAGACTTAGTAGTTCGGGAGTGATTTGGTCTTGGCTGTTCACTTGGAGAGGGGAATTTGAACACGATTCTTCTCTCTCATCAGACATTGAACCTTATAGTTTTGGAAAAATTGTCCATGGAACTAATTCTTTATGGCACATGATATTCCCAGAGATAAGAGTTGAGCAGGACCAATTTATTTTAACACTTGGGCACGTAAGGCAAATGTGGCAAGATGCTTACAAGTTCAAGGCTAGGCTACACGGTAAAATCCTGTATCAAAAAAGTGGGCATGTGTGCAGGAGACATGGGTATTGTATTCTGAATGGTGAGATTTCAGATTATTTCTTAGGTTTCATCGTTGTTTGGACTTTTTTTTTTTTTTTTTAAACACAGTGAAGAACAAGCTACTGTGTTTTACTTGAGTGAAGAAAGCTTAATGCTAGGACTTTTTTTTATTTTTTTTATTTTGCAGTTGTGCTATATCGACTCCCAAACTGATGGTGGAATCCCTTCTTACTGCTTTGCTTTAATGGTGATGTTTTTTCTTCAACAAAGAAAACCCCCTCTTCTTCCTTGCTTACTTGGAAGTTGGGTAAGGATGAGTTTGCAGTGTGTGTGTGTGTGTGTGTGTGTGTGTGTGTGTGTGTGTGTGTGTACGCATGAATATGTAGTTATTGAGTGTTGTACTCAAAAATTTTAAGGTAGAATTCTAGTTGTTTTTTTTTTTTTATATTTTCTCTTTTTCTTTCCTTTTTGTTTTTTAAATAACTTTTCTGTTACCAATTTGGAATGCCTTTTTTATGTAGATTGACGGCTTTGACCCAAAAAGAATGGATGACTTTCAGCTGAAGGGCATAGTAGAAGAGAAGTTTGTGAAGTGGGAGTATAATTCAAGCAGTGCAACTGAGAAAAGCTTAATTGCTGATGACAACACAGCTAAGGCAGACCAACCAAAAGATGACACCAGGAAGACAGAGACAGACAACCAAAGTAATGCTGTGAAGGCCAAACATGGCAAAGTAAGCTTTTGGTTTGTTTTCTGCTTTTGGCTTTTCTATATGTAGAATTTATGTTACTGTCAGTGAACTACTTGACTAGCAGTAGATTGACCTCTTGGTCTCATTTCTTCATCTATAAAGTGAGGAATTAATCTGGTTTAGTTTTGGTACTAAGATTAATAAATTTATTTCATGTATTGTTTGAATCTTGTCAAGTAATTTTATTTCCATTTTCATTTAAACCAGTAAAATTCCCTTTATGAGTTAAGTTTGCATTAAAGCTTAAGCATATTATGGATTTTGTAGTCAAATTGTGTGGAAAAGTAAGTCTTTTCTCTGTGAGGGGATGGCTTGCTTATTTAATTAGCTCAGCACATACTTATTAATGAACTGCTGTGCTCCAAGCATTTTCCTGAGTGCTAGATAACCATAGGCAAATATACGTGAATTCTGTCCCTCAGAAGCTATTCTAAGAGTATAGATGTACTGTGCTTGAAATAATTACTCTTTTCAACACTGAATTGCACCTCCCTGATTTTCAATATTCCCAGTTAATTATCTTGATTTTTAGTTTACTGAGAATACTGAAGCAATGGAAAGAGGTCTGTAAACTCACTGTCATCTGCTGTCATTTATACTTGTTACCTTTTTCTAAAGGAACTTCCATTTTGTAATCCACTGGCATCTTCTCCATTGCCTTTTAATTAATCTAAAATAATTAAAACTATTTATTACTCTAGCATTTTAGTTATCTTCCCATTACCAGTTTTTCACTTTATTGAATCAAACATTTTGCTATTTCTCCCATTTTAAAGAAAAGTGTTAGGTGCCCTTCCTCCCATCTATTGCTTGTTTTCCCTTTGTAGTAAAACTAACAGACTTGTTTATAGTATCCATTTTTTATTTTTCTCTGTCTTATTATCAATTTGCCAAAACATAGTATCAGCTTCTATTTGTTAAATTTCATAGGCACTTAAAATTCCCTCTTTTGATGGAGCAGCATTTCCAGTTGATTACTTCAGTCCACCACAGTTGTTGCTGTGTAGTCCTTCTCAGTTTTCTTTGCTGATTTGTTCTTTTCCTCAGGTCAGTTAATGTTGAAGTGCTAAGCTTGACTTATGATCTTTTTCTGATTTCTCTACTTTCTTTTGATAGGCGATGCTGTCCAGTCCTTTTGATTTTAAGTGCCGTCTGTGGGATGAAAAGTACTCTGTATTTGAATCCTGTGATTATATATAACTCCCTATTTAGTGTTGCCTTAGGTATCTTTTTATGTCTAAACTCAACATTGGGTCTTACTCTCAAACTTGAAGGCTCCATGTTTCATTAATTGATAGTATTCTGTCTCTTCAAGCATCCAGTTCAAAATTTTAGAAGCATCTTTTATTCTTTTCTTTCATGAAAACCCTTTATCAAGTAATTCAGAAATCTTGAATCCTGTTATCTTTACTTCAGAATGTATCCAAAGTTCCATTCCTTTTCACCGCATCCAGTTAACCATCCTGGTTCTAGCCACTGTTACTCTGGGCTGGACTTTTGCTCTAGTCTTCAAACAGATAACCCGGCTTGTGCTCCTGGTCTTTATTCGCCGACACAATAATCTGAGTGATTGTTAAAAAGTCAAGTCAGACATTGCCCTGTTTCTCCTCATACAAACACAGTTCAGTTGTTTTTCATCTCATATAATACAGAAAAAAGCATATAGTCATCGGGTCAGTCTTTGCTGCTTCTACATCTCTCTGTTATACTAGCTTTCAGTGTTGTTCTCTCCTTTTCCCCCCTCTTCCTTCCTGTGATGTTGAGAATCACCTGATTTTCATGTTAAAGCTAGTCACCCTTTTGTATTATATATGTTTATCTGTTCCCCGTTCTTATAATACCTTTCTTTTTCAATCAGGTCAGGAGTTTTCAACAAAACTGATCTCTGACACTGAGTTTAACACTAAATTTTTTTTCTGTTCCTAGAGTCCCAGAGTCCCACCTTTGTTCTGTTCAACCTTTTATCCTCATGGCACTTAGCTGCTTCTAACTTACTATTTAATTGTTTTCTTTTCTTGGGAAGTAAACTTTTTTCCAAAGAGTATCCGAAATTATACCTTAGCGTTTAAGTTTTCACTGCAATTGTTGAAATTATCTCTGTGTTTGTAGAATAGGAGTTTGCCTTACTTGGTGTTAGTATAGTGTGGTGACTCACAGCACAGACACAGTAGGCAGTGGTCTCAGTCAGAGCCTTGCTCTGCAGTACGTGTTTCAAAAAATTGTTAATGTAGGTTTAGGTTTCAGAAGCGCGAGTAAGGACGGTAACCATTATGTGTTGTAAATATGAGCTTTTCTTGTTACAACATCCCTAGCACAAATCTAGGAACATAATAGGTATTAAAGATGTGTTTGCTGAATGTCGATTTTTTTTCTTTAGTTTTTGAAGATAGATTTTGCAACAAGAATTTGTAATATCTGTCCAGTAGTTTACAGCCTTGACTGTGCATGAGCTTCACTGTAAAGAGCTTTACAAAATTTAAAGGACTAGTGTTCTGTGTGTAATTCCAATACTTAAAAGGTTGTATCTTGGATTAGAGTCTAGCCTTTGTTACAGCATGAAGCCCTGTCTCAAGAACACACATGGACTCATAGAAACAAAGAAACAGAAAAACCTATAAGGACTGGTGATGTACCTCAGTGGCAGAGCATTTGCTTAACATTGACAAGCCCCTGGGTTTCATTCACAGTGTTCTCATTCCACATACTCACACATACAAAACCCTGTCCGCAGCCAAATACCCCAGATCAGTTAAATCAGATTCTTAGAAGTGATAAGGAATTTCATGCTCACTTGGTGATTGTAATGTGCACTCAAACTTGATGATCACTGGCTTAATGAAAAGAACACAGAATTCCTTGGATTTCTGTAATTCAAACTGATTGATTGCTTTTTTTTAAAAAAATGTGTTTTTTGTGCCTGTTTTTGAAAATATATGCACTTAATTTTTTTTCCAGTCTCCTTTAACATTGGAAGCACCAAATCAGGTACCCCTAGGACAGTTGTGGTTGGAGCTGCTAAAATTTTACACACTGGATTTTGCTTTGGAGGAATATGTCATATGTGTACGGATACAAGATATTTTAACTAGAGAGAACAAAAACTGGCCTAAAAGACGGATAGCAATTGAAGGTGAGATAATACGCTGTGCATATTTGTACTATTTGTGTGTGTTCCCCATCATTTAACACTGAATCCTACTCTTACTTCATTGGGTAAGATAAAGAAAATGATGATTGATGTTGACTGAGTTCCACATCAAATTTCAAGCATATAATTACGCTATGACAAAAAGCCAGATGTAGTTGCTCATGTCTGCAGTCACAGCACTTGGGGTGCTTAGGCAGGAGAATTGCTATAATGAGATTCAGTTCAGCTTAGACTACAAGAGTGAGATCCTGGTTCAGAACGGCACTATGACAAGAAATGAGATTTTTTTTTTAATGATTTATTTATTTATTTATTTACTTATCTGTAAATACACTGTAGAAGAGGGCGTCAGATCTCATTACAGATGGTTATGAGCCACCATGTGGTTGCTGGGATTTGAACTCAGGACCTTTGGTAGAGCAGTCAGTGCTCTTAACCACTGAGCCATCTCTCCAGCCCCGAGATTTTTTTTTTTTTAAGATTATTTTATGTATATGAGTACACTGTAGCCATCTTCAGACATACCAGAAGAGGGCATCAGATCTCATTACAGATGGTTGTGAGCCACCATGTGGTTGCTGGGAATTGAACTCAGGACATCTGGAAGAGCAGTCAGTGCTCTTAACCTCTGAGCCATCTCTCCAGCCCAAGAAATGAGATTGTTAATGTATGTACTTGCCCTGTCCTGCAGGGCAGTCGTCCAGGGTCTGGGGTCCACCTAGGAGAGAATGAGGGACAAGAGATGCAAAGAACGGACAGCAAGTCAAGAGATCTGATGAAGCTGACAATTTTTAATTTTTCTCAGGCAGAAGATATACTGGTAGAAGCAGGATGTGGGGAGGGGTTAGGTAACCACAAAGGAATGAGTCTGGCTCGATGACCAGGATATTGGCTGGGTAAATCGGTCAGTGGGAAGAACAGTACAGGGTGGGTTGCTTAGTGACCTGCCCACCAGTGCTAAGCGACCTGACAACAAGATTTATTCTATCTATTAAGTTCAAGCAGAGCTACAGGTCCAGGCTTAAGTATGGCTGCTTTGATCTAACATAAGGCTGAAATATGATTGCTTTTGATCTAACCTACTCCCAACATGTACTGGAATTTGAAATGTTTCATTTAGTGACAGTATATTGGGGAAACAGAGTGGCACAGCTTCTTGTGATTTCTTGCTTGTAATTGTAATTATTGAACTGACTAGCTAATTCCTTAAAATTAATATTTCCCTTTTAATTTTATGGAAGAAAAAAAAAGACTCCACATTTGTTTTACTTCCGCTCTGTTTTCAAGAACTCACTGGGATCCTGGACTAGAAAACTTTGGGAAATTGTATTCTGTTGATAGGCTAGAAGTTAAGATCTGTTTGCATGAGCATGGAGATGGGATTTGCTAATGGAGACTTAACTGTTGATTTTTTTTTTTTTCCTAAAACTAGATCCATTTTCAGTCAAGAGGAATGTTGCACGGAGCTTAAACAGCCAGCTTGTATATGAATATGTTGTGGAGAGATTCAGGGCAGCTTATCGATATTTTGCCTGTCCCCAAAGGAAGGGTGGAAATAAATCTACAGTGGATCTCAAGAAAAAAGAGAAAGGGAAGCTAAGCAACAAGAAACCAGTGAAGTCTGATTGCTCGGCAACCAATGGTTGTGTTCTTGGAGAAAGTACAGAAAAAGTAAATATGGAACGAGGCCAACCTCTTAAATATGATGAAATGGAGTTTACGTCACAGAGATGTATTGTTGATAATGACCGTTTATTGGTAAATGAACTAGGTTTGGCTGACCATGGACAAGATTCTTCATCGCTTTCTACTGGCAGTGAAGGCAGTGAATTACAGCAAAAATCAGCTGAGAAACAAGGTGATTTAACACCTTCAGAAACTTCTTTAAAGAAGGAACTCAGCCAGTGTCATTGCACTGGGACCCCTGATGGAGCTGGATCTGCTGGAACAGACTGTAGATCAAATTTAGAAATGGAGAGTTCACATCAGATTGTGTGCAACAACATATCTGCTACCTCTTGCAACTGCAAAGCTACAGAAGTTGCTTCTGACCTTATTGATGATGATAACCTCCCCTCCCAGGAATTATATTATGTGTTTGATAAGTTTATTTTAACCTCTGGCAAGGTAGGATACAGTAAACAATTTGTAAAACTTTGGTTACTATATGACCATTGATACTTTTTAGATTCATAAGTACTAACATAAAATACCTTGTGTCCTTGTTTTGGAATGATATTTTGGTATGTATCTGACTTTTATTTACATTTTCTCCTATAATTGCAGTTAATTTATGTACATTGGTGTATGTCTGTATGAGAATGTCAGATCTCCTGGAACAAGACGTACAGACAGTTGCCAGCTGCCATGTGGGTGCTGAGAATTGAACCCAAGTTTTCTTGGAAGAGCAGCTAGTGCTCCTAACTGCTGAACCATCTCTCTAGCCATGTAGTTACAGTTAAATAGAGCCCATATAAACTATAAGAACGCATCATTACTCTACCAGTAGTTGGCATTCTATTTCTTTATACATAAAATGACTTATCTGCTATTATGCAGTTCAGATTAGCAAAACAGTATGTGTGTGTATATGTATATGGTTTGGGGTTTTTGTTTTATTTGTTTTGTTTGTTTTTCCTGCCTCTGCCTCCTGAGTGCTTGGATTAAAGGTATGCGCAACAAGAAAGCAATCTATATTTTTAAGTTCTGGGTGCGCATTTGCACGCAAACGTGCACACGTGCACACACACTTTCCTCTTTAAAAAGAAAGCAAAGTTGGGGTTAGGGATTTAGCTCAGTGGTAGAGTGCTTGCCTAGCAAGCACAAGGCCCTGGGTTCGGTCCCCAGCTCTGGAAAAAAAAAAAAAGAAAAAAGAAAAAGAAAGCAAAGTTAAGTTTTAGTTAATTTTTCTCTTTTTTTGTGATGTGAATTTGTAACTATATTGGTAAGTTGTAGGTGGAGCTATGAATGAACAAGAGTCAAAAAATGGAGAATCTAGATTATGTCCTGCTACTGAAATTTTCTGGACTTTTTAATGTCCTTTATGAATTACAGGAGTACTTACTGTTCTTTTAAAGTGAAAAAAAATCTCACCTTAAGTAGAAGTTACTGCAGTGAATAATAGTACAATAAGCAATAACTTTTGCTAACGAAAGTTTAGCTAAATTGCATTCTTTAAGTGCTGTGTACATAACTAAATATCTGTATTCAGAAGTGGAAAATGATTATTAGACTGAATTGTAAGCATAGAAGATTATTGGAGGGTGGTGTGGAGAGGAGCTGGAAAATTATTGTTTTATCCATAATTAGTATTTCTTTTTTTTTTTAAAAAAAAATCTGCTTAGCTGAGACTGGAGAGATGACTAGGTGGTTAAGAGCACTGGCTGCTTTTGTGGAGGATCCACTTGTTAGCTCATCTCATATCTCTAGTTCCAGGGGACAACTTTCTCTTTTTGCCCTGTGTGGGCACTGCACACACTCAGGTGCATACGTATACATAAGATAAGATTCAGTTTTTAAAAAACAATTTTTATTTTATATCTCTGGGTATTTTACCTGCATGTGTGTCTGCTCAGCATTTGCATGCCAGATACCCTGAGTAGAGGGCAGAAGAAGATATTGGGTCCCTTGGAACTGGTGCTTATGTGTGCTAAGAATTGAATCCATGTTCTCTGCAAGACCACTCAGTGCTCCTTAATCTTTTTTTTTTTTTTTCTCTTTTTTTCGGAGCTGGGGACCGAACCCAGGGCCTTGTGCTTCCTAGGCAAGCGCTCTACCACTGAGCTAAATCCACAACCCAGTGCTCCTTAATCTTGAGCCATTTCTCCAGTCCCCTTTGTATAATTTGAATCAGAGTTTATGGCTATGTAAATGGCTAAGCTAATATTGGTGGGAAACTCTTTAGGTACAGATAGTAACAGTGAGGGTACAGGGATCTTCCTTAAGCATGTGTACTTTTTGTAACTTGTTGGCTTAAATGTTTACTATTTAACTCACCTGTCTGGTGTTCTGCTCTTGGGTTCCATTCCCAGCACCTATACCTCACAGTCATCTGTAACTCTGGTTTCTGTGCACGAAATTCCTTCTAACCTCAGGGAACCAGCGTGCAAATGGTCTACAGATACAATTGTAGGCAAAACACCCATATACATAAAATAAAGATAATGATTGTGTAGTGGAGAAAACCAGACAAATAAATATATTGGATATGCTTTCTTTTGGGAGTTGATCAAGTTGTTTGAATAATACAGACCTTTTGCATTGGCTACTAATTTCTGAGTAAACTGTTAATTATGTAATTTTAATGGGAGAGAAAAGCAATTAAAACAAATTTTTATATTAATTGCCATCATAACTTTTTACAAAAATCTCCTGAATTGAGTAGGTTATCGAATTGAGTTAACTACAATTTGTTTGTTGCTGCTATATTTTTGGATCTGCTTTCTAAGCGATGAAACAACTTAAACGTTCATTAGTTTTTTTTTTTTTTTAACCATTATTTAGCCGCCAACAATAGTATGCAGCATCTGCAAAAAGGATGGCCATTCAAAAAATGATTGCCCAGAGGATTTCAGGAAAATTGATCTAAAACCTCTACCACCAATGACAAACCGATTTCGAGAAATACTTGATTTAGTATGCAAAAGATGTTTTGGTAAGTGTTTGGTACTATAACTACCTGAAGTAGATTGTTAGATATTGAATATTTTTCTCATTTAAAAACAATTTTTCAGTTTGGTTTGGTCAGTGCTAGGATTAAAGGCATGTGCCACCATGCCCAGTTGATAGCACATGTTCTTAAATCGGCTTTATTAAGTTATGGGTACTACCTCTGTCACCAGTCATTTCTTTATTTCATTGTAAACCTTATACTTGTGGGTGTAACCCAATATAACTTGTTGGAGCTTGTGTCTCTGACAACCTCATCAGTGTGTGGGTTTTTATCAGTTTTTAGGTTTCTTTCTTTCGGAACTAACAAGATACTCCAGGCTCATTGTGTATATTTTCTGACTAGTACTAGAATTGGACTTTTCTCCAAGGTGCTCTAATTTCTTTCTTTGTAGAATAGTATTAGGATTCAAGATGTGAATACACGGTGTTCTATTTTTTGTTGTTGTTTCATTTTTGAGGTGGAGTCTCCCTGTGTAGTCTTCTCTGAGCCCAATTCTTAACATTTGCCTGCCTCTGCCTCCTGAATGCTGGGATTAGTGGTTTGTGCTACCACACCCATCATGTGTTATTACTGGAATGTTGTTACTTATAAGCTCTCTCAGAGCAAGAAAATACCTGTGTTAGTATTTTACCTCCAAATTTTTCTATATGTAGTCATCTTATTTATGTTAGCCTAAACATGATTTCACAGAATCTCCTACTCTGAACCATTACATTTTTCATTTTTTTTCTCCAATAAGGAGAAACCTGCTTCTCACAATCTACTACAATTACTTGTTTCCTTTTAATACCATCTGTGTTAGCAGTCTCAGAGCTGTGAAATTAAACTCTTTATCAAAAATTAGCTTCGCGGCTGGGGATTTAGCTCAGTGGTAGAGTGCTTACCTAGGAAGCGCAAGGCCCTGGGTTCGGTCCCCAGCTCCGAAAAAAAGAACAAAAAAAAAAAAAAAAATAGCTTCATCAGAATTGAGTCTCACTTCTTCCATACAAGTAAATAAATAAACAAATATTAATAACAAATGAAAAAAAGGATAGCCTGGAACTGGAGTTAGAAACAGTTGTGCGCCACCATCGGGGTCCAGGGGATTGAATTTCTCTGGAATAGGAGCTAGTGCTCTTAACCACAGAGCCATTACTCCAGCCTGATACATTTCCATTCATAAAAGTAAATGTTAATCTAATTAATTATAACAGAGTTCTAAGTAAAGTCTTACATTATTTTCATTACTATACAGAGTTTTGAGATTGTGTCTTTGGAGAAGGGGTGAGGGACACATGTTATGACATTTGGATGATTCTGTTGGGTAGGAAAAAGTAATATAAATGAAGACTGGAAAACTGCAAGAATATTAGAAAATCATTTGTTGGTTTGTGGTAGGCAACTTGAAATAGATAAAGTAAATCAGGGTGCGGTGATTAGGTTTCAGGGACGTGGCTTCATTTGTAGGGAAAATGGAAATCTTGACAAGATTTTAGTGTGTGCTCTGGTAACTGAACGCATAGAGATGGAGGAGAGGACAGGTGTGGGAAAGAGCTAAGTATCTGAAGGAAGCAGTATTAATAACTTTCAAAAGGTAAATGCATGTGCAGAATATAGGGAAATTATGTAATATGTAGATATACTTTAAGTTTTTTCTCTGTCTCCTTGCCTGTTTTCTAGTTTCAGTTAGGGTTTAAAGTCATAAAAGTAAATAAGCAGTAAAAATACTGAGAGTCAAAGTTTTTAGGTTAAAAACCTGAAAAATTACTGTATTCTGTTCTCATGTTTCTAGATGAATTATCACCGCCTTGCTCTGAACAACACAACAGGGAACAAATTTTAATCGGCTTGGAAAAGTTTATTCAAAAAGAATATGATGGTATGTCATAGGCTAAAAGTTGGTCGATATTGTTACTGTAATCACATAGTTTTGAGGTTGATTTTTATTAACTTATATATTATGTACTATTCTAGTTTCTGTGGTTGTATTACTAATAAAAGAGATAAAAACTGCTCTCATGAGGAGTATATTTAAGACAGTATAGTAGTCAAGTTAAGAAATAAATTAAATATTTCAGTAAATATTAAATGACATTAAAAGTATGGTGATAAAAGAAATGCTAGGTTGGGTAGTAAATCCCTCATGTGGTAGCATTTGAGTTGAGTTTGAATAATATGAAGGAACATTTATATGAATTCCCAGAGAGAACATTATGTAAAGAAAGGGTAGATACCAAGACTATACCTGACGTGTTTAGAGACCAACTGGGAGGTTCAGTATGTTTACATATTCCAATACGTGAGATCGCTTGTAAATAGAAAGACGAGGTCATAGAGATATTTTAAGGATTAGCTCATTAGAATCTTTTGGACAATGATAGAAGGACTTTTCTTTTAATGAAAGCCTTGTAGAATTTGTAGCATTAAATGATACGATCTCAGTGAACAGATTGTAGCACTATGAGAGTACAAGCAAGAACATTGCAGAGAACTGCGACATAAGTACAGATGAAGCACAGTAGTGCCAGAGGTAAGTGGTCAGAATTGGATTATGTTTGAAGATAGAACTAACAGGAACTGCTGAAGCATGTCTAATGTAAAGGAAAGAAAGAAGCCATGCATGATATGAAGGCTTTTGCTTCAAACTATTAGAAGAGACAGGTTTTTTTCTTTTTCTTTTTTCTTTTTTTTTAGCATGAGAATGAAGAATCAACTTTGTGATTACATGTTTTAGAAAAGGATATTTACAGTAATTTATTTAGGGCTAGAAAGATTCCTTACTAGGTAGTGTTTGTAAGCATGAGGACCTGAGTTTTATTCCCAGAATCAGGATCTAGAGAGATGGTTCAGTGGTTGAAAACATTTGTTCTTCCATAGAACCTGAGTTTGGTTCTCGATACTATTGCTCAGTAGACTGTAACTCTAGCTCTAGGAGATTCAACACTTTCTTTTGGTCTCTATAGGGACTTGCATGCTTGTGTGCATACATGTACTCATGTGTGCACACATTTGTAACCGCAGTACTGGAGAGGTCCTGTCCTAGTGCTTTCTAATTGGCTAGCCTAGCCTAATTGATGAGGATCTGGCTAAGCTTACATCTCCTCACTCCCTTTTAAATAAAACTCATATTCAATTTTATTTTATCATCATAGCCTGTTTTTTGTGAATATATTATATATCTGAAAATTAAAGTCTCATGCTTTGCAGTATTTTATATTAAAAATACTTTAAAGAATGTTTTGTTTAGTAGACTTCAAAGTAAAACCCCTAAAAGTCTGGACCTCTTAGGCCGGGGAGATGGCTTATTGGGTAAAACTGCTCAGCCTAGTGACCTGAATTTGATCTCTTAGACCCAGGAGGTAGATGGAGACAACCAACTTCTGGGACTTGTTCTCTGCCCTCCATACGTATGTGTTGTGGTGCATACATACACATGCACAAATAAAGTTTTAAAAATTAAAAATACATGGACTGCATCACAAATTTATATGCCATCTTTGCATAGAGCCTTGCTAAGTCTCTATGTTGTACCAGTGTTGTTATATATGCTCTGACATGAGTGAGCATTATAGCGTCTTTTATCCTTCTTAGTTATCATTGAAATTTAATTAGTATTACATGGAAGGATTGTTTTCAGAGCATGGGATTTGTTGTCTAGCTATGTAATTAAGGGCCAATGAGATGGCTCAGCAGGTGAAGACAGTTGCCATCAAGTCCGACAATCTGAGTTCAGTCCCTGGGACCTACATAGTAAAAAAAGACATCCAACCCACACAAGTTGTCTTCTGACTAGATGTGCATATTGCATGCCCTCACTAATAAGTAAATAAATTTAAATGTGTAATTAAACCTGTAAGTTATAGCTTATTTGAGAGAGTGTTATTGGAGAACTCTTAAATGAGAAGGAACAACTCTTAACAGGATTTTTAGGTAGTGAATTGAACTGACTGTAGGAGGAAAATTAGCCCTATATATTGAAGTGATAAAAGTACTTGAATTGTTACACTGAAAGAACTAGTTTACTTTAAAGAGATGAGTTATCAAATAAATGAACTTAACCTTTGGTACTAGTGTTGAAGAACATTAGCTGGTAGATAATTGAGTTGGAAGACGCTCAAGGTTTTATGATTGACTTGTGCTGGTTGAGCAAGGCATTAAAAGATGTTATACCTTTCTGGTTAGTATCTAAATAGATAGTAATACTCTTTGCTGAGAGTTGTCTCCTTGCTTTGACAAAATACCTGAGAAAAGCACTTTTAAGGAAGAATGGAAGGATTTATTTTGGCTTACATTTTCAGAGATTAGAGCCTCTCATGGCAGCAGGAGCAGGGCACATTGTGTCCAGGTAGAAAACAGGAAATGATGACTATTTGTGTTCAGCTCAGTTTCTCCTTATTATTCAGTTCGTGTAGTAATATCAGTTGCATTAAGGTATTCTACCTCAGATTTCATAATCTAGATAATTTCTCATAAACATATTTAGCCATCCCCCATAAAACTATCATATCACCTTTATCAATCACAGTTGGGATTATAGGAATAATAGTAGATCTGAATGAAGTAGACAGTTTATACCAGTACAGTTCATGAAACGTTGAAAAAGCAGTTAGCTGATGGGGTGTGAGAACCTAAGTAAAAGCTGCCAGCTGGGCTTGGATGTTTTGTAATTTCTCAGTGTATCATTTTAGTTAAGCTGTGAGTAGATGCTAGATGACTCCTCTAACCTACTCATCCACTTGTTTTCCTGAGCTTAGAAAAAGCAAGATTGTGCTTATTTGGTTCTTCTAAGAATGGATTTGGATTCCGTGATAGTGATTTGGATATTTGTATGACTCTGGAAGGCCATGAGAATGCAGAGGTAAGAGGTAGTATTTGGAAAGATTCAAAAGTTTCTTTTTGTCTAATAGTAAATTTATTTTAGTTGTATGTGTGATATTTATTATGCATGGTATTATTCTTTATCAGTGTGTAAGTAGTGAGGTGCAGAAGGGTTAGTGTTACCAATTTGGGAAGGACTTAGACTCAGCTAATATGGAAATCTATTTTTTTAAAAATGTTCAGAATTAAAATAAGTAAATTTACTATTTATCATGTTTTAGTGTAACAGCTAGGTCTTTGAGACTTATAAGAATATAGAAATGAATTAGGTGAAAAAGTTAGCTTACCATGAGTTGGAAAGTTTTCATTAGAACCAATGAGAAACTGGTACTTTTGTTTGGTAGTAAGCAAATGAAGTCATGTCCATATTCCCCCCAAACCCCCGTTATATACGCTGTTTTTCTCTCTCTCTCTGTTATGTACTCTGTAAGTAGAAAATACTGGTAGTCATTTAATTTATAAATGAATCATACTGTCCATCCCCCTGCTGTTATATACTCTGTAAGTAAAATCTATAGGCAGTCATCTAACATAAATAGATTAGATTCTAAAAATTCATTATAGTTTTGAGGCACTGACATCTTTCCCATAGAAGAAATATTCTAATGATAGAGGGTTAAAATCTTTTTGGGGGGTGTGGGATGGGAAAGTAACATTTGAGCTGTTGTATACACTTATACATGTCTTTTTTCATTTTTCATCCACTTTGAGATAGATATAATTACCCCATTTTCTCAGTGTTATCACTTTGTATTAAGGAGACTGAAGCTTTGAAAGACAAACTCGGGGCTGTAGAGAGAGTACAGCAGGTAAAGATGCTTGTTTCTAAGCCTGACCATCTGCATTTGATCCTTGGATCCACATAGTGGAAGAAGGGAACTAGCTTTAGCAGGCTGTCCTCTAACCTCCATATGCACTGAGATGCTTCAACTTCCTCCATACAAGTACATACATAAACAAACGTTAATAACAACCAAAAAGAAAGAAACAAAGAAAGGGAGGGGTAGGGAGAGAGGGAGGGAAGACAACCCGGTTTATTTAACTTCACGTCACTCACCTTGAAAACTTTGGGCCAGCATTTGTATCTAGGGCTGTGTAGTCATGGATTTACGCTCTTCCTATTATATCTCCATGCCTCTCTGGTAATTTTTTTTAGCTTATAATGTAACTGAATGATGAATAGTAATATAGAACCTAACTACAATTTTCTGACATTGAAAGCTCTCTGAATAACCTTGAGACGGAGACAGTCATTTTCTTCAGTGAGAGTCTCAGCAGTGGGGATGGGTAAACTTTCCTCTTCTGATTCCAGATTTTAGTCATGTGAAAGAGAGTCTCTTAAGCTCCAGTGAAGAAAGGGACTAACTAGGTGAGAAGAAATGTCTCAGGCATTGTTGGAGCAATTAGAAGTGGAGTAGACCCTTGTAGAGTTCTTTTACCAATGCATCTATTGGCTTTATTTTATCAATAATCCTGTATGTGTCAGATAAAACTCAGTGGCTACATTACTGCTAGTGCACCAAGCTATTTTGGTTTTGTTTTTATCTATACTGTGGTGTGCTGTACTGTAATCTGCTGTGCTGTTGCTCTGCTACATTATGATAGGGTATCACGTAGACCAGTCGGGCATAGAACTTCTTACCCTCCTGACTCCTAATCCCAAGTGTTCCTACAGAGTGAACTCAGAACTCTGTGTATGCTAGTTGAGTATTCTGTGCCCGAGCCATGTTCCTAGTCCTGCTGTTGGTATTTATGTTTCAAAATCGAGTACCATTTGTAAGATTGGGACAAGGCCATGCTTTTTTTGGCTTCTATAGTAGTGTCAATATAGCTGTTGCTAGAAAATAATCAATGAGCTGGAGAGGTTGCTCAGCACTTAAAGTGTGTTACTTACTCTTCCAAAGGACCCAGGTCTCTATCTTAGCATCCAAGTCAGGCAGCTCAAAAACTATCTGTACCCTCCAGTTCCAGGGGAATGAAGACCTCGATCCTCCTTGGACACCCGTCCATACTCATGCATACATGATTATAACGTAAATCTTTTAAAGGAAAGAGTTCAGCAGAATAGTGCAGCTGTGTGTTTCTGAGGAAAGGATTTTTAAATTAGTAGGCCTGAAGTAAAAATGGCAGCGATGTCTTTTATATATCCTTTTTTCTGACTCTAAGATATTGATTGCCATTTTTATAATGGTAATAACAATAATAATAATAATAGTTATTATTATTTGTGCACATGTGTCAGAGAATGAAAATTCATGGAATAGGAAAGAGATTTAGATAGCTTTGTTAACTTTAATGTTTAGACTTTAATTGTATATGTGTTGGCAAGTTGAGGACAATTATAAAGAATAAAATTTTATTCCATATGAGCTATCATCAAACCTTTAAAACTTAATCAGAATTGTATATTTTACACAGTAAAGGGTAGTTACATCTTGTTTTAGTATATGTGAATTAGTAACTAATGGTTCCTTTGAAATCTGCAGATTTAGCTGCATATACTCTCTTGAATGAAGGGATATATGTTGAATATAGCTAATTTATAAAGCCATTATTCTCTATGTTGTATTTTGTATTTTATTGCCATACCAATTTTGCTGCCTTTGCTTTTAAAAAAAATAACATTTAAATTTGCAGAGGGATGAGTTTTCTAGAGAAAGTTGGTGCAGTAGTAATAGGATTATACTTGGATATTTCATCAACAAAATCATACTAGGGACCTGGGGTAGTGGTACATGTTTTAGTCCAAGCACTTGCAGGGAAGGGAGAGGCACAAGGATCTCTGTGAGTTCAAGGCTATCCTAGTTTACAGGAGCTTTCTAGGATAGCCAGGGCTACATAAGAAGGGGGAGACCCTGCCTCAAAAAGAAAAATTTAACAAACCCCACAGAATATATGAAGACAATGACAATGACTGCGACGGCGACGACAATGATGATTAAATGGCTAAAAACCTTGAAATGCTTATCTAGCATCAGACTTGCTTGCTATTGAATGCTGTTTGTTTGTTTGTTTGTTTGTTTTTAAGACAGGGTTTCTCGGGGGCTGGAGAGATGGCTCAGTGGTTAAGAGCACCGACTGCTCTTCCTGAGGTCCTGAGTTCAAATCCCAGCAACCACACGGTGGCTCACAACCATGTGTAATGAGATCTGATGCCCTCTTCTGGTGTGTCTGAAGGCAGCTACAGTGTACTCATACAATAAAATAAAATCTTAAAAAAAAAAAAAAAAAAAAAAGACAGGGTTTCTCACTAGCCCTGTCTGTTCTGGAGCTATGTAGACCAGGCTGGCCTCAAACTCAGAGATTTGTCTGCCTCTGCTTCTCTGGGATTAAAAGCATGTACCACTACTGCCTGCACTACTGAATGCTTTAGAACAGGGTTTATGCTCTTCTCCAGCAACTCTGTAGAGCAGAATCTTACTACCTTGGTTTTATAGAGGAGTAATGTGATGCTGGGGCAAGTCAAGGATCAGTCATGCAGACAGTTAGTACTTCAAAATTCGGATCTAGGTTTGTCTAAATTCAGTGCCTGTGTTCTTTTTTGCCCTCACTAAACCTATATTTAATTTCGTTCTGTAACTTTCAGCACAATGTCATCTTAAAGATTTTGCAACTATACCAGTTATGGTTTATAAAGAGAATAACCTAAAATAGCTGTCCTGTTGTTGTTGTTGTTGTTGTTGTTGTTGTTATTGTTGTTTTGAATGCGAGAGTTTATTGAATATATAGGACCAGAACTAAAGCAGTAAAACAGGAAGTAAACTGACCAAATGTTCTGCATTGGATTCTCTTTTCAAAGGGTCCTAATGTTTTGGTTACCCAATCTTCGCTGGATTATATGTCTGATACAATGCCTGTTGCTGCTGCTGCTTCTTCCTTATTTATTTATTGCTACTTAGGATTTTATTCTTTTACTCCCACTTACTATATTTTTTTTAAAGATTTATTTATTTATTATATATAATAAGTACACTGTAGCTGACTTCAGATACACCAGAAGAGGGCATCAGATCTCTTTATAGATGGTTGTGAGCCACCATGTGGTTGCTGTGGTTGCTCAGGACCTCTGGAAGAGCAGTCAGGCGCTCTTAACCGCTGAGCCATCTCTCCAGCCCCACTTATTATATTCTTAATAAATACACTCACTTAAAACCAAAGGATAGATATCAGATAACTTTAAGTAAAAAAACTTATTCACATACTGAAAATCATTTTATTCTTTTCATGCTTTTCAGACTTCAGTCTCTGTGAATAACCTTGGGATCTTTCTAGAATACAGTTATAATTACTTAGAGTGGGAGAGGCCTGAGCTTCTGCATCTCTACCAGGCTCCAAGTCTATACTAACGATGTGGGTCTTTGAACTCTTACTTAGTTCACAAGTATACAGCTCATTATGCTCATCAGAAATTTTAAGTGCTAGAATTATACTTTGGTTAAAATAAAATTTACAGTAGGACAAATGAATCCTACCATATTTCTTTATTTATTTACAGAAATTAAACTGTAAGGAAATAATTGAAAATTTGGCGAAAATTCTTAAGAGGCATCCAGGTAAATTTTCATATCTTTATTCCAAACGAAGACTTTCTAGCATTATAAAAGTTATTTAACTTTCTTAAGTTTTTTTCCTCCCAACCCTCAGGTTTAAGAAACATTCTGCCTATAACTACTGCCAAAGTGCCTATTGTAAAATTTGAACACAGGAGAAGTGGACTAGAAGGTGATATCAGTTTATATAACACATTGGTAAGTTTTTCTTTTAGGCCCAGACAGCTATAATTATACTTTTAATTTTTTACTTAAAAATTATTTTTATCTTTTAAGTATATACATTTATATTAAAATATAACTACATTTTTTTCTGTTTTCCCTCTCTTCCCATGTACTGCTGTTCTTCCCACAAATCGTTGATATCTATTTCCTTAATTGTTGTTTATGTATATGTTTATATATATGTATGTATGTACATATATTCCTAAATACATGAATACAGTCTACTTAGTTTGTATAAAATTACTTGTATGTATATGATTTCAGAACCGTTCAGTTGATATTAGATAACCAATTTGGGGACTCTTCTCCAGGGAAGACTATTTCTCCTGTTCTTAGCATTCCCTAGTTGCCTGGAGTCCTCCTTCTAGGGCTAAGACCCTATGAAAGTTCCCCCTTTGATCTGTTATATGTATTCGTATGTCCTTGTTTAGGTCTTATTTCAGCAGCTATGTTGATGAGATTTCATGGCTATCTCTTCTTGACATTTCTAGGAAATGTCTTGCTCTTCAGGTCTTAAAATGTTCATGTCTCCTCTTCTGCTATGATTTCTGAGCCGTAGGTTCAAGAGTTGTGTTGTAGGTGGATCAGTTGGGTTGGGCTTCATTCACATGGATACTTGTTCTCTGCATTTGATTGGTTGTGGTTTTCTGTAATGATCTCTATCTGTTAGAAAGAGACATTCCTTTGATGAGGAGTAAGTCCTATGTATCCCTTTTCTGGGTAGAATGGTATTTGGAATTCAGTTAGGAACTATGCTCATTTAGTGAATGGGTTCTCTTCCAAGATCCATAGAATTCACAGTTGGCTCTGTTCCCAATACTAGGTATATATATATATATATTTTTTTTTTTTTCTTGTTGAACCTTTGTTGTTTTTTCAGTCTGATTAGAGAAACATTGCTTACTGCCAAAATATGCAATTTCACCCTTGAAATGGTGACATGCTGGTCACTATATTAGTTCATAGGTATCCATAGCTGAATAGGAATGTTGCCTACTTTCCTCCCTTGGAACCTTGCATGGAGCGCTCTGGTCAGAACTGGAGTGGATTTTTAGTTCCTGAGTAAGAAGAACATGATGTCTTAAGCAGGAGGAAGTTAATTGTAACCTCTGGAGGGCAACATTAATAGTCTGTGTTTTGGACATCTCTTGGATAACTCTGACTAGCAACTCAATAGGGAGCATCTAAACTATATGTATTATATGCAAATTTAGGTAGATAGTCACATGATTCCTATGACTTTTTCATACATCCTTACTGTTAGTTTATTCTTCTTTCTCCTTTTTCTGAAATATTCTCCTTCCCATTCTGTAATTAAAATTCCCACTCCCCTTTTTTCCAAAATCACTTGTACTCTGCTATTTCTCTCTGTTGCTGCTCTCCTCTCCCATGGTCCATTTTTACTTTCCTGGCTTCTGGAGTTACTTTGTTATATATTCACATCTGAAGGTTTGAGCCTAGGGAACTTCGCACGGGTGGGAACATGCAATGTTTGTCTTTCTCAATCTGGATTATTTCACTCATTCTGATTTTTTTTTCCTAATTTATTTCGCTGCACGTTTCATGACTTCAGTTTTCTTTACAGCTGAATACTATTCCCCAGTGTATGTGTGTATGTGCTACATTTACACATTCACTTGTCAATTGAGGAATGTTTTTGTTATCATGTCCTATCTGGTATGAACAGAGTAGCAGTCATGATGGGTGATCAGGTATTTTTGGAGTGGGATGTAGAGTCCTTTGGGCATATGCCAAGGAGACATAGAGCTGGCTCAGATGATGGAGCTTTTTGAAGTTTCTAGCTGCAACAGTTTGGAGTTCTACCAATAGAGGATAAGGGTTTCCCAAATTCTCTCCAGCATTTATTGTTGATTCTTTTGTTGATCTTTCCTATTATGACTGGACTTAGAGAAAATCCCAGAGTTGTTTTGGTTTGTGTTTTTTTTTTTTCTTTCTTTCTTTCTTTTTTTTCTTTTAAGAATCCCCTGAGCCTGATGGTGGTGGTGCACACCCCAGCACTCGGGAGGCAGAGGCAGGTTGTATCTCTCTGAGTTTGAAGCCAGCCTGGTCTACAGAGAAAATTTGAGGACATCCTTGTCCACACAGAGAAACCCTGTCTTGAGAAACTTAAAGAGCCAAAACAAAAAATTTCAGATCCCAAGCTAAATGAATTTTTTTTGCTTTGTTCTACTGTATTTTGAATTCTTTATATATTCTGAATATTAATCCTTTGTCGTATTTACAGATGAAAAGGTTTTCCCATTCTGTGGACTTTCTCTTCAGTTGGTTGTTTCTTAGTTGCACAGAAGCTTTTTAGTTCTATGAGGTCCTCAATTGTTGGCTTAATTCCTGGGCAAGTGGGGTCCTAGTTCAGAAAGTCCTCCCCATACCTGCATCCTGTAAGGTACTGCTTATGCTTTCTTCTCGTAGTTGCAGTGTTCCGGATCCATGGCTAAGCCTTTGATCCATTTTGAGTTAGTTTTTGTGATAGGTGCTAGACACCAGTTTAATTTCATTCTTCTGCATATGGATATCCAGTGTACACAGCACCGTTTGTTGAAGATGTGGGAGAGGTTATATTTTTGGCATTTTTGTTACTATTAGGCAGCTGTATTTAGGAATACTCATGTTTGGATCTTCAGATTTGTTCCATGGTCTACATGTCTTTTTTCATGCCAGTACCATATGTTCTTATTATGACTCTGTAATGTGTCTTAAGATCTGTAATTGTAATCCCTCCAATATCACTCCTTTTGTTGAGGATTTTTTTCTGTCTTTCTTTTCTTTTTTTTGACTCTCTGTGTTCTTTTGTGTTCCTGTACGCATTTTAGGATAGGTTATTTTTATAAAAAGTGTTTTATTAGGTTTCATTGAATCTGTAAATGATTTTTTGGTAGGAAGTCATTTCCACAATATTGATTCCACCTATCTGTGATCATAGTATATCTAGTGTATTACTTTTTTTCTTCAGTAATTTAAAGTTTACTATTTAGAAATCTTTCACCTGCTTGGTCATGTTTATTTCTAGATAATTTATTTTCTTTGGGGCTATTGTAAACAGGAGAATTTCTGTGATTTCTTTCTCAGTGTTTGTTGTTGGTTTATACTTTTCATTTTAAAAGTTGATAGATATACTTCCCTGGTAGGGAAAAGACCATGATTCTGTAGGTGGCTTGCGCTGAATCTGTTGACAGTATCCTTGCAGTTTCCACCAAGGTGGGAAGCTTGATAGTATACTTAATTTTGATAGTAGGGGCAGTACATTCCAATTCTCCCTTATTAACTTAAAAAAAAGTTGACAGATTATTAATGTGTTAAATTTTTTCAACTGTGAGCAATGTAAGAAAAAGTGTTTTGATATTGGTTTTAGAGTGAAGTTGGTTTGTTTGACTAATTGCTAGGAATTTGGAAATCTCGATATATTATTCACAGAATACTGCATCTTTTTACCTGATTTGTAAGTTTAATTAATGTTTATTAAATGATTTCAAATATGTAATTATTTTTCAGGCTCAACACAACACAAGAATGCTAGCTACTTATGCAGCTATTGATCCTAGAGTGCAGTACTTGGGATATACTATGAAAGTGTTTGCTAAGGTACTTGTGAAGAACTTAAGTCGTCTATCCTGTTGAGTACTTGACAGCTAAGTGACGCTTACTGACATTAGACTTGTGAAAAGTACTGACTTTATCTTATATCTTACTACTTAGTTTTTTTGTCTTTTTTTCTTTTTCCTCTTCTAAGATAGGGTCTTACTGTGTTTCTTTGACTTCGGTGATCTTCCTGTTTTAATATCTTGAGTTGTACCTAAGCTTTTACTGTGCAATTATTTAATTTATTTATGTTTTTAAATTTATTTTTGTTATAGGGTCTTAACTATGTAGTTCCAGCTGTCCTGCAACTTGCTGTGTAGATTAGGCTGGCCTCAAACTCGAGAGATCATCCTGCCTCTGTCTCTGAATTGCTTAAAGGAGGGAGTGCACTACCAAGTCTGGCTGGTATCTGTCACCTTTAAAAAGGAAAAAAAAAGCTGACCAACAGGCTCCCAGGATTTTCTTGTCTCTGCTCCTCAGTGCTGCATTTACAGGCACATGTAGGCCTTCTTGAGCTTTCATGTGGAAATTTGGGGGTTTGAACTCGGGTCTTCTTGCTGTTTAAGCAATTTCTCTAATCCACTGAACCATTTTTCCCCAGTCTTCTTTGTTTTTTTTAAAGTTTTTGTGGATATAAATTACTTTGTCTGGATAGCTCTAGTATTTTTCTTCAAAGCTCTACTAATGAACTTAAACTTTTTCCTGATGTACTGTTATTGTAACTTTTTCAATTTTAAAATCCAATATCCTTGTTATTTTCCACATTTTTAAAGATAATTTTTGGAATGGAACTATTAGAGCATTAAGTTTGTTTTGCTTTTGTTATTTTGATTTTGCCTAACTATTCTTCCTAGAGTTTGTATTAAACTGATTTTTAAAGAGTTGCCAAGGATGGTAATGTGCCTTTAATCTCATGTAAGCAGAGGCAGTTGAAGTTCTTTGAATTTGAGATCAGTTTGGTCTGCATAATGAGTTCCAGGTCAGCCACGGCTCCATAGAGAGAGTCCTTGTCTTTATAGATATTTTAAATAAATTAGTGTGTATGACTGTTTTTGTGCATGTATGTATGAGCATTATTTGCCTGCTAAATATCTTCAGAGATTAGAAGACAAGTTGTGAATATCTTGCCACTAGAATTAAGGATGGTTATGAGCCACCATGTGGGTAGTGGAACTGAACCTGCATCCTTCTGAAAGAGTAACAGTTGCTTTTAACCCCAGTCATCTCTCCATCTTTGTGTTAGTACTAATTTCTACACTGAGCTGTAATATATAGAAATGCCTGTTTTCTCACACTTTTGTAATTTATTGTTACTGGACATCGTTCAGTTCAGTGAGTTTTAAAAATAAAACGTCAGAGTAGTCAATGGTTTGTGGAATGAGTTTAATTTGTATTTGTAATCGATGTAATTTTTAGCGCTGTGACATTGGAGATGCGTCTCGAGGAAGTTTATCTTCATATGCTTATATCCTTATGGTGCTGTACTTTCTGCAGCAACGAAAGCCACCAGTTATCCCAGTTCTGCAAGAGGTGAGTGTCTGAGGCTATTGTAAACCCCAGAGCATAGTGGCTGATGCCAGTAGTCCCAACACTTGGGAGGCCACAAAAAGAGGCACCATCACTAGGAGTTTATTGCCAGCCTGGCTTACGCAGTGTGTTTCAGAATATACTTGGCAACTGAGGGAGAGCCTGTTTCAGTTTAAGAGAATTGTTAGAGGTGTTTGTTAGAGGTGTTTTAAGTAAATCATGATTGAAACGGGAGAGCTTGCTGGGTTCATGATGAATTTTTCTGTCATGAATGTTCCAAGTTTTTTCGTTAAAATTAATGCTATAATTAGAATAGTGAATATTTTGGGAAAATTTATTTTTGGAGCATATTGACTACTAGACAGATTGTTGATTATCTTCTGTAATATTTTAAAATTTTGTAGTCTTAGGATCCTGAAGATATAAGCTGGGCAGTGGTGGCACATACCTTTATTCTGACCACCTATGAGGCAGAGGCAGAGGCAGAGGCAGAGAGGCAGAGAGAGGCAGAGAGAGGCAGAGAGAGAGGCAGAGAGAGAGGCAGAGGCAGGCAGATTTGAGTTTGAGTTCATCCTGGTTTATAGAGTGAGTCTAGGACAGCCAGTGCTATACAGAGAGATTTCCAAAAACCAGAAAGGAATATTGCAGATATGTATGATCAAGTTTTGTAGGTCAGCACAATCTCATACATATAACAGGCTCTCACATAGAAACATGTAAGTTTCTTCCCTCTAGAATGTTTTTCTTCCTCCTGCTTGATAAGTCTTACATATTCCTGCATATACTTGACAGTCTTGAGAAGTCTGGCCAAGAATATGCAGGAAAATTTTTCCTTTTTCTTCTAAAGTCGTATTAATTAAGCATAAGATGCACATTGAAAGGATATTAATATACTCATAAACTGGTGTCTCAGAGTCAGTCTCAGTAGCCAGTGTATGCCCTCCTCTCTGAAAGAGGTGTGAAACAGTTTTTATTCTTCTAATTGCTTCTCCCATTTCTGGGAGAGTGGATTTGTTGGTATTAGAGAATATCCAGTTCTGTATTCATAGAAACATAAGCATTTAGAGATGGGAGAGATCTGGAAAAACCACATTTTTTTTTTAAAAACCATAATGCTGAGTTTGTTTGTGTAGTCCTAGTTGTCCTTGAACTCACAGAGATCTGCCTCCCTCTGCCTACCTTGGGATTAAAATTGTGTGCTGCTTTGCCTGGTTTTAAACCACATATCCTGTTCTTACCTAAACTATAATATAATGACAGAAAAGAAAATGATGAGATACTAAGCCGTGTGGTATAAGTATCTGATAGCCATCTTAAATTTTCAGATAGTCTCATGATTGACATGGTTTTAGCAATTCCTCTTTCCCATTTTAAACATTCAGTAGCATAGAAATAAAAATTATTTTTCCTAGGCAAAATTCCAAACTAAATACTATGTTGGTGCTATTATGCATTTATATTTAAAGTCTTTGTGGTGCTGTGTATCAAATGTAATGACTCATATATGCATAGTAGATGAGCATTATATGGCTGAGGCATAGTCCCCAAAAACATCTGTATTTTGATTAATTTAAGATCACAGCAAAATTGAGGAATAGGTAGAGATTTTTCATATTACCCTCATCTTGGCAGGCACATAGTTCCCCCCAACCCCATCAGCCTTACTTAAGTAATACATTGTTAAATTTGGTGAGTCTGCAGTGATATATCACAGTCATACCAAGTCCATAATTTACACCGGGGTTGCATATCATGTAGATTTGAATAGTATATAAGTGTATGCTCGTTGTTATTATACAATACAGTTTCCTTCTGAACTTCTAAGTCTTTGCTTTGTCTAGAGATCACCCTTCCTGCCAATTTTTGGTAATCACTGATCTCTTTATTTTCAGTCTTTTTAGTCCATCATTTTGTCTTTGTGTAGAATATCAAATAGTTGGTACCAGTCAGACCCACTATCTTTTTTGTTTGGCTTCTTTTTTACTCATTGTTAGCTTCATATTAATGCAGTGAACTAAAACAGTTACCTATAATAAACGCTATATTTAAGGTTATGATTCTAGGGGATATAGTTTAAGGTTAGTAGACCCTCTTCTTTTGTTAGGATATCACATTTCACATCTGTAGTAGAGGAAGCTACTTACATTATGAACCAGGATACAGAAACACTGAGAAACTGGGGTACCACAGTCCACTTGTAGGACGTGTCCTCAACAACCTAATACATTTTTTATAAAAAACTAGTAATATCTTCATAGCATCATCTTGATTACCAATTCTTTAACAGATTGTCCCAGTTTCATTTCTGTACTATGATAAAATGTTCTAACAAAAAAGTAGCTTAGGGAGGAAAGGGTTTAGTTGGTTTAAACAATTTTAGCTTCTATCCGTAATTTCAGGGAAGTCACAGCATCAGGAGCTTAAGATTTAAGATGGTTACGCGATATCCACAGAAAGGAGCAGAGAGAGATAGATACTTTCATGCTTTCTGGTAGCTGTCTCCTAATATAAATAGTCTTTCCCCTCCCAACAACCAGGGAACAAACTGTTGATAATGGAGTAGGTCCTTCTGCATCAATTAACAGTTAAGACAGTCTTCCACAGACCTGTACTGACCAGTCCTTGACTTAGGCAGTGCTTTATTCTGTGCTCTATTAGAGATACTGTGTTCTGACAGGTTGACAGTAAGTATCTGAGGACTGGAGAGATGGCTCAGCAGTTGGGAGCACAGCTGCCTTCATTGAGCACCTGGGTCCAGCTCCCACAACTCACATTGCAATTGCAGGGCATCTGATACCCCATCTGATAACCTCTTCTGTCTCCCTGGGCACCAGGCATACACATGGTACACAGACATTTGTACAGGCAGAACACCTGTACACATAAAGTAAATGTTTAAAATTACTCTCACACATATGTACTTTGAAGGCAGAGCAAACTTACACATATTCAAATTAAGTAATATGCATTTACATTTTCTCATGTCTTTTCATTGATAGATTTCTCTATGTCGGTGTCTTTATTCACTTTATTTATTTACCCACTGAAGGACATCTTAATTGCTTTTCAGTTTTGACACTTATAGTACAAATGATACAAAGATCCACGTGAATGAGTGGCGCGATGTACTCATATAATCCCAGCAGTTGGGAGGCTAAGGCAGAAGGATTGCAAGACCAGGACCAACTTGGGCTATGGAACAAGGCCTTGTATCAAAATCAAAATCAAACATTAAAAAACCGAGGCTGGGAGAGTTGTGTTTCTTAAGTGTTTGTAGCTTGCATGAGACCCTGGATTTGCTTCCCAGCCCCAAATGAAGGAGGCATAGAGGTGCCTGTTATCTTAGGTTTTGGAGCTGGAAGCAGGGGATCAGGAAGAGATCAAGGTTATAGTCAACTACCTACCGAGTTTGAGGACAAGTGAGGCCCTATCTGAAACTGACAAAAAGACCCAGTTGTGTGTTTTCATGTGGGTGGTTTTTTCAAGTCTTCCAAGCAAATATCGGTTAAGCAGGATTAGTGAAGCGTATAACTGAATATTTAGTTTTTTAAGTAAAATTGCTGAACTCTTCCAAAGTGGCTGTAGCATTTTGTATTCCCACCAGAAAAGAAGGAAAGTTCCTCTTGTTCACATCTTTACTGGAATTTGGTGTTCTCTGTGTTCTTCACTTTGGTCATTGTATTAGAGGTCTAATAGTGTTTCATTGTTTCCACCAGCATTTCCCCATCATACATGTTGGAGACTATCTTTCCATATGTTTATGTGTCATTTTCAGGTCTTTAGTATGGTGTATGTTAAAGTCTGACCAATATCTTTTAATTATTTATAAGCGTGTATACACATGAATGTATACCATGTGGGTACTTGGAACCAAACTTTGGTCCTCTGTGAGAACAGCTCATGATTTTAACAACCACTTAACCATCTTTGTAGCTCTGGTCTTTGCAAAAATTTTAAAGTGGCATGTATCACAAGGGGGCGGCAGCATAAGGAGGATTCTAGATTCAGGGAGTTGGGCAAGCATGAGGTTCAGGCAAGGATTGAACAGAAAAATACAAATTAGCTCCAAGAAGAAGCATTGAAAGACCATTCAGTGTCACTGCTTGACTTAGCTTAGCTCTGCCAAAGGGAGAAACCTGCAGACTTTGTTTTTCTTGTCATGTATTTTAAAAAAGTCACCACCCCTAATTTATGGAGGGTTTTTTTGTTTTTGTGGTGGTTTTTGTTTTGTTTTTTTAATTTTATAAAGTTTTTCTTTGTAGCTGTTGGCTGGCTTAGTACTTGATATGTACACCAGACTGGTCTAGGATTTTATAGTCTTATACTACCATGTCTAGCAATTTTTATATTTTGGGGATACAGTTGTGTGTGTGTGTGTGTTGTGTGTGTGTGTGTGTGTGTGTGTGTGTGTGTGTGTGTGTGTGTGTGTGTGTGTTTTGTGTTGCTCAGGCTTTCCTTGATCTCCTAAGTTTATTTGATTCTTAACCTTAGAAGTAGTTGTGTGCCACAGTGCTTGGTTTTACTTTGATTATCATGAATGGGTATTGAGTTTCACTAAATGCTCTTTTGTGAATCTGTTGATAATATTAGATTGAGTTTTCTTCTTTTTATTAATGTGATTGATGAGTTTGATTTTATATGTTGAACCAGTCTTGAATACTTGGAATATTTCTCTCTTGGTCTTGATGTATAATTATTTCGATATTGTTGTATTGTTTTAAAATGTTACTAGGTATTGATTTAATTTCTTTGATTCAGGCCTATTTTTTTTCCAGTTCATTTTGGCTGAATGTACCTTTTAAGAAATGGTTTTAGCTGGTCTCATGCTTGTCATTGAAACACTTTGGGAGGCTGAAACAGGGTCTTCCTGCCTTTGCTTCCCAAGTGTTTGGATTAAAGGAACACAACCACTAATCGTGTGTATTGGCTTTCATTTCTTAGTGCCTAGCAGTAACCTTTGCTTATTTCTTGCCAACAGAAATATAGTCTAGGCTCCAAGTTATAGACACTTTGTCTGAGACAATTAAAGCACATGCTAGCAGCAAAGAAGATGGTCTTGGGTGCCTTATGGCCTTCTTTATATCTATGACCCCATGACAAAGTTGAGCAAATCTCTCTGTAAGCAGAAAACCCATATCATATCTTGATGGTAACTTTTTAAAAGATGGGTGATTACTATAGAATTGTGTTTGTTTAAAGACAGGGTTGCCCTATTTAATTCTGGAACTCACTATGTAGATCAGGCTGGCCTTGGACTCATAGAGATCTGCCTACCTCTTAAGTGCTGGGATTAAAGGTTATGCCTACCTTTCACTAAAGAATATTTAAAATTTTCTATAAATTATGCCTGTCAAAATCAATTTTCTCACTTTCTGTGTTTACTTCTTTCTTTTGATGTCGTTTGATTAACATGAGTGGGCGCCAGATTTTGTTTTCAGAGTATTTTCTGTGATCTCTCATGGATTAGTAATCATTGAGGCAGCATTGGCTAATATATGAGGGTGTGTTATTTGGGTTCAGAATTTAGTCAAACCCATAATTATGGTAGTATGGGCTTTTAACAAGCTGCCTAACCTTCATGATTTCTGAGTTTCATTATCAGTAAAGCTGTAATACCATGGGCAGATGTGGTAAGCGAGAATGATTTCAAGTTTAAGCTACATAGCAAAATTCGGTCAAAACCAAATAATGCATTAATAGTATTTTTTTCAGTGTTATGTAGATCAGAGGCTGAAGGGGTTCATGGGTGGGTTCATGTCTATAATGAGCAGGAGGCTCACAAGTTCAAGACTGGGATACAGCAAGCAGTTCCAAACTCACCTGACTACATAGTAACACCTTTCTTCAAAAGGTAAAAAACAAAAGCAAGCTGAGCTTATACTTACCTTTAATCCCAGTCCTCAAAAAAGCAGAGGCCAGGGACTTCTGGGAGTTCCGGGCCAGCCTGGTGTACATGGGGAGCCCAAGCCAATCAAGGATACACAGTGAGACACTGTGTTAAGCAACCTCACAAACAAAACCCAGAAATTGAATGCCTTTCAAACAATAGATGTTAAAATAGGTGTTCATAGTGATGGTTGTTTTAAATATTATTTTACCATATTTTTGTGATGATTATTACCAAAATTATTATTACTGTCGAGAGAAATACAGTAGGATTCTTTTATTCAACTGAAAGTTTCCCATGATCTGTTTTTAAAATACTTTTTTTTTTTTAAGATTATACTATAATTACATTATTTTCTCCTTCCCTTTTCTCCTTCCAAACTCTCCCCTATACCTTTTTTGCTCCCTTCTGATTCATGGCATCTTAAAAATGTAGACTGCTTCACGAGTTTGCAGTCATTCTCATTCAGAGGCCATGCTAATCTTCCCTGTGTTACTTCAGTTTAAGTATATTTGCTGTTGAAAGAGACCACCCCATTATCTTTTTAACAGACTGTAGTTGTTAAAACGACAGGCAATCAGTGGATCCAGTATAATGAGCTGTGCTTATGTTGAGAATGATACTTTTAGGCTGATGATATGTACATTTTTGCTTCTAGACCTTTTCCATTGTCATATAGGTTGTAGTTTTTGATATTATTTAAGTATTGGCTATAGTTCATTTTTTTACTGTTAATGATTTATTTAATAGCATTAATTATCTCTGGCTTCATTTGCAATTAAATCTAACTTTTAATAGATGGTTATTCAAGTTTAGTTAAGGTTTTGCTTTGTGGTACTGTGTATTGATCCCTAGGCCTTTTTCATGCTAAACAAGTACTATAACAACAAGCTATTTCTCAAGTTCCTGTATAATGTTAGATATTTTATAAATTTATAATTTTTATGTTACAGATTATATTTTATGACAACCTTGGTAAATTGCTCAGAATGGCCTGTCGTTATTCTTCAGCTATCTCCTGAGTAGTTGGGGTTTCAGGTATAACTCCACACTATGTTCTGGCTTTTGGAGCATTGTTTTGTTTTTGTCATACTGGGGACTGAACCTTTAGGCTAGGGCTCTCCCACCAAATTGAGTTCCTAACCCGTGGAGGGTTTTTTTTGGTGTTGATCAATAATACATTCGGGTCAAAAGGAACTTTCTTAAGCAGAGTTTTTTTTTTCTGCTCCAGCAAATCGTAAGACCAAGAAAATTCTTTACATAAAAATTAACAGTAAAAGAGATTTAGGAGTGTTGTTCTTAGTTGATTACATGAAAATTTATGCTTTCTTAAACTGTATCAACTGGAAAATTAAATTTAATCAAAGAACCTTGAGGACATTATACCAAATGAGATAAGCCAGTTACTAAAGAGACATAGTATTTGATTCCAGTTAGGTACTTAGAACAATCAAATTCATAGATACACAAAAAGAATGGTGGATGGTAGTGTTCACCGGCAGGGGAAGGGATATATGGAAAATAACAATTTAACACACACAGGGTTGTAGTTTTACAAGAAAAAGAAAAATACTAAAGGGCTGGTGATGGCAGCTCAGCACTGTGAATGTACTTGATATCAGTGAATCAAATATTTAAGATAGTAAATTTTGCTTTAACACAACTAAGAAAAGGTGTAATGGTATATGAGTAGACCATAACAATTAATAACAACAAAGTAGACAGTAGACATGGGAATAATTTCAAGTTTCTTGTACAAATATGTTTCCTTTTTTTTTTTTTTTTTTTTTGGTATTTGGGATTGAAATTGGGTCTTATACATGTTAAGCAAGCAGCAGCACCAACCACAGTACTACATCCCTGTTCCTAACATCTAAACATCTAAATCTTACATAATAAAATTCATACTTCAACCTCTTAAATCTTTAGTTTTTTGAGAGCATAAACCCAGACCTTGACCATATTAAGCTAATATTCTACCACTGGTTTACAACCCCAGTTCTAGAATCCCTGTCTTGCCTGCCTCCTGTTCTGCTGTCACTAGGATTACAAGAGCATACCATTATTCCCAGCTTTTTATGTGGGCTCTGAGGCCAGTGTGTCACCAACTGAGCCATCTCTCCGCGTCTTTGCTGTTTCTGTTTTAGAAAATACCAGAATGTACACTGAGCCATTTCAGGTGACTGTATTTCTTTAAATTATATATAGGTATTCCCAAGATACTTAATTAGTTTAGTTGTTACAAACTTGATCTTTAACATACAGATTGTATTCGGTCCACAGTCTGTGTAAGCTTTGGTTTAGTGCTGCTTCACATTTAGGGTATGGGCTCTTTTAACCACAAGAAATTTAAACCTAAGAATGAAATTTGAGATGCGAGACATACAGGTGTGTAAACCACTTGCCCTTTGATAAGGGCTCCATGGATTAACTTATCAAGTGATTTGAAACATTCTTCAGTTTTATTTTATGTATGTTTGGAGAGGTAAAGACAAAGAAAAGCTGTGTTATGTTTAAAACACTTCTGTACCTGGGTTAGAGGCAGGGGTGGGAACACAAACCATTAATTCTAGCAGTAAAAAGCAGAGGCAGGGAGCTCTAAGTTTAAGTTCAGCCTGGTCTTCATAGTGAGTCTACATAGTACATAAGTAGTGAGTTCTAGGTCATTGAAACCTACGTAGGCAGATCCAGTCTTTAAAAATCATAATATATATGAATTTAAAAACTAATAAATATTAAAATTAATAATTTGTTTTTTATTTGCTTCACATTTGATTTTTCACAAAAGCTACATTTTAGGGAAGCCAACAAGATGGCTCAGCAGGTAAAGGCCTCGTCCCTAAACATGGTGACCTGAGTTCCATTTCTGGGACTCCAAAGGTGGAAGAAGAAAACCAACTCCTAGGAGTAAGCTGTCTTCTGACCACATGTATGATATGTGTCATGGCACACGCTCTTGAGTGGTGTGCACATATATGTACAATAAGTGAATGTGATTATTTTTTCAAAATAACTTTTAGGGGGTGGAAATATGGCTCAGTGGTTAAAAGCTCTGATTGCTTTTCCATAGGACCTGGGTTCAGTTTCCAACAATCACATGACACCTAACAACCATCTCTAACTTGAGTTCCAGGGGATCAGACACCTTCTGGGTCCCCACAGGTACTGGGCACACATGTGGTGCACAGATACATGCAAGTAACACACACTCATAAATTAAAAATCAATAAACCTCTTTTTAAAAAAAATAAATTTGGGGACTCTAGAGATGGCTTAAGCAGTTTAAGAGTGCTTACTGCTTTTGTAATGGACCCAAATTCAATTCCCAGCATCCTTCTGCACTTACTTGCACACACACTTAACTATATTAGTAAGTATAAAATAAGTACTGTTTTAAAAAGTCAGTTTATAAACTACTTGTGTGGTTAAAATTTTATTTTTACTTGATTAACTTTATGGAGACTTATAGGAATAATTATCTTGACCAAAATTTATGTATAGGTTGAGAATAAAAATTAGTTTTGTTGATTCTGAAGCAATACTATATACCTTTCTACTTTGTTGGGTCATTTTATCATTTTATATTTATTTTAGAAAAGCAAGTCACAAGGGCTGGGTGTATGGCTCAGTTGGTAGCATGCTTGTCTAGTTTGCATAAAGATCTGGGTTTGATTCCTTTCTCTTTTTTTTTTTTTTTTTTTTTTTCCTGGAGTGAGGACCGAACCCAGGGCCTTGCGCTTGCTAGGCAAATGCTCTACCACTGAGCTAAATCCCCAAACCCCTGGGTTTGATTCCTAATATTGTAACCTGGCCATTGTGTTATATGCCTAGGGGCAAGATAAAAAATTCATTGTTATCCTTGGCTACATAACAAATATGTGGCCAGCCTGGGCTACTTGTCTCATAAAAAGGAAAGCAAATGATAAAATTACTTATGAAAGGAAGTCAGTTGTATCTTAAACAACTGTTTTATATTGGATGCTTTATTTTTCATAAAATAGTGTTTCTTAGTCAGACATAGTGACACATGTCTATTATCTGATGCTCTGGAGTCCGAGGCAGGAGGATTTCAAGGTGGAGGCCAGAATATGCAACCTAATGAGAAAGATTCCTGATTTGCTTATAAAGATGTCAGGGAAAGCTATCTAATTTCCCATTAAACATACCTGATATTTAAGTACTTTTCAGCCTTATATTAGTAAGTGATACCAATTTTCTTTGGGTATAAAATCAATATTATCTTTTGTATACCTCTATTTATAATCCTTTAATGATACTTTTTTTTTTTACTTAATCTTGGGCTGCAGATATTCATACATATGCATACAAATACATTTTGTTAGGCCAAACAGCATTAAATAATACTGAATGTTATAGAGACTTTCAGCTTATATTATTCTCAGTAATATTTCATTAGTCACTTACTTAGCACCAAGCTATAACATTCTAATGTTTTTCCTTGGAAAGTAATTCATTAGTGTTTTTTGTAGATTAATTCTAAAATGATCCAAAGTCTTGTAGGTCTTCAGGTTGGATAACTTGAAATCTAATAATAAAATTTTTTATGCAGATCTTTGATGGAAAGCAGATTCCACAGAGAATGGTGGATGGATGGAATGCCTTTTTCTTTGATAAAACAGAAGAACTGGTAATTTTTGTATAATTACTATATTATAGAATGCTCAATGATATTAGGACTTACATACTTTAATAATTTTACTTGTTTTTATTTTTTTATATTTTAATACCATATATCCTTCTCTCTTTTTTTCCTTATCCTCCTCTTCCCATATTTCTCCTTTCCTTCCCATTTCGTTAACTGAAGAAAAAGCGTTTACCTTCACTTGGAAAGAACACGGAATCACTAGGAGAGCTTTGGTTAGGACTACTTCGCTTCTATACTGAAGAGTTTGATTTCAAGGAATATGTAATCAGTATTCGGCAGAAAAAGCTGCTCACTACTTTTGAAAAGCAGTGGACTTCTAAATGCATTGCAATTGAAGGTGATTGTTTACATTATGGTCAATTCAAGAACAAAAATTTAACAAGGAAAGCTGATCTAAAAGAGTCTACCTCTTGTTTTCTGTCACTTAATAATTTTAAAAGTCTAATTCACTGACTTGGTTAGTTTGAGAATATATAGCATTAGACTCCTGTTCAGGCACAGTCCACTTAATGGTATAATACTTACAAATATTAATTTACAAATATTTCTTTTCTAGATCCTTTTGACTTGAATCATAACCTTGGTGCTGGTGTTTCTAGAAAAAGTAAGTTTTAAATGTAGAGAATATATGCATTAAAATTTTTGGTAAGTAGTGTCTAAATCTTTTATTATCTTCTTTCTTCAACAGTGACCAATTTTATTATGAAGGCATTTATCAATGGAAGGAAACTTTTTGGTACCCCCTTTTATCCACTCATTGGCAGAGAAGCTGTAAGTTTTCATTATTTGAAAATTTAATTCTCTTTTGCTTATAGAGCTTCATTGTCATTGCGGTTTTTTTTTACAGATGGCAGAGTGAAAGGGAGGAAAACCTTTGATGCAGATTTTCCCATTCTGAAATTCATAGAAAAGAGAAATCTGAAGTATTACCTTACCATGACTTCTGCCTACCGTCTGCTGTAGCTGTAGTGTACTGGAGTAGACTGCAGAGGCTGAGCTGTCCCTCCTCCGACTCCAGATGCAGTTTTCACACTGCTGTTTGGGCTCCCTCAGCTTTTGCTTCCTTTTTATTGCTTGGGAGACCACAGAGGAAGTTTCAGTTTTAGCAGGAAAGACTTGAACAGAAAAGATCTTGAGAATACCTATTAATTTGTCTTTACATATGAATGTCCCTGGAACTTGTTCAGTCCAGTCTTAGGAGTCTTCATTTTTATGGTAGAGCAAGAAAAGTTGGATGTTTTCTCTTGGACACTAGTTCTTATGTTTATTTGTTAGCCCTTTAGTAGTTAATAGTTAAATAGGAAATATCACAACACAAGAGTTTTGAAACATGAAATGAGGTAGAAAAAACACAGTTTCACTAATCCATTAATTGACATAGCATACACATTTAGTGACGTCTGGGAATTATGGTAATTCTGACTATGTGCATGTACAGTAAGGACGTGACAGTAGAAGGCAACAGTGCAGAATACTAATACAAGACCTCAGTAGACTTGAAATGTGCTACCTTCATCTTATGAATAAAATTTCTACTAGTCTTTTATAATTCAATACATTGTAACTAGTCCCTAGTTATATGGAGATATAAAAATCTTTAGTTTTGTTTTTTATTTAGCATGAAAACAAAATGTTATTTTGAAGCTTAGAAAGAGGAGTCTATGAGCTTGCTAATCATTTTTAAAATCTTTTTATTCTCTTTTAAGTTTTAATATATGGTATTTCATAAGTTATTGTTATGTATTTTCTTTTGGACATTTTGTCTTTATTATGTCAGTATTATAATAAACAGGAACTATTCACTGACTTTCATGCTCACATTTAATATCTTTTGTACTATTAAACATGTTGTATACTTGTAAAATGTCCAGAAAGATAAATATTTCGTGGCTCACAGTTATAATTTCAGCTCTTGGGAGGTGGATGCAGGGGGATCGAGGCCAGCATACATGTTATCGTGAGACCCTGTTTCAAAGCCAACACACACACACACACACACACACACACACACACTCTCTCTCTCTCTCTCTCTCTCTCTCTCTCACACACACACACACACACACACACTCACACTCACACACAGAGTATATTCTACTTTTATCTTTCTTATTTCCACTTTATTTTTTCTACCATTTGGTTCTCCAATATATAGTAATCTACTTTCTCCTTATCCATCAGTTGTCTTAGGTCTCCATTTTCTTTTCCCATTTGACCTTTTATATTTTCTGTTTCATATTTTTTTTATTATATACTGCCTACTGTCCTTTTATATCTATATATGTTCAACCTTATTATTATTCCAGGAATCACTTGTCTGTTTGAATAACACTAATGGGAAAAGAGTCATAAACCCAGACAGTTTCAAATGTTTATTACATTTATAAATAAATACTTGCAACCCTCAACTGGACTTTCAATACAATTTGAGTCTTATTACTTGTAATCTCTCATTCTGAAAAAGTTATTTTAAAGGGTCAGAGAGATGATTCAATGGTTAGTAGCTCCTGTAGACGAGCAGAGTTCAGTTCCCAGCACCCACATCAGCTCATAACTGTCTGTAACTACAGTTCTAGGGCTCTGGCCTCCATGGGCACCAGGAAGCATAGATATGGTATGCATGCATACATATACATGCTGATAATCACATGAGTAAATAAGTAAATAAGTAAATAATAAAGCTTTTGTAAGTATTTTAACTTTTGTTTAAATCAAAATTCACTAAGTCCTGCATTTTGTCCTACTTTATTTCTTTTTTCCCCATTAATTTATTCACTTTACATCCTAATTACAGTCTCCCTCCTTCCCTCTTCTACTACCATTCCCATCCTCCGAGTCCCCTTCTCCCACTGTACCTCTTTCCCTCTAGTGGTGAAGGGGAGGGAGCCCCCCACCCCACCCTGCCTCTTAACAACTCACCCTGGCACATCAAGCCTCATTAAGACTAAGTGCATCCTCCTCTACCACTGAGGCCAGACAAGGCTCAGGAAAGGGCTCCAAAGGCAGGCAATCGGGTCCAAGCCAGAGACAAGCCCTACTCAAATTGTTGGTGACCTACTTTATTTTATTTTCCTTTTTTATTCTTGTTAGAGACGGATTACAGATGAGTTTTTGCCATGCATCTTGATAGAAAACACTGTCTTTTTAACCTCAAGTAAACTACTTTACATATACACTCAAAAAATTACATTCTTCTTAATCAGCAAATCACATATTTTGATATTCTTTTTTTTTTTTCTTTTTTCTTTTTTTCGGAGCTGGGGACAGAACCCAGGGCCTTGCGCTTGCTGGGCAAGCGCTCTACCACTGAGCTAAATCCCCAACCCCTGATATTCTTAAATATATGTTTTTGCAAATATTTGCTTTTTCATTATGTAAACTCTTGTATTGCATTTCATGTTTGCCTATCACCTAAATGTCTTAAAGTATTTGTATTCTGAAATTTTTAAATCTGAAAAATAGGTCACTAATGGTGAGGTTGAGAAACATGAAGATCATTCAGGAATAGAATGGCCACTGCTTGGTGATTAATTAGAAATATAGATAAAGAAGAACAAAAGAAGAACAGATTCTAAATGATACCTGTTGCTGCCTTGAACAACTGGACAAATGAGAGAGAATTTTTTTTTTTTTTTTTTTTTTTTTTTTGCTGTTTTCTGTTTATTATTTGTTGTCATGGTTGTTTTGTAGAAGATAGAATTGTAACTATACATAGTGGTACATGACTGTAGTCCCAGCACTTGGATGTCAGTCATAAAGGGCCTCTGTCATGTAGTGTCCGAAATCTGACTGAGTTTATTTCTGTGTCCATTCTAAGCATGTTTGCTTTAAACTTTGGGCTTCTTTGTTCATTTTCTAGCTCTCTCCCTGCCATTTGGCTGCCTGCTCCCATGTACCATGCTAGCTTAAACAGCTTTGTTGAGGTAGAAGTCTGATAAAGTATAATTCAGAGCCTTTTGTTATTCTGAATATTCAGCAACTGTGTCAACAAAATGCATTGTTTTTATTTCTGAGGTTTTTTTTTTATTAAAAGATTTTGTTTTGGGCTTTAATTATTTGGATACATGCTCATTGATGTCTGGGTATGTTCACTTGGGTATCTCTGCTCTTGGAGAACTGAAACATTAAGTCACTTGTAGCTGTAGATACAGACAGTTATGAGCTGTTTCATATAGGTGCTTGAGATTGAAATTTGGTCCTCTAAGAGCAGTACTTAATTACAGGGTCATCTCTCTAGTTCTTCCTCCCCCACCTCAGTCACATAGATATACAGAATCCTCCTCTTCCTCCTCTTCTCCTTCTTTAAAAAGAGGAAGTAGAGGTTTATTAAGTTAAGAAAAAACTCCTGAGTATAGGACAGGTTCAAGAAAGCTCCTTTTTCTTACTCTTAATTCATTAGACTTCTTTTTCTAGACTTTATGCCTTTTGTTCAGTTAGAATCATACAATTTGTAGTGTTTTAGCCCTGGTTTCTTTCTTTAAACATATTTTTAAGTTTCATACATGTTGTAACGTGTCAATACTTTATTTCTTATAGCTGAATAATGTTTCCACTATATAAATGTACTATATTAAAACCCATTCATTAGTCATTTAATCGAGTTGCTTTTGTGCGGTAGTTGTTATGAGCAATGTTTTTATGAATATATGGGTAATTCTTTTTGCATGAGTATGTTTTCATTAAACTACACCAAGAAGTAGAATTACTGGTTTGTTTGAATATGTGCCTGTGTGTGTATGTGTGGTTAACTTAGCTTTGCAGTCATACCAGATTTATGTATGGTTTTCAGTTTTTGTACACTAACCATTGTTTTATTTTTAATTCTTTTATTACCATTCTATTTTGGTATCTCTTACCTTTATCCTAGGTTTTACATGATTTTATAGGCAGCAGATTTGTTCACGCGGCTTTCAGGAATATGCTATTGTTAGGATAAACCAGTGTTTCTGAAAAACTAAGCACTGAGACAGTTAAGCAAGTGCTAGGAAAAGTAAATGAACTTAGTACTGAGACTTGGAAACCATTTATATATATATGTTTTTTATTATTACTACTACTACTACTACTACTACTACTACTACTACTACTACTACTACTACTGCTACATATTCTTTAAAGGCTATTTGCAAAGCTAAAGAGATGGCCCCGTAATAGGAGCACTTCATAATTCAGTTCCTGGACAGCTTACATGTAACTCCCAACTTCAGTAGACCTGATGCCTTCCTCTTACCTCCTGGGTTCCTGAATGTACACAGTCCATGTAAACCCAGGATCAGATACCCATACACATTTTTACAATTAATTTCTTTATATAAAATCATTTGGAACGGAGAGCAATTCCTTTTGGTTTTGTGGGTTTTTTTTGGGATTGGGTAGCTTTTTTTTTTTTTTTTTTTGTGGGACAGGGGTTTTCTGTGTAAAAGAGTTTTGGCTCTCCTGGACTTTTAGGTAGAAATAGTGTGGTTTAACAGAAAGCATGAGCTTTGTAATCATTACAGAGAAAACTTTAAATCTTTCATATGAAACTTAGCCAATTTCATTACCATGTGCAAATGATTTGAATCTCTGAGGTGCAGTTTCTTCTGTAAATTTAATCGAAAATAACATTTACTTTATTGAGGTTCCACTTACTTGAAGCCTCTCTGAATTGTAATGTGGTGGATACAAAGTATTAGTTCTGTTACCTCTTAAAATGTTATAATAATTCTAATTTTTTAAATTAATCAGTTATATTTGTTTAAAGCCAAGTTTTTTTCTGTGTGTCTTTGGCTTTTCTAGAGCTTGCTCTGTTGACAGTCTGGCCTCAAACTTTTAGAGATCTGTCTGCCTTTGGTTTCCAAGTGCTGGGTAAAGATGTGTGCCACCACTACTTGGCATAGTTCTAAATTTTACTTTTTTATCCATAATTTCAATTATAGTGAAATATTGTTAATGTTGGGGCTTTTTTTTTCATATTGATCTTTGCATTTGGGACATTTTACATTTTTTAATGTAAAACTGTATTTTTCCTGCAGGAGTACTTCTTTGATTCAAGAGTATTAACAGATGGAGAATTGGCTCCTAATGATCGGTGTTGTCGTGTGTGTGGAAAAATAGGTCACTATATGAAAGACTGTCCCAAAAGGAAAAGGTTAGCAAATAATTTTTTATCAGTATTATAGACAAAGTAAATGTGAGACTGATTTGTATTTATAATTTTATTTCGAAATGTGTTAAGTATGAAAGTTATTTTTTTAATGTTCAAGTTTGTTAATTAGATCTTTAGTAAATAAATGCTCATCTGAGAGGAATTTATGTTATATTCGTAATAACATTTGTTTATTAATTCATTCAGTTATTTTTTTAATAGAAATGTTTTTCAAAACATGCTATGTGTTTGGAACTTCTAGGAGCAAGAAACTAAAGGACTTCATAGTTACACAAGTTCATAAGTACAATCAATTGAATTCTAGAGTTACATATTGGGCTACATCTGTATATTATGTTAATTGAGAAATACATGTCCTTTCCACGACCTCAAGATATATCTGTGGGTCTGGACATGGTGGCACACACCATGCTCTTGGGAGGCAGAGGCTATGAATTCTAGACCTATGTAATAGGAAAATCCTGTCTCAAAACAGCAGCAACAACAAGGGAATCTAAAAGAAAAAAATAGAAGAGGAATAAAGGAAGATAAAATATGAATGTGATTCATGCATTTGGAAGATTTTAAAAAGAATAAGTTCTATCTTCTGTCACTGGTGGTTATTAAGTTTAGGCAAGGTGCTTATTTTCTCTAAACCTCTCTTCTTTAAAGTAGTGATAAGTATCAGTCTCTAAAGGTCTTAGAAGTTTAAAACTTGATAGTAAAAATTTTTCATGTGGCTGAAGATGGTGGAAAACCCCTTTAATCCCAGTATTCGAAAGGTAGAGGTAGGAAGATCTTTGACCTTGAGGCTGGTGGATTCTACATACCAAGCAGTATAGTGAGAGCCTGTCTCAAAAATTAAATAAGCAAACAATGTCATTAAAGGCTATGATACTTTAGTTTTGTCATATGACTTAGGTATACTATAAATAGAAGTAGCCTTTTTTTTTTTTTAATTTATTTATATATGTAAGTACACTGTAGCTGTCCTCAGACAGGGCATCAGGTCTCATTACAGATGGTTGTGAGCCACCATGTGGTTGCTGGGATTTGAACTCATGACCTCTGGAAGAGCAGTCAGTGCTCTTAACCACTGAGCCATCTCTCCAGCTCTAGAAGTAGCTTTCTTAGAGAAAAACATAGAATTGTGTAGTTAGTCCGTTTTTTATTATATATGGTTTAGTTTATTCTGTGACTTATCAGTTTGTAAGTTCCTGGCTCCACATTATTGGTATCAGCAGTTTACTGTTTAGACTAAAGAAGAAAGACAGTGAAGAAGAGAAAGAAGGAAATGAAGAAGAAAAAGACTCCCGAGACCTTCTTGACTCCCGAGACCTTAGGTGTTTCATATGTGGAGATGCCGGACATGTTCGCCGGGAATGCCCAGAGGTCAAGATGGCCCGCCAGAGGAATAGCAGTGTAGCAGGTAAGAAAAGATAAGAAAAATGTTTGCAAATGTTAACTTACTTGTTGCTAGGGATAAAACTAAGGCTGTTGTACACGCTAAGCATATGGCTTATTACTGAGCCACAGCACCAGTACACTGCATTTTGGGAACATAGTGCAGGCTGGCCTCAAATTTGTGGTCTTCCTGCATCAGCTTTCTTGGAATTACAGATGTATAATACCTGGCTTTAGGTATTTAATTTTTAAGTGATCTGGGCTAGGGATTTAGTTCAATAAGAGTACAAATCTGCCATGTACAAGGCTCTAGGTTTGATGCTCTACAGTGGCAAATTAAAGGAAAAAAAAGCCAAAATCAGAAAAAACAAAAAACAAAAAAAACTCCTAATTTATATGAGAGATTGGCAGGCATCTTTTAAGCCCATTATCCCTGAGAAAGAAACAAGTGTCTGGCATAGGCTGTGTAACAAGAGTGTATTTCACAAACCGGGTGGGGTAAGAGATGGCTCAGCTGTTACTTGATACTCCACTTGGGGATGTGATCAGTTTCCAGCATCTGGTATAGGGAATGGACAATGCTGACAACTTTAGTTACAGGGGATCTAGTGCCTTCTTCTCGCCTTTATGCATTTGTGAATAAACGTTATACATGTAGGCAAAATATTTATACACATAAAATGAATTATAATAAAAATAAAAATGTCTGAACAATAAAAGAAGGGGAGGAGGATACAGCTCAGCGATAGAGTCCATATGCAATGCCCTGGCTTTGGTCTCAGCATGGAGCAGGACAAGGGAGCAGTGGTACACATCTTTCTCTAGAATAATCCTTGCTTGAAAGTTTGCTTTAGTCTGCTGTTTTGGGAAATCTATATTGCGTATGTACAGTATACTACTGTACTTTCAGTAATCAATGCCAGCCTTATTTCAAAAAGTATAGCTTGATAAAATTTATAGACAAGAAATTGTTAAGATATTGGAGTTTAGCGTTATAGCTCAGTGTTGAGTGCTTGCCTTACATGTAAAATCCTGTGTTCAACCCACAGTGCCACACAAATAAATGCCATTAAAATCAGTATTCTATAATTTTATGGAATTCTGTTTATTCATTCCTGTTACTTTCTGAAGTTCGAGACAGAGTCTCATGCTCTACTCAGTGCTGGCATGGTGCTCACTGTGCAGGTCAGGTTTTGAATTTACAGAAATCTTCTGCCTTAGTGCTTCAAACATTGAGATTATTGATATGAAACTACCTGCCTCCTGCTTTTTCTGTATCTTGATTTTTTTTTCTTTGTGATGTCTTCTCTCAGCAGCCCAGCTGGTTCGTAATCTTGTTAATGCTCAGCAGGTGGCTGGTTCAGCCCAGCAACAGAGTGACCAGTCTATAAGGACTAGACAGTCTTCAGAATGTGTAAGTACTCTACCTATGAATGAGCTTGACAGGAAGAAAACCACAATTTTTCATGTGTCTTAGTTCTTTTCCTGTTGCTATAATAAAATATGCCATCAAAAGCAACATAAGAGAGAAAGAATTTATTTTAGTTCACAGCTCAAAGTCTAGTTGGTCAAGTCAGCAGAAGTTTGAAGCAGCTGTCATATCACATCTAAAAAAGGAAATGGATGCACACTCATTCATCTTCCTCTTTACATTTTATACAGTTCAGAGTCCTGGCCAAGAAAAGGGTACCTGTTCAGTAGGTGTGCCCAGAAAGAGACCCACGTCCCCCGGATTCTAGACTTTGCCAAGTTGACAGTTGTCTTAGGGATTTATTACGCTCAAGAGACACCATGCTCATGGCATCATATAGGAAATTTTCTGTAAAGAAAAATACTTAATTGTGACTAGTTTATAGTTTCAGAGATTTAGTCCATTATGGCCATGGTGTGAAACATGGCAGCATGTAGACAGACAGTGCTGGAGAAGGAGCTGAGAGCTCTACATCTTGATCTGCAGGCAGCAGAGGAAACCACCATGTTAGGCTCAGCTTGAACATATGAGACTGCAGAGTCCACTCCACAGAGACATTCTTTTTCTAACAAGGCCATCCCTCCTAATAGTGCCACTCCTTATAGGCCAAGCATCCACGCACGAGTTTATGAGGGGCATTCCTATTTAAACTACCACAACAGTTAACACCAACCATCATATCATGTGTAATATTGAAGAACACATGGTAATTTGTAGAATTATTCTTGCTAGACCCATAAGTTAAAGTAACATTTGATTTCCTATTAATGTTGTAGTTTCTTAATTTACACGAGCCTGCTTTCTCATTTTTATAATAAAATAATATGGAGGACCAAGTATTAATGTTGCATAGGAGTAAAGTATTAGTGTTAATAAAATAGACATAATGTTGAAATGTTCCTTTTCACATTTCATATTCTTCATGTTGCTGAACCTAGCTGTAAAAATTTATAGTTTTATTTGCTAGCATAAATTAATTTTTATACTCCTATTTTTGAGACTACTTTGACTAAATGTAGGAAAGAAAACATGATTTTTATGTGTAATATTCAAAAAAATAAAATTATAACACTGTGATATGTTTTTTTGATTCTTACCAAAATAAAGGTTGGGAGCTGGCATTAGAGATAGAGGCCTGGAAGACCAGGGCAGCAACATGTTGAGTTATAAGCCAACCTGATCTAGGGACCAAGACTCTGTCGCAGAAAGGGGGATTTATATATCTACTAAATTTAAAGACTATTCATTTATTGCTATCAGTATTTCATTTACTCAGTATATGCTCTTTAGTTAATAGCTTTATTTTTTTCAGAACATTTATTTGAATGTTCCCACTGTTTTTGGTTTTCTTTGTACATACAGCATATTAGTCAAGGCTGTCTTTGGAACAGAATTGATAGAATAAATATGAGTGTGTGTATATATTGTTATAGATTGGCTTACACTGCCTGTGGTCTGCTTAGTCCAATAATGGCTGTATCCTGACAGAAAGGCCCATAATATGGTAGCTGTCGAATCCTTGGGACTAGATGTTTCAACAGTCTCTCTCACTCTGGTGCCAAGGAAGTCCAAGAGAGCTGTCAGTTTTCAGTTCACATTGGAATTTCAAAGTAGATTCTAGCACCAGAAAAGAAATGGTTCAGGATAGGTGATCCTGCTAGTGAGATTGAGGCCAAACAGAAAAAAGTCCCTCACAGGTGTGCCCAGCTCCTTGGGTTTTAGTTACTTTCAAATGTAGTCAAGTTGACAAACAAAGTTAGCCATCACACATAGTCATTGTTTTTTTATTTTTTATTTTTTTTAAAGATTTATTTATTATATATGAGTACACTGTTGCTGTCTTCAGATACATCAGAAGAGGGCATCGGATCTCCTTACAGATGGTTGTGAGCCACCATGTGGTTGCTGGGAATTGAACTCAGGACCTCTGGAAGAGCAGTCGGGTGCTCTTAACCGCTGAGCCATCTCTCCAGCCCCATCATTGTTGTTTTTTAATAATGTTGGAGATTCATTTCTATTAGTGTAGTAGCTTTGTAATCCTTTACCTGCCTGTAGCTTAACTTCTTTTTCTCTCTTTCTTTTTTTCTCCCTCCAATCTCATGCCATGGTATCCTAGAGCTCACAGTGTACATCAGGCTGGCCTAGAACTCGGCCTCTTCCTCCTGAGTGCTGAGATTGAATGTGTATTCCACTATGCCAGACTTGCAAATGACTTTTGTATATATTCTCCTCACCTCATATGTGGATATCTAGTGAGTGAGAATATAACTTGTGAAAGACCAGAGTATCAAATGAGAATTCATACTTCATCGCACCCTTTTAATTAGTTCCTTTAGTGTTTTCTTTAAGTAGATTTTTTCATTATTATTAAATCAGAAAAATTATAAATTGCAAGTTAATTATATTCCTGGTTTGGTTAAAATTTTCAATGGTTTTCTACTGCTCTTGTATAAGTTGCATAAATTACATGATATACAAAACACAGGAGCTCTCATTGCCTTGTTTCTGTTTTTGTTTGGTTCTTGTTTTATAATGGAGAAAAGATCTGGATGGGCTTGAATCCTCAAGCTGACAGGCATACTTACTGATCATTGTATAACAACCATATTCATGATTTACTTCTATTTTATGTGCATTGGCATCTTGCCTGCGTGTATGCCTGTGTAAGGATGTCAGAATCCCTGGAACTGGAGTTACTAGCAATCGTGAGCTCCGTGTGGCTCCTGGGAATTGAGTCTAGGTCCTCTGGAAGAGCAGCGAGTGCTCCAAAGCAGCTGGGCCATCTCTCCAGCTCTTAGTTTGTTTCTTTTTTGAAAGTTTCTCTGGGTTGCCCTGATCTGTGGACCAGAGTGGCATCGAACTCACCAAGATCCACCTGCCTCTGCCTCCTGCATTATTTCTGTTTAGTTCTTAAGCCTCAGATTCCCTTAGCTATATACTTCACTATTTAAGTTCTTTTAGATTTTAGTTACCTTAAACAGTTAAGTATTTCCATGCCCATTGCCTTAGTTGGGTTTTATAGCTGCAAAGAGACACCTTGACTATGGCAACTCTTACAAAGGCAACGTGTAATTAGGGCTGACTTACAGTTTCAGAGGTTCAGTTTATTTTCAGCCTGGCAGGAAGAATCACAGCATCCAGTCAGGCAGACATGGTGCTGCAGAAGCCCTGAGTTCTACGTCTGATCTGAATGCAGCCAGGAAGAGACTGGCTTCCATGCACTGTGTAGAGCCTGAGCATAGATACCGTCAAAGCCTGCCTACACAGTGACTCACTTCCTCTAATAAGGCCACACCTCCTCCAATAAGGTTACACCTGATAGTGCCACTCCCTTTGGGCAAGCATTAAAGCAAATGAATCTATGGGGGCCAAACCTCTTCAAAACACCACACTTATAGACCTTCAGACATATTGTTCCTGTTGCTAAATATTCTTACCGTCTCTGTTTCTTCTTTCTTTTACCAGATTTGCTTTTAGTTTTTATTCTCAATTTAAAGGTTATTTAATCTTGGAAACTCCTTCATCTCTACGTTTCTTCAAAAGTGGAAGTTAGGTATTTGTTTATCATAGTAACAGAAGTGACACTTTTTGTGTAGGGAGGATTAGTCTCAACTAGTAGCCCAGTTTTGCTACCCTCCTGCCTGCTCAGACAAGATATACACGGCTGAGCCTGCCTGTCTAATTATACAGTCTTTATCATAGTAAGAATTGTTATACTTCATTATAATTACTTTTGTAATTTTTTTCTGCTCCCTGATATCTGTGTGCAGTAAACTTTTAAACTTAATGAAGGCATAAATGTATATTCAGTACCTAGTAATAATGCCTAGTATGCACAATTGTTCAGGGGCTGAAAGAAAGTGGCTGTGTGTAATTTATGTGTTAATTTGTAGTTGACAAAGGAGATATATGTTCATGACGATAGGTTCTCTCTCTCTCTCTTTTTTTTCTTGAACATTACTCATGTGAGAGAATTTGAGCACCTTGGGGAAAATTTTATCTCCATGTAATAGATTTTATTATTTGTTATATACATCATATAGTTCTGTATCTGATGTTCTAATGAAATAACTATTATATTTTAATAATCTTAATTTTTAAAATTATCTTTTTTTTCCTGCAGTCTGATTCACCATCTTATTCTCCTCAGCCTCAGCCTTTTCCACAGAATTCTCCCCAACCGTCTGCTCTTCCCCCACCTCCATCCCAGCCAGGATCCCAGCCTAAGCTTGGCCCACCCCAGCAGGGAGGCCAGCCCCCTCACCAGGTTCAGATGCCCTTGTATAACTTTCCTCCATCCCCTCCAGCTCATTACTCACCCATGCACGGTATGGGATTATTGCCAATGCACCCCCTCCAGATCCCTGCCCCGTCGTGGCCCATCCACGGCCCAATGCTGCACTCTGCACCTGGCAGTACCCCCAGCAATATTGGCTTGAATGATCCCAGCATCATCTTTGCACAGCCTGCTGCCAGGCCGATGGCAATCCCTAGCTCTTCTCATGATGGACACTGGCCTCGTACTGTGGCTCCCAACTCCCTGGTGAACAATGGTGCAGTGGGTAATTCGGGTAATTTCCCTTTTTTTCCTTTTATATTTGGATGTGGAAAGGTTGGGTGACTAGTATTATTTGTTGAATGTGGAGTAACAATGAGAAGAAAGGAAAGTAAGTTGTATTGATGAAGGTAGAATATAAAATTAAACCGTATGGGCTATAGATGCAGACTAATCAAGACTTGAATCTCGTTTGCCATTTCTCAGTGTCTTGACATTATCTCTGTGCATTTCTTTCACTTCTAAGATAAGGATATGAATAGCTTCTAACAGGAATGTTGAGTATTACGTGAGGTAATTAATACTTATAAATATTAGTCCTTATTGTTCTCCTTTTCACCTTTACCTGACTTGGTGTAGGTATTATTAGCAATCATCCTATAAATGATCAAATTTAGACCCTGCTGTGTATGATACTGCACATTAATGATTGAGTCTAGCCTAGGCTACATGAAAACCTCTCTCCAAGAACGAAAGCCGACAGACAGGCAGGTGTGGCAGTGTATTTGAGGCCAGCGTGAAGTACATGCTATGCTTTCCCTCATTTTAGCGTAGTGAAATTGAAGAAATAAGTAACTTAAGTGTTGTCAGCTGATCATGGTAGAGTGAAGGCTCTAAAGTGAGGAGCAGTTCACTTCTTCATGCCTTCCCTTCCTTCTCTCCCTCTTGTTTTAATTGGGAAAGGAGGTAATAAAAATGTTTTACCGTAGGCTTAAACACAAGGGTTAGGAGAAAGAAAAGCACTCAGAACAAAGAAAACCTAAGGAGAGGTCTAGAAAATGAGATGTGCCCAGGTGAGGCAGTGGGCTCTTCACAGGAGTCACTTCTCTCCCTTCTTGTTGTCTATTCTCTTTCCTTCTCTTTCCTGTATATGGTTCCCTCTTTCCCTTTTTTCCCTTTCCCCTTTCCCCCTCTACCCATTCCTGCTGCATCACAGGGTGGCGTTGAACCCATGCCAGTCCTCTTACTGAACTCTGCTGCTTCATTGCTTGGATTACAAAAATGTGCCACCATGCTTGGCGAAAGTATACTTTAAGAAAGCAAAGGATAACAGCATTTAATAGAATTAATAAACAGTATTTTTCTGATATTTTAATAAATATAGATTTGAGACATATAATAAAAATGTTTTAAGGATTATTTAATACATTACATTACTAAAATGTTGTTATACTTGCCTATTTAAAAATAACCTATTTGCTGCATTTGCTAATTTTATATCCAGCTTTGTAGTACTCAGTATCTTTACCTTCCAAACGATTATGGAAATCTCACATAAACAAACATTATGCATCACCAGTGAACTTATTGTCGCTGAGCTTAACAGTTTGTTTTTCAATCTGACTCTTTTTCACAGTGTTAAAACAAAATCTCAGACAGTGGATCAAATTTGCTTTTAAACTTGCATTTGGGATAATTGGGTGACTAAGCAGGTAAACGTCTACCACTAAAGCCTGATGACTTTAGTTTGGTTTCTAAGATTCACATGGTGGAAATGATGGAACAAGGCAAGTGTGTCTTCTCACTTCTTCCACAGACATGTGGTGAGCACTGGCACACATGCATACTTAAGTTGCTTAATCTGCCTTACAGTGCAGCTCTGTTTCAAGACACATTTTACCCACCACACACATCTTCTCTCTCTTCCTCATCATCCCACTACTTCCACCTACCCTTCCTTTCGTTCTTGCTCTCATCTGACTCCCACATATACACAGATTTGTCTAAGAAAGGTGAGGCCAAAACTGTTTATTGATTTTTTTTTTTAATTTAATGGTGTCCCATCATTATTGGTAATTATTGTTAATTTTCAGTTTCACTAATTGTAAAGATTTTGTGATTCTTTTCCCAAGAACTTTTTTCTGCTAACAAATTATTCTAATATATAATTTGCATAGGGAATACAGACAGAGGCACTTATTGTTTTTGTTTTGGGTTTTACTTATTTTTGAGATAGGATGTTGCTGTGTAACATTGATTAACCTAGAATTTATAGTGGAGATAAATATGGCTTCTAACTTGAAGGGTTCCTTCCTCTTGCTTCTGTTGGGATAACATAGGTGTACCACCACACACCTGGCTCAGTTCTTTGGCTTTATTAATACCCCATCACCACCACCGCCCCCATACACACAGTTTCTCTCTATAGCCCTTGCTGTCACATAACTCTGGCTGGCCTTGAATTTAGAGGTCCCCTGCCTGTGCCTCCAGAAAGCTGGGATCAGAGTCACGTACCCAGACCTGGCTCACTTTACTAATTTTGTAAGAACATTAGAGATAATTTTCAATGGGAGTATTGTTTGGATTTTCTTTCTGGTGGTATTAAGAATCGAACCTAGGGTTTAATGCATGCTTGGATGACACTGTACCATAGAGCTGTATCTCCATCCCCAAAGTAGTTACTTCTCAATGGAGATGCCTCTAGCCTGTTAGGAATAAAGCAAATTGTTTTGATAATCAAACATCAGAATGTGAGTTCTGTGGTTCTTAAGACCAAAGAAGATAGGGTATATGCAGTTTCTGTGCTTAAATCCGTCAATAACATTTATCATGTATATGCTGTAATTGTCAATGAGTGTAAAGACAGACCCCATATTTTTTCCTTTGATAGATTATGTTGAGGTACTTTTTTCAACCTGCCAGTGGTATATCTTGTTTTTGTCATAATGGACTAATAATTAACAAAACATCTTGGAAATCTACCATGCTCTGTCTTACTTTGGTTTTTAAAGTGGTTGCTGCTACGTAGGAAGTCTTATCCATTACCTGTAATACCAGTTTTCATACCTTCTGCCTTGCCCTAAAGATTTCTTAATTAACATCACTGCCCTCCAAAAGCCCTTGAGTCTTACTGATCTTGTCCTCTGATTGAATTTTATCTTTGTCTGTTTGTTTACTTAGTATCTATATCATAGCATTTGTCTAATTGTGTTAAAATCATAGCCTTAGAATGAACTTCTAAAGCAGTGGTTCTCAACCTTCCTAATGCAGTTAATCCTTTAATACAGTTCTTCATGTTGTGGTGACCCACAACCATGAAGTTATTTTTGTTGCTATTTCAGAACTATAATTTTTGTATTATGAATTATAATATAAGCATCTGATATGCAACCCCTCTGAAAGGATTGCTCACCCCTAAAATGGCTGAAACCCAAGGATTGAGAACCACATTTTAAGACTCTTAAGATGTTGGGGGGATGAGTAAATCACTGGTACTGAGGTGAGACACAGCATCAGATGAAGGCCAGAGGTTGTTTATTTCTGGCCTTGTAACTCTCTAAGTTGATGGCCTGTGGCTGTTTAATTCTTAACTCTTCTATGGCTAAAAGCTGCTAGTTTCTGGTAATTAAATCCTGTTGGTAGCAGCATGGGATTAAGAGAAGAAGGTTTAGTTACTTGGCTTGAACCATTCTTTCTGGTTCAAGAGTCCCTAACTGACCAGGCAAGAAGCTGGGAATTCATTAACTCTTTGTGAACCAGAGAAAAAAGGAAAGATAAAACAGAAATCGATGGGGGAGGGGCAGAAGGTCCAACAAACCTTTATTTCTGTTCTAAGTATTTATACTTTCTCTGACAATTACCTCATATAACTATCAGGTAGAACCATAACAACAGGATAATTGATTATTTGATTTTCTAAACACTCTTACAATCTAACTTCATAGTAAGTTTAAGGCAACAGTTCATGTCATAGGTTTGAGGAATTATAACAGAAATGTTTACATGTCTTTCCACGGAGACTAGTACCTGATTGAAAAACATTCATTATCTATCTTATAGATCCATAAGTTCATTATAAATTTTAAGCAGTCATTTTTATGTTTTAAGTTAGCATGGTTTTGTCAAGAAAGAAATCATCTTCTTTGTGTCTTATCAGTTTTGAAGTTTTATATAGCTAAACTACTCCATTTATTCATTTATTTTCTGTCTTTGCACCTAATTTGTGCATTCCTAGTTTATGACCTTTAGCTACCAAATGGTCTCATACCTACCTAGAAGGAATGTTTTTCATGATTGTAAATTTTTTCCAAGCCTGCTTTCTTTTCCTAGTACAATTAGCCCATGACACATGAAGGTTTACAGAGCTCCATTTGTAGCTTTTATTCTACAGGGGGCTTGAAAATACTTGTATCAATTTAGGCATTCTGTAGAATCATAATCAGAAATTATGAACTCATCAATTCATCTACACAGCATCACTGTGTGAAAGTATATCTTTATATTGATTCTTCAGGAAATCTGCACAATAGGGTTGGCTAATGCTGGGGAATCATTAGGCTATGTGATAGTGACAGGTAAGGTATATCAGCAGTAAGAAGCAATCCTGGGACGAAATCTCCAAGTACCGTACATTCTTAGAGCTCACCCATTATAGTCAACCAAAATGGTGGGCCATCTCCAGAAAATTTACTTGCTTGCCTTAGCCTTTTCTAGATCACCTCTGACATTAAGAATTTTTTTATCTGTACCTCTATACTATCTAGATTAGTGTCTGACAATGTTAATGTATTATTTATGTTCTGTACTAGTACTACATAATAACCAAGTGTTGGGTTTCTAGGTGTACAACTCATAATAATATTAATCCTGCATGAAAGTAGGACTAAGTGGGACTATATTAAATTGAAAGTTAGGTTTTTATCTTTTAAATGGGAGATCACAAATGCAGTTGCCTACTACCTCAGTTATGCATTCAAGGCTCTCAAATTTAGGGACATTGCAGGGGTCAGCACATCCCAAGTGCAATGGAAGAATTAGGATTTGATTAGAATGGAAGATTCTGTAATTTATACTCTTCATATGTGTTTTTTTTTCTTTTTTCTTTTCTCCCATTATTGTTTGAGATGAGGTCTATATTTAGCCCTATCTCTTCTGAATCTCACAGAGATCCACCTGCCTCTGTCTCTGGAGGACTGGGATTAAATTTACCCTATCACCCCTGGATTTCTCCATTTTTGAATATAGTGTTATATATTTGGCTATGAAAACTGAGCAAGGGAAATTGAGGTATATCCTTCAAAATTTACTTTTTTTTTCCTGAAATACCATTTTTCTACTGGCCATCATAATACCTATTCTCATTTATTTTGTAAGCCCTGAGTCCTTAAGTTTCATCTCTCTTAATTACAATATGGCTTTTTAAACTTAACCATCGTTTTCTGATTGCTACCCCAAGAAAACTGATTGAGAAAATTCAGCAAATACAGACTTTTCCATTCCACAGCTCCTAATCGGAATTAGAGGTTAGGGGTGTCTTTCAGTTACTCTTTCACACAAGTGTTATCTGAATAAGAAAAACTCGAAGCAAAAAAAGAAAAAAGAAAAACTCGAAGCATCCAGTTTGGTGGTTATTATACTATGAAAAACATATACCTTCAAAGATACAAACGACTTTTTTGAGATTGTCCACAGGAAGAATATGACATGACTCATATTTAATTTTTTTCATGTGTGTGGGTGTGGGTGTATGTGGATGCCCACACCCACACCCACAGGCTTACATACGCTACATCTCACATTTGGAGGTCAGAGGAAACCTTTGAGGAGTTCATTTTCCCCATCCACTGTGAAATTCTGGATTCAGGCTTAGGTTTTCAAGCTATTGGGGAAGTACCCATTTTGCCTGGATTCAGTATATACATGTTCCTTTGTATTTTCCAGAGCTGTGTAAGCCACTTAACTTTTAAAATCATCATTTACAGCTGAGTTTCCTAATGGAACTATAGTAATTTTCAAAACAGATTTGAAGCAATATGTTTGGTTACAAAACCAAGTTTTCAGCCATAGTACTCTAACCTTTTTTTGTACAAGCTTCTTTTGAATAGGATTATGGCGTAGTTGATATTATCAGTCAGGTTCTCTGTCCTAGATTCATTGAGTGGCCCAGGATGGCCTTAATCCCCCTGCCTTTGCCTCAAATTAAAGGTGTTTGCCACAATGCTCAGCTTGAACATTTCTTCTTCGGTCTTTTTCTATGATGCTGCTTCTTTTGTAGTCCCAGACTTTGAGTGCTTTTTTATTCTCAGACTTTAATTCATTCTCATCCTCTAAATTACTCATCTTGCTACTTCTGTCTGTCATTTAAAATTCTAGTTAGCCACGATAAGAAAATTATAGATTAACCATGTTTGGTATAGCAGATATATTATTGTGTGTAATATGTATATATATAAACATTTTGAATAAATAATATTGCTTGATTCTTTAAAAGAAATTTGGTATCTGGATTTAGCATAATACACAGCTCATGTTAGGTACTTAGTATATCTCTAGATACAGTAGTATTTGAGTTACTAAACTTAATATTTTAAAATGTGTGTGTGTGTGTGTTTTCTTGTTGGAATGCAGAGCCACGTTTTCGAGGACTAAATCCTCCAATTCCATGGGAACATGCACCACGTCCCCATTTCCCCCTTGTCCCAGCTTCGTGGCCTTATGGTTTGCATCAAAACTTCATGCATCAGGGAAATCCAAGATTTCAGCCCAAACCCTTCTACGCTCAAGGTACCAGTGCTTATGACTCAGCATCAGGCTGGGTGGGTTTTCTTCTGAGCTGGGAATCTCGGTGGAGGCCATGATTTAGGAGTATCATCCATGCATTCAGCAAACATTTATTGAAATAGTGTACTGTATGCCAGACTGTATTCACTACTTGTTACTTAAATACTAGGTAAAACAAAATACCCATGCTTAATGCATATTTTAATATGAGAGCAAAGCATGTCAAAACTGCCAAAAATAGTTGTCTACCTAGGCTGGCCTTGGTATTAGAGATTGCATCTGAATTTCATCTTATAAGAATTATTTATTACTCTAGAATTTAGAAAGAAGGAAAGTGTTCTTAGTTAAGGGAATGCATTTAAAATATCACTGAGTTTTGTCTGACAAAAAAAGAAAGGAGATGGATATCAAGGATGCGTGACTGGTAATTCTAGATTGGAAGGTAGGCTGAAAACTCTGTAAAGGAGTTTGGATTTTGTTTAGGAAACTAAAGATCTAATAATGTTTGAGTCAGATTAGTAAAAGTAATACATGAATGACACTGGAATTAATTATACTCATCTGCTACTAATAACTGTGACTGAGGTAATAAAGATTACAAACCCTACATTTTAAGGATTAAAACCATTTTATCTTACTTCAAAATTATCAGTCTTAAGAAGGAGTAACCTTCCTGATCTATGAACTGCTGGACACTTGGATAGTAGAAAGCAATGGTTCTCAACCTTGGGGTTGTAACCCCTTTCAAAGGACCCTTTCAAATGGGTCACCTAAGACCATTAGAAAACATATATTTACATTCTAACTCATAACAACAATAAATTACAGTTATGATATAGCAATGAAAATAATATGGTAGAAGTCCCCACAACATGAGGAATTTACTGAATTAAAGGGTGCCAGCAGAGAAGGCTGAGAACCACTGGTATAGAATGAATGGCAGGACCCTGACCATGGTTTAGATCTCTTGAGCAGAGATCTAAAGCTGAAGTTATGTCAGTTATAGGAAAATTTGCAGTTTTCTGCATGTGGAGTTTCCGCTGTTTCTTGCCCTTTTTGATTTCCTGTCATCATACACCTATATTTGCCTTCCCCCTCCAAATGTTTTGTTATTATGTGGATTTTTAAAACACTGTATGTATATCTAGTTAACACATTTACTTTAAGGGGGTGTTGAGGTAAGTAAACACAAACCTTTCACAAATCTCTGCTCTCTGTCGTCTCCAGCAGAGAGATGTGCCACGCGTCGCAGTAGAGAGCGTTGTCCCCACCCACCACGAGGAAACGTGTCGGAATAATGCCAGCCCACAGCAACCAGCCAATCCTGATGTCTCAAGGGTATCCGTACCTCAGTGTCAGTTACACTCAGCAGAAAAATTGACATTTAAGGAAAGGAAAACAAATCAGGTCCTGATTTAAAATTTTAACACACGTTTAGATAGCTTATTTAAATTCTAAGACTGTTTTTAAACACTGTATTATTTGTATATAAATATGAACTATAGTTTTTACTGGTATCACTAAATTGAGTGATACAAATTTCATCTATTTTATTACCCTATTTTTAAGGGAATTTTATGTTTTGTTTAACCTTGATGAATTGTATAAAGAGAGAATTTAAAAAATTACATTCTTTATTTTCTATTAGCTGTATTCATACTTTGGTTGCTTCAGACTTTATATATATTGTTCTTAAGAATTAGGAAAGGATTTCATGTGTTTTAAATTTGTCACTTCTATTCTTTACAGAACCTTGTAGTGCCAAAAACTTTTTAAAAGGTTAAAAAAAAAATAAAATTACAACATAAAGATTCAAAAAATTTTTTTCTTTTACATACTTGTATATTGAATATATTCAAACTTGAATGGAAAGTTGCTTTTTGTCTGTATTTGAAGTTCTATTTTAAGTTAATAAATCTTTTTGACAAGAGTCAGATTTGGTTAATTCATCTGGTATAGTTTGACAAGAGTCAAATTTGGTTAATTCATCTGGTATAGATGTTAGGAATATATCGTAGTAATTGAACGAATTTATTCTCAGTGACTGTTCCAAATCAGACTTAATTTTAGAGATTCAAAGATCTTTTCCTCATTTTACTGGATTGTCACAACCACTGTATGAAGATGATAAAAGCAAGTGCTTTGTCCATGTTATCATTGAAAATGAAAACTGAGGAGCAGAGCAGTGGAGTGAATTCCAAAGGTAGCAGTTACATGCTAATTTGGCCCAAAATAGATCCTTTGAGGGCCCGGTTGTAGTTGTTTTGCAGAGAGCTTTCCTATTGTGTACAAGACACTGGGTTCAACCTGTAGCAATGCCCCTCCCCTCCAGCCCACATTCCCCCCCAAATTTTTTTAAAAGGAAAGTTTACCAAATAAAAGTAGAGGAAAATAATTCTTTAGTGAAGAGCTAGTATGTGGCAGGCTGTCCATTTGTTATCCTATACTACTGCCTGGAAAGACACTGGCCAGGATGGTGTCTGTTTATCAATGCTTGTGGTCAGTCACGAGTCCTTCAGCTGCTGGGATGTATCTCAAGAAATACATCATAGGGCAATGTCAACATTGTTTAAACACCAGAGTTTGCTTAAATTTAGATGATATTGTCATTCAGTTTATTTTGCCTCAGGTTACAATTAACAGATAAAATAAACACAAGGTGTGTGCGGATGTCTGCTGGTGGGACATACACTTTTATAATTATAGAAATATGCGTTAACTATGTAACTGGCAGTACAATGTTTGATACACCAACTTCCCCGGAACCGGTAGTGTAAAGGTAGTGCTAAGATCAGGACACCTGTAGTACGAATTTTCAGCACCATCATTAATTAATAGGCCATGAAGTTGGTCATCAAGTAAAATGTTGCTATAAAGTATATGGCATATTAAAATTCAGACTTGAGATGTAGGTGGCATATTTTTTTTAACTTCCTTTTACCCTGTTATTTTTTGTCTGTCATCCTCTAATTATATACTGAAAGTATAAGTGTTTGCAAAAACTAATAGTAGTTAAAAATTATTTAGGATTAGTGTATTATCTTTGTTGTGCTTAAATAGGAGACTGTCTGTGATCCTGTAAGATATTTGCAGTATTCCTGAGATACAGGTAGTTGAGAGTATCCCCGCCATATTTACAGCCCCAAGTTAAGGACAGGTATATTTACTATTGGTTTTTCACATTACAGAATGTGTCGTAGAGATTCTTAAAAACTAGTGGAGTCAGCTTTCTTGTTAATATATACCTGATCCCACTCTGCTTTTGTGTTAAAAAACAAGTTGGAGCATCATGAATTCCCAGCAGTGGAGGTAGAGTCAGAAGATCAAGAAATTAAAGGTCTGGCATGAAGGTACAGACCTTTAATCCTCGTGCTTGGGAGGCAGAGGCAGGCAGATCTTGAGTTTAAGGCCAGCCTAGTAATTCAGAACAAGTTCCAAGCTAGCTAGGTCTCAAACAACCACCAGGAAATTGAAGGTCATTCTCAACTACATAGAATTTGAGGCTAGCCTGAGTTACAGAAGACTGTCTCAAAAAAAAAAAAAAAAAAAAAATCACACACATACACACATATATTTATTTCAGCATTCAAATATTTCACCTGAGGATTAAGAGTATGATATTCTTGTCATTGTTCTTTCTGCTTCTGTGCATAATTGAGGTTTTCACTGAAATAAAATCCAAAGAAACCTTTTCAAAAAAATGTAACAAGCATGATGCTAGGAGCTCTAAGCCCCCCCCCCTTTCCTAATGACAGTATATTATTATTTACATCAATGATAGTGTTCGATTCACTAATTTTGGATAATCTCCCTCTCCTTCAGAGTTGTAAAACTCAGTAACTAAGCTGAAGAACAGAACATCTATTTGTGGGCTGGAGAGGTGGCTCAGCATAAGAGCACTGACTGCTTTTCTAGAGGTCCTGAGTTCAATTCCTGGCCAACCACATGGTGGCTCACAACCATCTGTAATGGGATCTGATGCCCTCTTCTGTGTGTCTGAAGTCAGCTACAGTGTACTCACATACATAAAATAACTAAATCTTAAAGAAAAGAAAATCTGTTTGTAATTTACAGTATAGCTCAGTTTTGTTTGAAAAAACAGTTAATAGTCCAAAAATGATCAGTCTTAGGGAACACATACACACTCTGAATACCATGATTATTTTTGTTAGACAATTGTGTCCCTTGATATGGAGGTGGTTTTACCTTTGCCCATTACAGTTATTGAAAAGCATACTAACATGCTGTAAATGGTGGCACATACCTTTAATCTCTGCACTCAGGAGAGAGGTAAGCCTGGTCTACATACCTAGGTGAAGCCTATATAGTTAAGCCTATCTCAGAACACCAAAACAAAAACATTTAATCAAAATATATTGTTTATTCAGTCTCCACATAGATATTTTTGCTTATCTGTAAGTTTTCTCCTATAAATAAAATATATACATATTGATAGCAAAATAATGTATCTACAGATTTTATTCTGCTTGGGTGAATGGAATTGAGAAAAAGGATGAAGTTTTTAAATATTTGAATCGTGTCTGTAATGTTGGGAGTGTATATGCATGTGTACAGGTGCCCTGAGTCTGAAACTGTAGTTACAGGTGAGTGTCAGCCACTTGAAGTAGGTGTAAGCAACTGAGGGCAAAACCTGTGCAAGAGCAGCATTTACTTCACCACTGAGCTGTCTCCAGGCCCAAAGGATAAAAGTGCTAAAGCTTCTGCCTAATCACCTTTCATTGAAATGGTTGCTGGTTAAAACTATAAACTCCCAACTCACTTTCCTTTGTAAATGATAATGGATGTGTTTATTGAAGGAAAGGGTCTTAAGGCAAGGCTTGCAAGATGGGTAAGTAGCTACATTGCTTGCCTTCCTTGTTGATGGATGTCACTTTTTGTCACTATATATTACTTGTGTGTGTACACACACACAAAGTAAATAAAATATAAAACACTAAAATCTATCAATTAAGAATTCTATTATTATCTGGTGAACTTCATTTATTCCATCCAGTTATCTTAAGTGTATGTGTACAAGATTTTATAAAAATGTATGTATATCCTGTTTTAACAAATACAGCAAGTTAGGGAGGGAACTGATGCCTGTGTACTAGGTTACTGATGCACTTAAATATTGGAAACTAATTTCACTAGACTTAGAAGAAAACTAGGAAATTAAAGGTGACAACTGTTTTCCAGGCAGAAATCCTAACTTCAACATTGCTCACAAAACTAAGAGCAATTATGTAAACCACTGAAAAACTTCATTTTTCTAGCTTCATGTTTCTTAGACATCAGTATGCTCAATATAAAAACGAAATGAAAACTATTTCCTCTTTTCGCTTTTATTATTGTGTATGTATATGTATGATGCGTGTGCATGCACATGAAGATCCAAGGAGGGGAGTGGCTTCTCATTCTCCCATCGTTGTACTGAGGCATCAAATTCAGGTCATTTGGCTTGGTGTCATTTTCTGATTTTCGTTTAAACTACTGTAGAGTAACAAAAGGTTAATGAGGTTTAACATTGGGTTGTTCTATTACAACCTACTAACCAAAGCCTGGCATTTCTTTTCCCTGTAAAAACAATTTCTTAGTGTTAAGGTTATGTGAGTTTTAAGGAACAGGATTTCAAATTGTGGAACGTGGATTACAATGAAATTATTGGGGCTGGAACAATAGCTCAGTGGTTAAAAGCATTTGCTGTTCAATCATGGAGTAGTGATTGGACCCCAGAATCCATGTCAGATGACTCACAAACACCTGTAACTTAGGCATCCAACACCTTTTTCTGGCCCTTGCCAGTACATAAACACACTCAGAGACATGTGCATACACACAAATCTTCTTTAAAAATCTCAATAACCAAACTAATATTACTGCATTTTATATATATATTTTTTAATCTTTTTCAAGACACGGTTTCTCTGTGTACCCCTGGTTGTCCTTTTGCACTCTGTAGACCAGGCTGCCTCAAAGATATCTGCCTGCCCCTGCCTACTCAGTGCTGGGATTAGAGGCGTGTGCTACCACTGCCCACCCTGCTTAATTTTTTCTTAAAGCCTGTTTCAGCACAAAGAGTATATACAAATGTACAGTCGAGATGTAAAACATGCCTCTAAGATTGTGATAACCAAGATATTTTAAAGCTACTATGCAAAGGCCTCATGCAAAAAAAATTGACAGAAATCTGTGGTTTGCCAAAATGGTTTTTGTTTTTTTGTTTTTTAAAATATTCATTTTGTGTATGTGAGTACACTGTCATCACTATTTTCAGACACACCAGAAGAGGGCATCAGATCTCATTACACGTGGTCGTGAGCCACCATGTGGTTGCTAGGATTTGAACTCAGGACCTCGGGAAGAGCAGTTGGTGCTCTTAACCACTGAGCCATCTCTCCAGTCCCAAAATGGTCTTTGTATTAAATGACAGGGTATTATGTTTCCTGCTGCTCATATTAGATCCAGATTCTACTACATTGGATGTATGCTCTAAAATTGGGGAAGGTTTCTCTTAAAATATTGTAGGGGGCTTTTTATTATAGTTACTTAAATCTTCCTTAATAGTAAACAAAGTTAATGCAATACTGATGGTACTTGGTTGACCTATGGCATGGGTCATGAGAGGTATCTTTCCACCTAAGTCACCTCAGTAAGAAATAAGCCTCTAGGAATTTCAACTAGATCTGAGTGAGGATAATTGTATTTAATTTTAAAAGTCACAAGATGCAATTCTATTAATAAGTCATAATAGGTCTTACAGACAACTTTATTAATTTATATATCAAGATTTGAGGAATCATTAAAGAATATGAAAGCACAAACTATTAGAAATTGCTTTACTGGGGCTGGGGGTTTGTTTAGCTTAGTGGTAGGGAGCTTGCCTAGCAAGTTCAAGGCCCTGGGTTCGGTCCTCAGCTCCGAAAAAAAGAAAAAATAAAAATAAAAAAAAAACAAAGAAATTGCTTTACTATTGCTACAAAAGTACCCCAGTCAACAAGAAACAATAGAAATATTTATCCTATAACCAGATATGATTCCCTGAGCTGGATCCTATAAGGCTGCTGATGTTTACAGTTCCTCCTTCAATTAGAGTTGCAAGAAGTCAATCATTTCTCCCACCTTAAAGGAGAAAAGGTAAGTATAGGCAAAAGGAGCTGTTCTAGTTAGGATCTTAATCCTCTCAAGCATCTGTGCCTATGGACTTGTCTTTGACCTACTGATTCTCTTACTCTTGTGAATTGCTAATGCCAGTATTTACTAGATACCTGTATTACTAGTCCCAAGTGTTGGTAGTGCCTGTGACACTGCTGTTGCTCTTATATCATACTCTCTTGGAATCTGAATCTTCCATGATTGTCAGTTCTAGCCTAGATTACAATGGTGAACTCCACTAGTTCCTATTTTCACCCATATAAAAAGAAACACAACTGTTTTCATTCCTACCACAACCTTCTCACTCCCATACCACCTAAAAGCAATGTCTTCTGTTATCTAGCCACTTAGGTCAAAACCAGAAACAGTGCTCAGCCTGTGTTGAGATTATGGTGAGGAGCCATGATACCTGGCTTATACAGAGGATGGTAAATGCAATCATGTTGAATTGTTTAATGGACCTGAATTTAAAAATCCAGAAAAAGCTTTATGTTTGAGTATACTCTGTTCTTGCAGAACGACTAACTAGTTATTTTCCATGTTTATTGCCACTGCTGCTGTCTGTGCGTATTGAGAAGTTAGGAATTAATGTGCTTTATTAGCTGGGTGTTTACACAGCAGCAGCCTAAACCAGAGGACTCGCAAAGCAGTTAATCATATAGAATAAACAAAACAACAAAAAAATAGAGAAAAACGAAAACTGTGTGAGGTTTAATTACAAATAAAAGGATCACATCTTTTTATTCTCAGGAACCTCTCCAATTCCCAGGTCTTCTTGATCCTGTTAAGTATGTATAGCCATAGTTGGTTAGGCCAAAACCTGACCTTGATTTGGTCAAAAACACTCTTCAAAGCTGCAGATTATAATCCAAAGAGATACAAAACTTAGCACCTCTGTAATATTAAAACAAAAACAAAGCCCAACAAAACAAGTTGATTTTGAAAAACCCCAAATACTCATAGCTGCCTGAAGAGGAGATCCTGATCATTCCACTTAAACAGACACTGTCACACCCACAGGTCATCAGGACTGAGATCAAGATGAATCCATTACTCATTTCCTCTCCGGCTCTTCTTGTGGCTCTTTTTAGACCTGAAATGGAATAGATGAAAGTCATTCAAATCACATGAACATAACATGCCGACACCGATGAGTACAGATGGCAGGATTCGTGTGTGCGTGCGTGCATCTGTGTGGTTGTGTTGTTGATAGTCTCCCTGCTTTTTCCTCCCCAGTGCTGGGGTTACAGGTGTATCACCATACCCTGTGCAGTTTTATGTGTATTTGTGTGTTTTACATGATGCTGAATGTGCACATATACTTTAGTGCATATGCAGGCTGGAGGCTGTGATACTCGTGTCTTCATTTTACTTATTGAGGCAGTTGTCCAGTTGACACAACCCAATCACCTGGGAAAAAGGAATCTCAACTGAGAATTTGTCTACAGTAGACTTGCCTTGGCAATGTCTATGAGAGACTGTCTTGATTGAGATGGAAGGGCCCAGTCCACTGAGGACAGCATCAGCCCAAGGTAGTTGGGTCTAGGCTTTGTAAGAAAGCTAGCCAGAAAGCAAGATAGTAAGCAGCTTTCCTCCAGGAATCCTGCTTGAGTGCCTACCTTGACTTTCCTCAATCAAGGACTGTTACCTGGAAGTACAATCTGAAAGAAATCTGTTGCTTTGGGTCATGCCATTTATCCCAGCAACAGAAAACTAGATCTTAAAATGAAGCCAGTCTAGATTACCAGCCCCCCTTGAGGATCCTGTTTTTGCGTTCAGTGTTGGAATTCAAGTATAAACCATCTGCCTGGCTTTTAAAAAGTGGTTTCTAAGGATTTGGACTGCTTTGCATAGCAAGTACTTCATCCTTGAAGCCACTGAGATCCTATCCAGTTATTTTGGCTTTGTTTTCGAGGTACTGTACTGTTAAGTTTTAAAAGTTGGTTCTTGTGCTAATGGTAAAGAGAAAGCACTATTAAAGGGGACCCAAGTACATGGGTCCACATTTGGTGGCTCACAAAAACTGCAGTTCCTAGGGATTTCATACCTTTGACCTCCACTGGCATCTGCATTCGTTTCAGATAAACACATATATACAATTAAAAATAAATCTTAAGCTGGGTGTGATGGCACATGCCCTTAATCCCAGCAGAGGCAGACAAATCTCTGTGTGTTCAAGGTCAGACTGATTTACACTAGTCTATGAAGATTGTTGTAAGACCCCGAAGTGGCCTTACCTCAGGAGCGCAACCCACAGATCACAAATTGACAAAGCGACCGCTGCAATAGCAAGAGGTTTAATGATCCACGTACATGGGCTTACTCATTCACACAGGGAGAGGCAACCCCGAACTCAAAAAGCACATAACTTTCATTCTTTACAGAGGGCAGATTTCAGCAATAGGGTTAGCTGGCCTATTCTCATTGGTGGTACACAGGACAAAGGATCTGGTCAGGTATTGGCTGGCCTGCTCAATGGGCTGTTCTTGGCTCAATTAGTCATTTTCCTCATCTAGCACTGTACCTGGCCTTGGAAAATCTCTAGAAAAGGGCTAAGTTGGCAAGTCCGTTAGAAGTGGGGGAGGAACTGGGTAGTGGGCAGGGTCAAGATGACATCTTGTGGTTGTTCTCGGGATTCACCACAGGGAGGGGGAAGGGATCCTTCCGAGAACAGTTCTTTTTGTTTTGTCTTAACTTTAGCTTGGTCAGAATAGCCTGGTCTTCTGACTCAATATCTTGATCACCAAAACTTTGTCATAACATTAGGCAACCTGACGTCAGACGTATTTCTCAAAACCTTGTTTTTACAACTTTGTTTCTCATAACTATGAAACTATGAAACTTTATTTCTTCAAGATCCAGGATAGCCAGGGTTATTAAACACAGAAACCCTGGCGGGGGATGGAGGAAGATGGGGAGGTGTGTGTGTGTGGGGCCTGGGGGAGAGGGGGAATTAGAAAAAAAAAATTAGTTCTTAAAGCCCAGAACCATTGAGACTATAGCTCCCCTGTTGTCCAAAGGTTTAATTTTATAAAGGAAAGCAAGGTAAGGTACAAAAGAAACACACACACACTCTCTCTCTCTCTTGAATTCTTGTCCTCATTCTTTCATGACAAGTACTTTATTTACCTAATTAATCACCAACTCAGCCAAGTACTAAATTCTTAAGATAGAGGTTTAACCCATACCTTTCAGGAGACTTTGAGTGGCTTCTATGTCTGTGACTACGGTGGTGACCTAGGGAAGGAAAGGTCATTTGATGAGCATTTCTTTTCTCCCAATTTAGGCCATAACTTCCCTTTCCCCAGCTCCTCTTACCTTTCTGGCCTATTTTGAGGATACAACTTACTATCACATCTCTAAACTGGTTGTTAGTTGTGGCAGGGAATGCAGTAATGAAATCAAATATACAGAGCATTATGGCTAACTCTACAAAACATTAATTATACTTTGAGCTCTATTATACTGGTCCTTGTGCAATTTGGATAAAAAGTGAAATCCCATTTCCATATAATGAAGCTCAGAAGCGTCTAATGTGAACTTGAATTCCATGTCCCTTTCCTTTTCTGCTTCATATTTCATATCTTAGGAGTCTTAATGCTCCTTTTAGATTTAGTTACTAAGACAAGCAATAAAAGGCCCAGATACTACACCTGGGGATTTAGAGCGGGATCTGTGTCGTCTGTCTCTGGACCTGCTTCGATGGCGTCGTGGACTCTTGCTCCTATGCCTTTCTCGTCGAGGAGAAGGACTATGGAAAAAGGATGGTTAGCTCAGCACTTGTTTTATAATAAACACCACCACTTCCCCTTTCAAAACCGTCTTTTCAGAAATGACTAAGGACCTACCTTCTTCTTTTAGGAGATCTACTCCGCCTGTGGCAAGAGGAGGAACAGGTTAGTGTACTGGATATTGTACATCGAAAAAAATTAAACCACCCCCTCTTTTTTTAAGAGGGAGAAATACTGGGGACTGAACACAGTGGTTTCTGATTCTTACTTGTTCTGTGTCTTTTAAATGTAGGATACTCCTAATACTGACATGCAAATTACTTTGAGTAGTGAGATAATAGCAAATGTGCCATAAATAGATACTAGAAAAACATTTGCATGAAAGGACAACCCATTGGCTCTTGAATTCTGTCAACTCCTTCAGAACTTAGCCAATTTAACCTGACAGAGGATAGGAGGTATAGGGGAGCTGCTCCAGCCATCCTCATTACAGCCGCTCTACACTATCTGGAATACATAATCAGAAAACAGGTGATTGTAATTGAACTATATGTCTAAGTCCAGCTTAATACACCGATAACAAAGTAAGTAAAGAATTATTTTTAATGTATATGGGTGTGAGGGTATGGGATCCCATGGAACTGGAGTTACAGTTGTGAGCTGTCATCTGGGTGCAGGTCTTCCGGAAGAGCAGCCAGTGCTCTTACACACTTAGCCATCTGCCCCAGGAATTTTTTTTTTTTGTCTGCCAATGAGGCTTTAAGGGTGATGCTTCAGTAGTAATAGGGAAACACAAACTCTGGCAAAGTGTCCCAGCCTACCTTCTGGGAGAACGGCTCCGGCTCCTCCTGTAGCGCAGTGCAGGTGAGCGTCTTGGCTTGTCCAAGTCTCGGTAGCTTCTTCGTCGGTGGTCAGGTGATGGCACTCTTTCCAACTTGAAAAGAGAGGGATGAGTACTGGCTTTTATTAAAGGTAGCCATGAATAACATGGTAGAGTCTCCTTAGAATTCTGTCCAGTGTACATCTCTCAAGTAACTTTACAACAGTGATTTGACTACATAGGTGAGTAGTTCTAGTGACAAAAGAAGAATTAGCAATACACAGTTCTCAGTGACCTTTTTATTGATAATAGAATCACCTGCCTATGACTGATTACAGTAAGAAATAACAATGCTGATTTTCTAAGGAATGTGAAATAGATTCAAGTTCAGTACTGTTAAATGCAAAGCCATAGTGATTTTAATTTTTAAAATAATTTACCCTAGCTCTACCAAGAGTATGTAGCAGTAGGAGCTGACATGGTGGTGTATGCATTTAATCCCAGCACTGGGGATGCTGAAGCAGATGGATCTTAGGGAATTTGAGACCATTCTGGTCTATGTAGTTCAAAGAGAGTCAGAAGTATATACCCCATCTTGAAAAATAAAACAACAAAAAGAGAAGCCAAGTGAAACAATACGTAGAGTGTTATCTACAAACAACATTCACAACTTGGAATTGTGGTAAAATTCCATTGTCAAAAATGTAAGTGGAAGAAGAGAATGAAGATTTAAAAAAAAGTAGTATCACAAGGGATGGTAACAGATAATTCCATGTTGAGGAAAAATAATTAGATAACTGTTATCACTATAAGACCCAATTTGAGGTTGATATTTTAGTTTTAGAGACAAGGTCTTACTCTGCAACTCTGACTCGTCTCAAACTCACAGACTACCTGTTTCTGCCTCTCTTAGAGGGTTCAAAATTAAATGCGTGTGTCACCCAGCATCCCTTGTATGTCCTCTGCCTCTTGCCCAGTGTTTCTTAGAGTAGACTTGCAAATGTTTTAGAGCTACGTTACTGTAAGCACATCCATCATTTTAATGGCTGCTTAAGATTCACGTCAACAACCGACCTGCTCCTTAGATGCTGACAGCTGAGGAGGTGGGTGATTTTCAACTTTTCAGCACTACAGTTATTAATTCTGACAAAATATGACTATGCAGCAGGTAACTTCTGTCCTTAAGAGTATGTTCAACATGACAAGTGTTTTGTCCAAGTTTTTTGATAGCTACCATTCATTTACCAATTATGTAGAAATATACTAAGACGTTCGTGAACACACAACAGTCTTCAGAGAAAAGTACTGTAGTCCTTGCTTTACAGAAGACAAGTAATCTAACATAGCAGTAGGTACTGGGTGCATCTCAGGGATAGAATAGGTGAGACTGGATGCAATTCCTAACACAAAGGAAGAAAAATCAGGACTATTAAGACCATACCATTACTATGACAGAAGAGGTTTTCAAATCAAGGCATATTTGACACTAAAGCTCATAATTTCAGTGAGAATATAGCATTCTTATTTTTTAGGTCCAGTCATAAAATTCTAGTATTCCTGATCAGAACTGAAATGTCTATCTAGCCTTATCCATACAATAGGGCTCTCCTTGTCCAAAAGGACCCCCAAAATAATTAATCCACAAAGAATATAAAAAGGTTATCATTAACTTTAAAACTAAAGCTTAAAAAAAATAAGGTTTATTTTCTTCCTTCCTAGCCCCGAAAGCTTTCATATTGTCTTACCTTCTCATCTTCCTCCTCTTCTTCCTCACTAGACTCCACGTCATCCATGTCCTCTTCTAGAGCGCTGACTCGGGGCTCCAGCTGCTCAGCTTCCTCCAGCACATACCGTTTCTACAGAGAACACAGTCAAAGTAAAAAGTCACTGCCATTTCTTCCATACGACTTGGCTATTAAAGGACCTTAGTTCAGCTCCTAGTACCCACATGGTGGCTCACTAGTTTTAAAGGACCCAACCCCTCTTCTGGCACTCTCTGGTGGGAGGTGGGAACTGACTGTTCTCTGGCCCCTCCGGCCCCTCCATGCCCGAACATTGGGCGTTTTGTTGTTGTCTGGAGAGTTTTTCAGGGGAGCTTATTGTTTGTTTCTGAGATCTTCTCACGATGAAGGCTTGGTTGTCCTAGAACGAGAGCAGGTCCCAAGTGTTGGGACTCAAGACCTGTACCACAATGCCTGGCACAATAGACTTTTATCAGTAAAGGTGTTTAGTTTTCAGTATTTTACAATTTTATCCCAGTGTGAGCACATGTGCCAGAATATCCATGTGACGTCTGAGACGATCTGGGGATCACTTCTCAACTTGCCCTTTGTTTGATGCAGGTCTTTTGTTCCCTGCTGGGGAGGCTAGCTTAGCTGACCTGTAGGCTTCTGGCAATTCCCCTTTCTCTGTGCTCCACTGGACAGTAGTGGCCTGCTCGCATTACTGCTATAGGCACCAGCTCTATGTGGATTCGGGGTCAGCCCTAAGGGGTCTCCTTTTTTGTTGCTTCATGGACACTCATCACTTTGGGTGTGAAGCAAGATGATAAACAAGAAGTTAGGGATTGAGTGTTTTCTTTCTCATTCCATGTGATCTTTTTCTGTTTCATAGCCTAGTTTACCAGTTTGAAAAAAACAATTCCCCAGCTATATTTGGGATAAGACATCCTAAAGTTCCTTTCCTCTGTTCAAAGCCAACCCATGAAACATTACCTGCTTCCATCTCAATCGCTATCCTCTATAAATCTTGGTATAAGGACTTATTAAGACAACTCCTAAGGTTTCAGTGTCTCAGTAGTTATTTGTTTACGTGGGAGGTAAAAGGTGACCTCATACCTGTAGCCGAGGCAAAATGATATCACAGACTCGCTCACTGTGCAGTAGTTCATCAATGAACTCATCTACATGCATCAGTTCAAACTCTGGAAGGGAAAAATGATTAGATTAAGCAATCTGGAAATGTCTTAGTTACCCAAAGAGTAAAAGAACCATGAAATTTTATAATGAAGCTCTGTACATGCCTCACCTCTTTTTTTTCCTTCCTTCCTTCCTTCCTTCCTTCCTTTCAGATACAAGAACTGAAAGTAGGGCCTCCTGTCTTAGATACCATAATCATATCCACCTGCTCACCATGTTGCTTCTAGTTCGTGACATATTCATGTTCACCTGGCATATTACCAACTCTCAATATATATTTCAGTGAAGAAATAAATCAATAAAAGTTTAGAGTATAATACACATTAAGAATTCCTAAGGAGTATTTGAGGTTTCTGGATAGAGATGCTCAACTGATAGTTTATACAAGCATTCCAAAAAGTAAAATGCCCTGAAATCAGCAACACTCTGGTTCTAGGCCATTTTGAAGAGGGGGATATTCAACTTATACTAAATTGTTAATCTTCTATATCCCAAAGAAGAAAGGTGTCTCAACTTGAGGGTTTCTGATTAGATTATGAGAAATCCTTCCTCAGCATAGGTGTATTTCTCAAGTCAGAGCACTGACTTCACATGCACGATGCCCTCCCTAAGTTCCATTCTCCAATACTATTCCCTCCCAAGACAGAGACAGGCATTGTGGTGCACTCCTGTAATTCCCATATTTGAGAGGCAGAGGCCATAGAAGTTTGAGGTCATCCTTAGCTATAATGTTGAAGGTCCTGGGCCACATGCTCTAAAACAAGACAAAACAAAGCAAAGATGTAGCTATAAAAGATATTTACATCTCCTTAGATATGCTTAGTGTTTTTCCGTGGAGTCCCTACATGAGTAACATAGGTCCACTTAGTTTACAAAGTACAGCACAGCATGGTAACAATCCTAGAGAAGCAGCCTGCAGGGGAAAGAAGGTGTTGGATTTGGAAACTGACCTGGGTAGGCTAAAGCGGATTTTATAAAGAAACCATTTTGAAGCTCCTATATCCTATAGATGGAGCATATGTGGAAAATATATCTGACCTAAGTCAGTGTTTCACATGAAATGCATCAGGAAAAGGAGGCAGCCATATTCCGAAAGGGTTAAGGCCAACCAAGGTTAATGCTTCCAGTGAGGGTGACAGAAAATTTGGTGAACAGCAGTAATGCACATGTAAAGGAACATCTAGTGCGTGTGGAAATAAGTAGATCAGCTGAGGAGTAACAGTCGAGAGACTTGGCACCATACCTCCGTTTCTGTTCTGACTCTTGATTTTTCGGTAGTCATTGTACAAAGGCTCCAAGTACTTGTAGCAATCAATTGCAGTTCCTGTCAGCCTCATATAAAGGGCCCCTAACATCCGGACATACCTAGCAGAGAGATGACAGTGAAACAGCAGGTCACCTCAAGACTTCCTCAGTTTTATAACTGGCTTTTCTCATGACAACAGTCAGTAAAAGTGTCTTATTTTTTTCTTCTTGTTATCAGATTAAAAAGCTGTATTTCTGAAGGTAGCGTTGAACAGATGATGGCTAAAATATGGAGACCTAATCAACTTCCTTATCTACCAATCACTAGCTGCGGGGGCTTGGTACACGTTGCTCAACTTTCAGATATATCATCTGTAAAACTTCACAGAATTAGCCTAAGATTCCAAAAAAATAAGACATAATATATATTTTACAACAATACCAGGATATTCATACATAGGCACAAATATAGGTTCTGGATAAAGGTCAATGTCATAGAGGTCAAAGTCCTGATTTCATAAATTACTAATTTTAGTAACAGACATTGAATTCTTTTCTCAACCTCTAAGGTGGAGAAGCTGCTACCTAATGTACTGCCCAGTGCCATGAATAAATGCAAGAAAACTATAGTACTATGAACAGCAGGACACCTCATGTCCTTACTAAGTTACTTAACTTCTAACTGTCAGTTCTGGAGGGTATTATTCCTTCTCCTCCTTTATCTCATATATCCAGTCCTTACTCAAATCTCCTTTTGAAATCCAAGCTTCATCACATGAGAAGAACAGTACAGCAACGAATATGCATTCTAGCTGAGACCTAGCACTCAGGAGGCAGAAGATAGAGGACTGCCATAAATATAAGGCTAGCCAGAACTACACTGTGAGGCAGTATCTCAAAAATCAAAACAAAACAAAGAAAACCAAAGTGTACTCTGCAGCCAGCTTCTCCTCTCCAATCCCCAATGGGGATCAGACTTACACCCCTGCCATTTGTTCTACCCCCAGGCTTTATCTCAGCCATAGATCTAACACGCACTAGTTTTCTGACCAAAAAATTCCTTAAAATCTCTGTGCCTCAGTTTCCGCCCATGTAAAATAGGCATAGTATTTTTAAAGCACTGGGATGAAAAGTATATGAATCACTATGTATAAGGCCCTTAAAACATTTTGTTCGGCACAGGATCAGCTATTACACCTGCCTCCGCATTCCTAGAGAATGGATGATATGGAACAGCTGATTATGTTTACCATTCATTGACAAGCTTTAAAAAAAATTAGAGAAATTCTACGGGGTTACAGTCAATAGGTACCAAAGTCTAAATAAGATACCGATCTAACCTGTCAACTAACATCCTATGCTGTATGGCTCCCACATATAGTGTCTACCAACACATCACTTTGATGAAACTCTGTGTGTATGTATACATATGTAAAAATATTATGTGTGCATATTTAATATGTGAAATACGTTTTGGGGAATGGGGAGTTAGGTCTACATAACTACAGTAGACAAAATACAAGTTCAAAGGCCGAAGGCTGTAGAAATGAGACACACAGTCAATCCTACTAACAAAGCCAATTTTGAACCACTAAAATTTTTGTGCTGGTTACCATTGTACTTACTTGAAATCTTCATTTTTTATGAACTCAACAATGATATCCTTTTCAGGTTGAATCTGAAGCATCTTCAAGGTTAAACACAGAAAAGGAGTTGGCTTTATGTTTCCACCATACACACCACCCACAAACTTCAACTCCATGGCTTTGTCAACTACAAGTTCAGCTGAAAAAAACCAAAAACAAAGTGACATTCATCTTAGACATAATATTAAAGGCCTTAGGTTTCTTGGTTGGGAAATTAAATAGCTAAAATTTTAGAGTTCCTAAATAATTGATAAGAACTTAATATTAAGAGATCAAAAGCTTATTAATAATAGTAATAAAAATGAGTCTTAAAAAGAAAAAAACAAAAACAAACAAACAAACAAACAAACAAAAAACCCTGAGCATGGTGATGCTTGCTTCCAATCTCAGCACTCAGGAGGCAGAGGTAAGCAGATCTCTGAATTTGAGAGAGCCTAGTCTGCAGAGTGAGTTCCAGGACAGCCAGGACTACATATGCCTGGAACTACACCACTACTGAAAGAGACAGATCCCTTACCCCTGCCTCAGTCAACTATTTAGTCCATCAAGGAAGGGTGGACTCATGAGTCCTCAATCTTTATACAACAAATCATGAGGAAAGTCCAGATGCTGGTGGGGGGTAGTGTACAACTTTAATTCCAGCACTTGGGAGCTAGGAGCAGGCACATCTCTGAGTTCTAGGCCATCCTGGTCTACAGAGTGAGTTCCAGGGCAGTCAGGACTACGCAGGGGAACCCTGTCTAAAACAAAAACAAAACACCCAAATAATCATTGTCCTGACTTACAACTAAGGATAATGAGGACAAAAAAAGGTTATGTGATTTACCTGCTCAAGAACCACAGCAAAAATCACACTAGGTGAATATGAACAAAGCTGGGAAACCTGACCAGATAGCTACCCTCGAGAATTGATAGGAGTCAGCAAGGTGGCTCATGCCTTTCATACTCTGTGTGTTCAAGGCCAGCCTCCTCTACATAGAGAGTTCCAGGCCATCCAAGGCTACACAGTGAGACACTGTCTCGGGGAGGACGACAAAAAAACAAAACAAAAACAAAACCAAAAAAACCCCAAAAAACAAAAACCTAAAAGACTAGAGGAAGTAGGTCAAGAATGAAAATAATGACTCATTTAAGAAGAGCAAGAATTTGATTATAGGAATGGTGACGTTCCTTTAACATCTTCAGAAAGCTGTATTCAAGGAAATGTATCCGGTCCCGGAGATAAACAGTCTAGGACTCAACAGACTACGGGAAAAAAAAAAAAAAAAAAAAAAAAGTGGCTCAAAGAACCTAAGCAAATTCTTTAGCATCAAAAAAGATCGGTTCAGCATTCCTTTAATCTCAGCCCTCAGGAGGCAGAGCAGGAGGATCTCTCGGAGTTCGATACCAGCGAGTCCCAGGACAGCCAGGGCTATTACAGAGAAATCCTGTCTCGGAAAACTGAAAAGAAAAAAATAAAGGAAAGATCGTGTCAGATTTGTCTGTGTCCTGTCTAGTACAAGTCTAGACACAGAACGGTTTTTATGAATGGTTGACATACGCCCAGAGGGTCTATCCTTCCTTACTCAGTCAGAAGAAAACAACTGTAAGCCGAGAAGCGAGGTGCGCGCTGTCTCTCACCTGTAAGTCCAAAACACTCTTCTTTCCAGTACTTTGATTCATAAATTCGTGTCCGGATGATCTTCTCCACCAGATACTGAGGATTGGTGCCATGGATGCTGTGGGCATCCTTCACTGTACGGTTCGCCATTTTAGAACGCTTTCAACTCTGTTTCCGTCGGCTTGCTTAATACGTCACATCCAGATTGAAAAAGAAGAAGAAAAAGACTAGCAGAGGCTAGGGAAACCTTAAGGAGTTCCTTCGAACCGCGGAAAGATACTAGCTTTGTACCGGAAGCTGTGGCTCAGAACTCTTTCCCGACACTACGCACAACCTCCCTCAGGGAGGGCTGAAGCAAATTGGCGGAAGTACGTCATGAGCCTTTGGAGGGCGTGGCGAGGTGTTAGAAACACCAATCAGAATCAGACTATGGGCGGGGTATCGGTTAGTGGCGCGAAAAGTTTTTTCCTCTGACTTCCATTCCTAGTCAGCTGAGAGCAGTGGCTGCGCGTTGCAGCTATCGACTCCTGGCGGAACCCAAACTGCATGAGCGAGCGTTCTACAGCCCCCTCAGTGCCTGGACTGCAAGTAGTGGGAAGCGGAGGGTTACCGACAGCCCTAACAAGCTTTGGTGAGGTGAGTGCGGGTCGTCCTCAGACTCCACACACGTGCACCTAGGGCCTTAAGTGCCCTCACCTCTCGAAAGTGGGTAAACGTTCTCGCCTTCTGGGAGCTCCTGAAACATTTCCTGCGCTGAAGGAGATCTCAGAGAAGCGGGTGGAGCCTGCCGTCGCGGGGAGCCTAAGGCTTTGACTTTCCACGTGCACGGCTTCTGAAAAGCACTTGCATCCTTTCCTTTAGAACGGCGGAGCTGATGCTGCTTTCGGCTTCACTAACTAGTGATTCCGCCCAGAGAGAAACTTTCTCTAGGTCAATTTTTGTGACTCTGGCTTCTCGTTCTCCTCAGGTCTCCTCTCCCAATAACTTGTCTTTTGGTGAGCCTTCAGTCCCTAGTCACAGGAGAGAACATCTATCTAATGGCTCGTTTTCTACTTTCTTGGGTCTAACCTTCTCGTGACAATTGGAGGAATTGGGATTTCTAAGCGACTGCCTCTGCCTCTCAGGCGTTAGAATTAATGGCGCGCCACCACCACACCCGGCTTTTTCAGGATTAGATTGGGTAAGGTGCGGGAAGGGGTTCGAAACACTGTTTCTCTGTGTAGCCCTGTTTGTCCTGGAACACTCTGTAGACCAGGTTGGCCTAACACTCAAAGAGATCCGCCTGCCTCTGCCTGACAAGAATTATAAAATATTTTAGAAGCTGTATTAGACGGCAATATTTGAATGTTGGGAGGTTTCTGAATTCTGTGAAAGGGAGTGCAGTGTTTTGCATTGAATTATGAATTAGATATCATCTAGTTATGTGCATAAGATATAAATAAGATCTTGACCTTTGGGGCTGGAGAGATGGCTCAGTGGTTAAGAGCACTGACTGCTCTTCCAGAGGTCCTGAGTTCAAATCCCAGCAACTACATGGTGGCTCACAACCATCTGTAATGCTCATATAAAAATAAATAAATAAATCTTAAAAAAAAAAAAAAGATCTTGACCTTTATATTTGAATGCAAGAAAGTAACTTTATGAGACTTAAGATCAAAACCTGTGCCCTTATAAGCCGGGTTCTGCCACTCTTCCTCAAGATTCCAAGAAAAAGGGACCAAATGAGGATCTTTGGAATGACTCAGCCAATATGGGCCCTTGACACTAAGCTGGAACCCACAGGGTGGAAGGAGAGCCTGCTGCCTCAAATTGTCCTCTTCCTCCATGGGAGTGCTGTGTCAACCCCGTGTGCCACATACACACACACACACACACACACACACACACACACACACACACACACACACACACACAGAGAGAGAGAGAAATGTTTTGAGGCCAGATTAATAAGAAGCAGACACTAGAGAGGGGGGGGAATAGTGGGGGGGGGTCCAGTTATCTAGCCTTCCTTCCTTAGTTCGGATGTGAGGGTAAGGTTTAAATAAAAGGCAGTCTATGTGCCTTAACTGAGCAGTCTGCCAAAGGTGTGCCAACCCTACATACACAATTGTTTCAGCTCTCTCTCCTCAGGGGCGCCTCCAGAACTGTTGTTAATCCTTCCTGAAGACAAGTTGTTCCTCTGGCTTCAGCATTCTTCTGGATGAAATTCCTGGAACAATTCAAACTTCTTGGATTCATTGTTTTTTTTTTTTTCTTTTTTTCGGAGCTGGGGACCGAACCCAGGGCCTTGCGCTTCCTAGGCAAGCGCTCTACCACTGAGCTAAATCCCCAACCCCCCTGGATTCATTGTTTGAATAGTTGTTTCCAGTAAGATGGACATTGGTTTTATCATACTGATGTTCTCACCTTACTACTGATTATCTTAGGACAGCGCTTAGCACACAGGCCTCAAAAATATTGGTTAAATGAAAAAAGATACTTTTGTTTTCATTTTATGGATTAGGAAATCAAGGTCTGCTGGACCTACCACTCTGATTGGAAAGCCTAACTTACTATAAACTGCCAGAAGTAAATGCCTCTCCAGTTTCACAGTTAATACCTGTAAGGTAGTTTGTTAGCGTCTGACTCTTCAGAGTTAACTCTTACAAAGGTAACATATACCTTTCATTAGCAAATACTTATCATTGAGCATCTTCTATGAATTCACATACATTGCTTTGGAATTTTATTAAAGATTTAAGTGAGGTACATTGTCAAGAGTTGGGGCTTAACTTTTTTTAGGTTCCTTTATGTTTTTGCCTTGGGTGTGGCTCCTGCACTCGGTGCTGTACTTATTTCAGATTTGTGGTATCTGTGGTATCAAGACCTTCAGTGGGTATCTCTAGAAGTCAAACTCTTTTGGCCAAGCCAATCCTTGATCTCCAGTCCATTCATCATTTTGCTGATAATCCATGAGCTGATGGAGTGGGGGAGAGGGGAAGAGCAGTTAGTTGAACTGTGTATGAGCACTTCAGCTTGCTTCTGTCATTCCTCAGTGGAAAGTTGATAAATAATTAGAAGTTCTGAAAAGAAGTCCTAAGCATAGAAGGTAGCAGGCCTTTTGTACTGTAGGCATTTAAATGACACTTTACTGAGCTAGGTCTTTATTCTGTAAAATGATTATTATATTAATATAGATTCATAAAATTAGTATGGGTATAGTAATTCCTTAACCAACTAGTTTCCCAAATATTCACACTGAAAGACTAAGACTTATTAAAATCGCCTTGAGCCAAATACTGAGCAGTTACTCCTCATTCTGAACCTCCAAGCCAAGCAGGCTTCCTCCCAGACAGCATTCTCATATCACTTGCATTTTTGGGGTACTTTTTTGTTCTGTTGCTTCCTTGACCTCTCCTTGTTGGTTGCTCCTTCCTTCCTCCCTCCCGCTCCCCCCTCCCTCCCTCCCTTCCTTCTTCCTTCCTTCCTGTCTCTTTCTCTACTTCTCTTAGAGTCCACTTTATCCTCTCTAAAGCTCTGTATTGGCTCATTGACTTTTATTGGCAATGTAAAGAATGAATGAATGAATGAATGAATGAATGAAGAGCAATGTTTGTACAAACTTGAGACAGAAGCTTCTAAGAATAAACATAACAAAACTGTCTAGACGGAAACCAGATAATTCGAGAGAGAAATCAGCATTTGAAATAATATGAATAAGACAGATTTTACACTGTGTATGAAAACATATTACCAATACTATCCCCGATGTTGTGAATGACACGCTTGATAAAATTCATCACCAGTTCCTCAAATGGTGCTTTTGTACATTTATGCCACCATTCCCAGTAACCCCTAATTGGAGTCCACGTTATCAATGTCTGCTGATTAGTCAGTTCAGCTCATAAATTTTTACAAAGATCTTTTCTCCCTGAATCACAAGACCTGACTCTAACACCCAGTCGTTCCTTTAGGCGCTTCACATCATTAGTTAGTTGTTCTTTACTACATCATATGCTACCCTCGCTGAAGATACGGCACTTGGACATTTGTTCACAGTTGTGTTTTGTTTGTAGTAATTATCTCCCCCCCCTCCCCTCCCCCTCCCTCCTCCTCTCTCTCTCTCTCTCTCTCTCTCTCTCTCTCTCTCTCTGCTTGGTTTTTCAAGACAAGGTTTCTCTGTGTAGCCCTGGCTATCCTGGAACACTGTAGACTTCAAATTGGCCTCAAATTCACAGAAATCTACCTGCCTCTTCCCAAGTGCTGAGATTAAAGGCGTACACTACCACCTGCCTTGTAGTAAGACCTTGTAGGTGTTTACAATTTGTTTTCTTACATATTGAACCTCTACATTAAATATACTAAATCACTTGTGTTTGATTTCCAACAAGATTGACTTTTTCAGTGTTACTGAGCTAGGCATGGTGGCACATGTCTTTAATCCCAAACACTCAGGAGGTAGAAGCGGGACGATCTCTTAAAGAGTTAGAGACCAGCCTGGTCTACGTAGTAAGTTCTAGGATCACCAGGGCTGTGTAAAGAGACACTGTTTTGATAAACAAACAAAAAGGTAAAATAAATAAATAAATAAATAAATGTTATTAGTTTAAATGTGTGGGAGTGGGGCAGAGGTATTAAGAAAAAAATGCTGAACTCAGTTAAGTCAGGGATTGACTATATCTTACAACCCATCAGAACCATGCCATCCTATGTCACAAGGCAGAAGACCAGACAAACTTTCTCATGGGTTGGCAGGCCATTGCCGAATCGAAAACAGTTCTACCAAATGTACAAGTAAGTAATGAAGCTCTTTGGTCGGACTGCAAAATGTAGCTTCTCAGGCTAAACTGTAAATAGTTTGTATTTAGACTGTTCTATTCACTGTGGATTGAGGTTTGAGGGACAATAGATAGAAATTTTAGGACATTTTTGTGTGATGTAAAAAGATATGTTGTGACTTGTTAGTAAAATTTGATATATACCATAATGTCATCTACTTAGGGTGAATTTGAAACCTAGAAGATAAAAAGAGATGTTGGTACTGTGTCCCTCCCAACTTTGTGCCTGTGGTATATGTATGTATGTATATATGTATATATGTATGAGGTCTATGTGCCCACTGGAAGCCTGAAGCTGGTGAAAATCCAGTGCTTCCTTGATTGCCCTCTGCAATATTTTAACCCTTTGAGAATTTCCTTGTATGCATTCTGATCCTTTATTGTCCCACCACTCTCCATCTCCTCGATTTCTACCCAACTGTGAGATTGCTCCCCCCCCCCTTTACCAAATGACTTAGGTTTGTGTTGTGTGGCTAGTCTCGGGAGTGGGTGCTCTTATGTGGATCAGTTTATTAAAGGAAACTTACTCTCCCTTTCCTAGCTATCAAATACCAATAGCTACTTAGCTATTGGTGGGATTTTGTGCCCTCTTTCCCTCTGTGCTAGGATTTTTGTCTGGCTAGAGTTTGTGAAAGTCTCAAGCATGCTGTCACAATTGCCTTGAGTTCATATGTGTACCTGCCCTGTTGTATCTGGAAAACACTTTTTTCTGGATGTTATTATCAACCACCTCTGGCTCACAGAATCTTCTTGTTTGCCCCCTCTTCCATGATCCTTATGGAGACCCTGTACTTTATCTGTTGGTGCAGTTTCTTTTTGCTGAACCCAGAGCTCACCAATTCTAGCTAATCCAGCTATCCGGCGGATTCCTTGTTCTGCTTCCCAGGTGCTTGGCTCTGGGTGGTGGCCACACTTACCTGACGTTGTATGTGAGTGCCGGGAAACTGCTCTAGTCCTTGTGCTTGCTTGCTCAACACGGGCTCCATCCCCTGAGCTAGCTCCTCACTCCTTAGCAGTTTTCATATTATGCAATTTTTTAGCCCCTTGAAGGAAACTTCTTTTGTTCTTCATCAATAACTGAGGTAGTTAAAAGTTGTAGGAAGGCATCTTAATTAATCATTTATGCTAAAAACAGTTCATTGAACCCATTTTGTGTACTTCCACTGTGTGCATTGTTTTCCCAGTAAGATAATTGGAGAACTTAGAGAAACAATTTAGAGGAATTTTTATTTTAAGAACATCTTTGAACTAAGAAATGGCCTAGTGGTTGTGAGCACTGGCTGGTCTTTCAGAGGATTTTCAGATTTGATTCCCCTGCATATATTATGACTCAACTTTCTGTAAACATTAGTCCCCAGGGGGATCCAGGCCCCCATGGGCACTATACATGCATGTGGTATGTAGGCAAACATTCAAACAAGTAGTCATCATGTGAAATAAAAATTAAGTCTCAAAGAATTTAAGAGGGAACCGGACAGGCATATCCTTTAGAAGAATGTTGACCTTAGTAGCAAGTTCTAAAAATCTTTTTCCTCTTTAATTATCATGTTTCTTTGTTACATTTTAGAGAAATTTGTATGAAAATCAATGGTTGTTCTGAGATTCACATCAAGGTTGGACAGTTTGTATTGATTCAAGGGGAAGATAATCAAAAGCCCTATGTTGCTAAACTGATTGAATTATTTGAAAATGGTGAGTTTGGGCCTGAAATGGGAGCCTTATCTTATGGGGCATGGCTGCAAAGTATGCTCGAGGCGAGGCCACTACAGAGTTCTCTATTCGTAGGCACTTGCAGAACACCATGGACTATGAGGCGGGTCGTGTATTACCTGTTCCTTTCTCCATCTAGAATTTATGCACTTGGCAGCATGGTGTGGGGTAAAATGGAATTAGAGGGCTCAAGAATTTAGCCTTTCCATTACTTTTAGGGACAAGAATGTTCTTCTTGAGTACAGCATTTGAGGGGTAGGAAGTTTGAAAAACAATAGGAAAACTGGTGATTTGTACTGCTGTATATATGGCTTTTAGTTTTACTACGAGGAAGTTACTATGAAATTTTTCAAGTATGATTTCTTTACAAGTAGAGAAGAAGCAAATTGCATTAGAGAGGTTTAACAGTTCTTGTTCAGACAGAAAAAAAACTACTTTTGATGTTAAACTTATGGGGACTTTTGTACAAAATTTGACAGGCTGAAAAAAAAATGGTGTTCTTCATTAGAGGCTGGGATATGTTCAGATTCAGGATCTGACTAGTGAGTGAGAATGTACTCACATTACTTCCTGATGTCTAGAACTCCGAGGGAAGAGCAAGAAGCAAGAGGGCTACACAGAGAATCCCCAAAAAGCAACAACAGCAAAAGAAGCAAGGGAGCAATTTGAAACTCTATAAAGCCGTCTCTCCCTAGGCATATAGTTGCTGGAGTCCTGGGGAGGTTTATGTGCCTAAACGGCACAGGGAGGAACAGTAAAGAGGTTTTTACTCAACACAGACATGAGGGAAGAATGTTTGACAAGCATGGAGAGAAACTTCATCACGTTCTTACTATCTACTGGAGAGGGAGCACATCAACAGGAGTGTGAGCTTGGTATAAGATTTATGAACTCCTGTGTAGAACTTCAGTTAATGTCTACAGAGTTAAGGATAGAGCACCATGATCATGCTATTGAAAACACATCCTTTTGGTTTTGGAATGTTGTCACACGGTGCAGTACAAGAATAAAACTGAAGCCTAAAAGCCTGTGTTTCCAGGGGTCATCCTAGGGGTGATTAGCTGAGTTCTCACAAGGACTTTAATTTTGTTTTTTACATATATTTATCTCCGTGTGTGTGTGTGTGTGTGTGTGTGTGTGTGTGTGTGTGTGTGTGTGTGTGTGTGTGTGTGTGTGTGTGTGTGTGTGTGTGTGTGTATGAGCTCATTATAGCCTGCAGGAGAGAAGTCAGAGGATGCTTGTGGGAGTTGACTCTCTCCTTCCACGGTGTGGGTTCCAGGAATTAGACCTAGGTTGCCAGGGTTGGTACCAAGTACCCTTGACTCTTCTTAGTATCCCAGTATTTTTTGTTTTGTTTTAGTTTTTGAGATTAAGTCTCATGTACCCCAAGCTGAACTCTATTCCTTTAAGTTCTAATGTTCTGCCCTTGATTACTAAGTGCTGGGGTTATAGGTATCTATATCTAACTGGTGGCCTTCTTAATAATCACTAACTTGTAAAAGTTTTTTTCATTAATAAATTAAGTGATGCTAGTAACTTGTTTTCCATCCCTTTGGAAATTGCTTTGGATACGGATAAAGAAGTAGAGCACTGGGGCTGGAGAGATGCTCAGTACCTAAAACACTACACTTTCAGGGGACCCAGAGTTAGTTCCTAGTACCCCCTGCCTGTAAGTCCAATTCCAGAGGAGCTGATGCCCTTTTCTAGCCTCCATGGATACGCAAACAAGTGATACCCATACATATATTCAGACAAAACAAGACCTTTTTATAAAAAATGGGGCAGTGCCAGGTCTGTTGCACATGCCTTTAATCCCAGCACTCGGGAGGCAGAGGCAGGTTGATCTCTTGAGTTTGAGGCCAGCCTGATCTACAAAGCCAGTTCTAGGACAGCCTGGACTCATAATAACCCTGCCTCAAAAAGCCACCCAGGAGAAAAAAAAAGTGTTTGTGGAGTCATTTTGCTGCTGATTTTTTTTTTTTTTTTTTTTGATCATTGACAGATAATATTAGGAATGTTAGGTCCTTGAAACTTGGTTTCTTACTCTGTGAGAGGATGTGTATAGTACATGCTTTGTAGAGTTTATGGGGAGTGAATATACTATTGTATAGTGTTTGGCACTTAGCGGGTATTCAGTGATGTAGTGCTTGTCTTACTATTTAATCTTCCCTTTCTACCCTATCATCCTAGGGTCTGAAGTTCCTCCCAAGAAATATGCTCGAGTACAATGGTTTGTCCGATTCTGTGAGATTCCTATCCTTAAAAGGCATTTGTTAGGACGGAGACCTTCTGCACAGGAGATATTCTGGTATGACTGCTCTGACTGTGATAACAACATTCAGGTGGAGACCATCATTGGCCCTGTTCAGGTTTGTGCCTTAAATCCTGGGTTCTATCTTTAGCACCCACACTGCATGGCGTCAGAAATATTACTAGTTCTGATTTGAATTTTGTTCTAATCTCCTCTGTTCAGCTGCTTGCCCCAACACACAGATACTGACAGCATATGGTCTGGGCTTTCTAGAGGAAGCAACATTGGGATTATGACCAGAAAGAAGAGCAGGAATTAGAAAATGTGCCTTAGTGAAGAATGATGTGAGCACAGAACCTTGTAAGGCTGAGTGTATGGGGACAGTGCTGACTGCCAAAGGCAGCCTTGTGTTACAGGAGTTTTCGACTCAGGAGCTGAGCTGTTGAGTCTCATTTCTAGAGCTGTTTTCATATCCCAAAATAGGATGATACTGTCCTATGAAGCCTTGCTTTGGGTGGGGACTGGCCTAACCTGGCTATAGAAACTTATTTCATGGTTAAATGAGTGAAGGCAGGAAAAGTAGATGTAGACTTTAAAGCGTATAGATTTGGAAGGTGTGTTGAGCTTTTGTCAACTTGACATAATGAGAAATGTTTGGAAATACCTCCAACAAATCGGTCTGAAAGCAAGTCTTTGGGGCATGTAATTAATGATTTATGTGAAGGGCCCAGCCCCCTGTGTATGATGGCTTCTGGGTCATAAAAGAAAGCAAGGACAGAATTCATTCTTCCTTGACCTCTGCTTCAGTTCCTATTTCCAGTTCCCCCATTGATGGACTGTTACTGTGACTGCAGGCTGTAAGGTGAAATAAACCTTTTCCTCCTCCTGTTAATTTTGGTCAGTGTTTTATCATAGCAACAGAAAGTAGTTACAACAGAAGGGCAGAGGAGAATGGGTTTTTAAGGAACACATGCATGCTGTTGGGAGTTATAATTAAAGCCAGCCTCCGCTAGTGTGCAAGGCCATTTAGGGAACACCAAGCACCAAGTGAGGTGGAGCTTGACCTTAGAAGGCAATGAAAAACAGTTGAAGAAGTCAGGGAGGTGGTGGCTAGCGCCTTGGGAGGCAAAGGCAGGTAGATCTCAGAGTTCTAAGCCAGCCTGGTCTGCAGAATGAGTTCCAGGATAGCCAGAGGTCTCAAAACCAAAGAGAGATGGGGCAGGGAGAGAGGAGAGAAGAGAACTAGTTTAAGTCATCTGATCTTGGAGCTCTGTGGGGCCACTGTTAACTTAGCATATTAAGCCATTTTGGGGAGTTGGCTTAGGTGAATAGATTGGGGTGGGGGGGGAGGCAAGGAATGGGCTACTATGTACTTGGACTGAGATGATAGCAAGAATTAGGACGAGAAGCCAGGCAGAGTAGGGATATAGTCCAGTTAGTAGACCATTTGCCTAGCATGTCTGAAGCCCTGGGTTCAATCACCAGCAGTACGAAACCCAGTTCTGGAATTCCAGTACTCAAGAAGTAGACTTAGGATCAGAAGTTATAGGAGACACTGTCCAAAAAAATAATAAGAAAGCCTATGAGAGAGGAAAAAGAATAATTTGCTGGGCATGGTGGTACACAGGAGGCAGGGGCTGGCAGATCTCTGAGTTTGAGGCAGGCTAGGGCTACATAGAAAGACACTCTCAAAAACAAAATAGGAATAATTTACATTTCTTCAAAATTCTTGAACTATTCATGGCTTTTTAAATGCTCAGTTTCTCAATCAGTGTGTTGTACAGTATCTCTTTAGATATGAAAGGTGACATTTTATATAAAGACGAAAGTTTAAATAGGTTTCACTGCAGCCTTGACAGTCTTTCTTTGCTGTGTAGTCTTCATTTTCTTGTTCATCTCACTTCCAAAATTCAGGTAGTGGCATTAGCCCCAGAGGACGAGATCCCTGTGAATCAGAAAAGTGAGGAGACACTGTTTGTGAAGCTGTCCTGGAATAAAAAGAACTTTGCGCCCCTGCCACCAGAAGAACTTGCAGCATTGAGGAGACTAGAGTGCCAAGAACCTTCAGAAGCCAAGACTAAGAGTGTTAAAAGCCCTTCCTGGAACACAGCAGAACAAGAGGTCAAAAGGATTGAATCAAGTCATTCCACTTCCAGATCTTACCAGGCTCCTGCTCATACTGTCACCCCCAATGCAATGAAGTCTCTGGAATGTGGTGGTAAGGGCGGTTGTAAAATAGTTTCACCTCAGTGTGCTTATGCCCCTCTATAAAGAACTGGTTCTTCCTCCCCCAGAGCCTGCTGCCTGGCGATGTGTTTGCTGCCTCTATAATTGGCCTTTTCTAGGATGTCATTGTTGGGATCACAATCTGGCCTTTTGTCTGGCTTTCTCAGTTTCATCCATTTGGAGGCATCCCCGTTATCCCCCTACTGGTGATTTCCTTTTTATGTAATGCTCCATTGTATCAACAACTACACCTTACTTATTCTTAATAGAAGACATCTGGGTGTTTCTAGGTTTTGATGATTATGAATAGAGCCACCCTAATCAATGATTTACACTTCCACTAGATGACTGCAAGCTCTGTGTGTATCTGTCTCATGTCATATATGTGACTCAAATTGCTCCTCTATGCTTTTTGTTTTTTAACACAGTTTCTCTGTGTAGCCCTGGCTTTCCTGGGACTCACTCTTTAAACCAGGCTGGCTCAAATTCAGAGAGCCTCTGAGTGCTGAGATCAAAGGTGTGCTTCTGTTTGCTTTAAGAGTAGACATTCCTGCCTGTCATCCCCTCAGATCAGCATGTCCTGTGGAAAGTATCAGGGTTGAATCTCGTTCACCTTTTGTTTCTTGCTAGGGCCTAATATATACCTTGCCTCTTTAATAATTCTGTTATATCTATGAAGGGCTGTGATTCTTGATTCTCATAATCCTGGCAAGTGGGGAACCCATCTACCTCCTTTATCTTGCAAATATATAGTCTGGTTTTAAAAAGAACAGAAGAAAATTTGGGTTTGGTGAGACTCTATAATGTACTATAAAATTTCTTCAAATTCTGTTGCGTTGGGGGTAGGTATTATGCAGTATTGACTTGGGAAAGTTTAATTGCTGAATATTTATCTATAAAAAAGTTGACTTAGAAGTCAAATTCTGGATCCTGCAGATGGAGCTTAGTGGTGCTTAGCAAGGTTAGGTTCAATTCACAGTGCAGAAATATAAAAATAATAAATAAAAGTTGTATACATTTATAAATAGAAAAAATTACTTAGAAATGAAGAGGCCATTTGGCCTACAGGAGGACACTGGGTTATTCCAAGTATGAATAACTTTTGGTGAGATTGGGGATATGTATTAATAGATAGAATGTCTGTCTCTCTTGGCTTAGGTTTTACCAGGAAGCCTAACATGAGGCTGTCACGGAAGATCTTGTGTGATTCCTTGGATTCTCAAAAAACCTGTAAACGAAGAGCAGCCTTCTCTGAGACCACCTCACCACCTAAAAAGCCTCAGCCTGGTGAAATCAAGACCTCCTCAGCTTTGGAAACTCTAGGGAAAAATGGGCGTACTCAACCCTTTTGTGCCAAAAGTAGCATGGTTCTGAGAACCCGGGGCACAGCTGTGAGGACCACAAAGCTTACTGTGGAGAGCGCACTTAGCCCTGTCAGGAGCAGGTCGAGGTACTCAGTGGCGCCCTCTGTGGGTCTGACACCTCAATACATTGGGAGGTAAGCAGGCAGCTCCATCTCCCCCATCATGGAGCAATGAGTGTTGCAGAGGGAATGCCCTGGTCTTGTCTAGGCAGACTGAGAGTCTCTGAGGATCTTTCCTGAAGTTTCAGAGCATGGCTCTTTAGTAAGTTATGCTCTGTGTCTCAGGTCCCTGACATCTGTATTTTGGGTGCTCTTTGAGTTTGGGTATGGTAACTTAAAAACGCCTGTAATCGGGCAGAAGCAGGGCGAGTGTGAGTTAAAAGTTAGCCTGAGCTACAAAGTGACAAAAAGAAAGAAATGCTTTTCTCTTCAGACGTCATTTGAGAATACTCAAATTTGTTCCTGAAACTATACTGCTTCACAGTCCTGGATTGCATTTATTTCCTGTGGCTTTTTGTTTGCCACAATTTAATGGCCATTTTGTTTTCAGTCAGGTTGGTTTTGATTTTTTTTTTTTAAACTTGGGATCTACTCTTAAATATAGTAAAAAAGACACTAAGTCTAGGACACACTTTATAGTTTGGCACTTGAGTAGATCATTGGAAGCTTAGATTTTTTTTTTCAAAACCTATTTTATTTAGGGTTCTTTAACGCTTCAAGTTCCTTCTAACCCGTTGACCAGAGGTAGGGAGGAAAGGAGGTTAATAGAAAAGGGTGTTGAGGACCTGTTTAGAAGTACTTCCTCTGGACAATCCCACTTTTCATTGCAGGATACCAGCAGTTCAGTTCAATAACAAACACCAAACACTAAATCAGTAGCAGTAGCATGAGTCCGTGGAAGCGGCCAGAATCAGCTGGAACACCACAAGAAGTTCTTTGACGAGTTTCTCTGTGAGGTGAAGACCAGTGAAGCCTTGCACGGAGTAGCAGTGCGAGTGTCCTCTCACTGTTTGTGGGTTCTATTTAAATTCCTCCTAAATATTAGGGGCCCTCTCAAGCATCTGTTTTCAGCAAAACATCACATGCACTCTCACAAGACAGATTCCAGAAAAACATCTCGTCACAACTGAGTTGTTCAAGAAACAACTTGTTAAAGATGTTGGATAGTAAAAATTTGACAGAAAATAGTAAGATTTTCAATGTTTCTAAAGTAGAAATTTCTCTCAACCTGCTCGTAATAAGTTGCTAATACATATTTTATACTGACTATATTTCTGCTAATTTTGAGACTTTGTAAACATGACAGATAAAAAAGAGACAAAATCTGTTGGGGGTTAGTCCATTTTGGTCTATAATAGAAATGTGATAAGTCTGGTTTAAATGACGTGTTAAAATTTTTTTGGATCTCATTGATAAGCTATTTAGCAAAGTTTGATGAACTCTTGCCGAGGTTGGTATGCAAAGATTAGAAGCCAGTAAGATCAAGTGCCTTCCTGTAACCCTGATGTGATACCTTACAGGAAGGCAAAAGAACAAGAAACTCACAAAGAACCCATCCATACTTCTCTTCGTGCCCGTAGAAGGAGTTCTCTCTTGACTTTGAAGCGGATTAAGCAACAGCTTTGGTAAGACTTCCCATTAAAAAGCAAACCAACCTTGCTCCCATCTGTGTCAGCTTCTTGTCCCTTAATGTCCCTTCTATTTGAATGGCCAGTACATTGTCTCACTTTTTCACCTAGCATTTTTTACAAGTGTCAAAGTTTGAAAGAGACAAGAAATGTTAGCCTGGCCTTGTGGTTCCTTAGCTCATACTTGATGTTTGCAGCAAGCCTGGGAATGTGGGATGTGGACAAGCATTAACTTTGATTTTGATAGGCCTGTTTGAATTTGGGCTTCTGATACTAAAATTTGGGAAGACCAACATTTGTAATACTTATTTCCTCATGAATAAAATAGGGAATATATTTTGTTGAGGGATTTGGTGGACTGCGTAATGCCTGTAGCAGAAATGAAACACCATATTGCCTGGTGGTGGAATAGACTGTAATGGCTCCAGAGCACACTTTACAGTTATTAAGGCCTGTACACTAAATAACTCATCTGTGTCACTCAGGCTTCTAGATGATGATAAAAGTGACCAAGAAGAGGAAGAGTCCATATCCTCTGTAGAAGTGTCAGACTCCAGTAGTGAGGAGGAAGATGAGTCTGATCCCTCCCCTCCAACAGGAAAACCCATGGGGCAGTCCAGGACCCGGAGAACCGCCGCTAAGCCATCATCGCAGACCCCCTCCAAGTCACCAAAGAAAACCGTAAGGTTCTTTTGAGTTTCTTTCCTAGTGAAATGTCCCTCTTGTATGGTAAAGAATGGTAATGCCAAGACCACACAGGTCATAGTTGAAAAATAGTCTAAGAGGAACAGGCCTACATGAACTTGATGACTGAAAATTAGTCTACTTAAAGTGACTGTTTTACCCTTGTGTTGTTTTAGACAGTGTGTTGCTGTGTAGTCCAGGCTGGTTCCAGACTTCAAGCATGTGCTAGCTCAAGGTGATTTAGGTTCAAGTTCCTCTTAATGGCCAAAAGCTCAGCCTCCTGAGGGAAGGACAGACACTGACATATCCTGGTGCACTTGATGCAGCTGAGAAACCAGGAGTGCTACTTTAGTGTGGTAATGATTGCAATAGCAAAATGGAAGGACAATCTTTTGGAACTATAACAGCCTTCTTGTACAGAGGTGGCTTTGAGAAATACCGGGGTGAAGCACAGCACAACTCTTTAGCATGCAGTTAAATGCTTGCATAGACACTGTTTAACATTTTTTCAGATCAAGGTGGAGCTAAGGCTGAAATCTGAGAACAGGCTCTAGGGAGGAGAATCTAGTAGATCCCATTTGAACTAGAGGTCAGATTTACTGCAGTATGGGTGCAAAGGGTCTCTGTTCTGTTTGTTCATGTGCCCTGGGTCTCACCTGAAAGAAGGAAGGTCTTTGTGACTGTTTGAGCATAATTAAAAAGTCTTCTAGACTTCTGATAGATGGTGGGTACTGTATTCTCCCAATAGATAAATGACCCCTTAAAACAGAGTCTGCACGGGGTTGGGGATTTGGCTCAGTGGTAGAGGGCTTGCCTAGCAAGCACAAGGCCCTGGGTTCGTTCCCCAACTCCGAAAAAAAGAAAAGGAAAAAAAAAAAAAAAAAAAAAAAAACAGAGTCTGCACACATTATTCCTGGGGAAAAGTTACTCCAACCCTGGAGGAGAAATGAGGCCAAGCATTGATCTCTTCCATAGAGGAGCCCTCGAGAAAGAAAGCCAGTGGAGCAGGGGAAGTGTTTAAAGGATTTGTTTCCCAGAGGAACTGAGTTTAATTCCCAGCATTCAGTGCCAGTTCACAACTGTCTGCAGTTCCATGGTTGGCAAACTAAGTGTTCTTTTCTGGTGCCTTTGGACACCATGCACGCACATGGTGCACAGACATACACACATACAGATAAAACACCCCTGCACATGAATACCTACTAATTTTTTTCACTTTGAAATATTCAAAGGAAGGACGGGAGTATAACTCAGTGGCAGAACATTTATGTAACATGTGAAGGCCTGGGGATTTTGTTTTTGGGACTTTCTAATTATATAGCTTTGCCCTGTGTCTGCTTCCCAGGTGCTGGGATTTGTGTGCACCACCATTCCTGACTGAATATAATTTTTTTATTTCCTCAAATTAGCTATTTTAATCCCAATTCTATATAAATATTTAAAAAAGGGATCATGGTTAGACTATAAACATGTTTGATGTGAGAGGGTGGGAATAGGGGATAAATAATTTTTATTTTATGCGCATAGGAGGTAAGGCTACTTTTTGTCTTTTACCACTTTAACTTTTGTTCTGGGTAGGTTTGTTTTGTTTTGTTACAGTTAATATTTTCTTTACATACAGTTTAGACCTAGACCACCTCATCATGCTACTCCTCAGATCCGAGACAGAAACTTGGCTGTCCAAGAGCCAGCTAGTGTGCTTGAAGAGGCCCGGCTCAGGTAATGCTGCTCGGGCTACTCCTTGGATAGAGAGGAGTGATGGGGCCTCCTCTTCACATATATTGGATGTTGGTTGAGCCAGTACTATTATACATGCAGATAGAAGACAGTACGACAGGCACTGAAAACACCTCTTAAATGGCCTCTGTCTGACTAATGCAAATGGAAGGAACCCCCTCCCCACCCAGTGCTGCTGCCATTATTGCTGGGATGGGGGTGTTTCTGTATGTGGTGCCTCCTAATTTCAGGGCCCTAAGTAGGAATTCTTTTAAAATGCAAGAACCTAGATCCTGTCAGAGATCAAGATTTTTGGAAAGTAGTAGGTGTGAGTCTAGCCAAGTGACTGTCACAGAAAAGAGAAGTTGAGTGAGGCAGCATGGAGAGAGGAGGGAAGTGAAGCATTTCCTTTTATTCATAGAGCTTCCATATAGGAGTAACAGAAGGGTCTTTTCCATTCCATTGGGTAGATGGTCAGAGACTTGTAAAGCCTTTCTTTTCTTCCATCCACCATCAACTGTAGGCTGCATGTTTCTGCCGTGCCTGACTCTCTTCCCTGTCGAGAGCAGGAGTTCCAAGACATCTACAGCTTTGTGGAAAGTAAACTTCTTGATGGGACCGGAGGGTGAGTAATGCAGAGGAGAGGGGAGGTTTAGTAAGAGTTCTGCTCACCCTGGGTGCATGGTAAGCAGAACCATTGCGAAGCCTAGGAGAGTAGAATTCTGCCTTTTGGAAGAAGGGAGACAAATCCCGGAGGCTGCAGCTCAGTTGATAAATACAAGGTTTGATCCCCGGCATGACATAAACTGCACATGGTGCTGATGTAGAAGCAGGAGGATCAGGAGTTCAAAGTCATCCTTGGCTGCATAGTGAGTTTGAGGCTTGCTTGGGCTATGTGGGATTTTTGTCTCAATTTTAAAAGGAGGGGAATGACCTTTGGGTAGTAAATTTGCACGTATATAGCCTTGACTGTAGAGTGAACGTGCTGGCAGGTCTAACTGACCAGTTTCCTAGAGAGGTCTTCACTATTCTTACTTCCATCTCAGGGGGCCTTGTTCTTTCTTTACATGGGGATGGCATGGACCCAGCCTGTGCACATTGTTTTCTCGCTCTAGGTGTATGTACATTTCTGGGGTCCCTGGGACAGGGAAGACAGCCACTGTGCATGAAGTCATACGCTGTCTGCAGCAGGCAGCACAAACAAATGATGTTCCTCCCTTTGAATACGTTGAGGTTAATGGGATGAAGCTGACAGAACCCCACCAGGTCTATGTGCAGATTTTACAGGTAGGCTAAGTTGTTTTGGGTTTGGGGGAAACAGTTCCTTAGAAACACATGGGAAAAAGAAAGGGTTACTTAATTTTATGTGCACTTCACAAATTTATCCGGAGGTAGCAAGGGTGAGGCAGGTAGAATTTTAAGATGGGGGGAGGGGGTGATGGAGTCATTACTATTTACTCCAGCAGTTGCTTTTCCCCTGTGCAGAAACTGACAGGCCAGAAGGCAACAGCTAATCATGCAGCAGAACTGCTGGCAAAGCAATTCTGCAGCCGAGGGTCCCAGAAGGAAACCACTGTGCTGCTTGTGGATGAGGTGAGGTCCCGGGTACATGGCTGCTGGGGTGCCCGAGTGCTGGTAGGGAGCTGGCGAGCAGCTCAGGAGAGGCAGGACACAGTCTATAATGGGGATCCTCAGTTCATACTTTCTTTCATGGGAAACAGTGGAGTATGGGATTATTGCAGTGGTTCCCAGCCTTCTATGTACCCAGATGCTCCTAGAGTACCACTGGGAGTTGGGAACTCGGTTCAAGTTTCCCTTCAGGGTGTCTATGCCCAGTGGAGGAATGAGAAGGCTGCAGTTCTGATTGAATGTTACAACAAAGGTCTCTTCTGTGTCAGTCCTTGATGAAGAAATGGTCTTTGCTCATCCAAATTGTTTTATTTGGTGGTGAATATGAATGCATATACCTTACTCAGGGTGAACCAGACATTAAATTCCTTTTGCAGGAAGGAGCACCCAGGAAGGGGAGCTCATCCGCTGAATAGTCAGGGCCTGCCTAGATAACTCAACTCCAGGTTTTTATGCTATGTGACTATTGCTATGGCCCTCTCAATGGGGAGTCATGGTTACCTGCTCCAGAACAGGTAGAGCTTGGCAGAGGGCTGGCTCCTGCTCTTCTCAATTCTGAGATTCCCTGGAGTGTTTGACCTTACCCAGTTCTTCTGTCTGGTGATGCTCTCTACTTGCCCCACAGTAAAGTGACCCGTGAGTACAAGAGAAGGAATGGCTGTACAGATTCACTCTCCTGGGAGCAGATAGTGTACAGTCAAAGGTGCTGGCTGCTTCTCTATTGACGGAAGCCTGTCCATTGATTTCCTTACTGATTAGAAAGTGTGATGTGGACAGGAACTGCACTAACTCAGTAGAGCAGCCTGTCATTTATGTGGCCTGCCTGGCTCAGTCTCTGGGTGACATTGTATATTGTTGTCTTTGGCAGCTTGACCTTCTTTGGACTCACAAACAAGATGTGTTGTACAACCTCTTTGATTGGCCTACTCACAAAGGAGCCCGGTTGGTCGTGTTGACTATTGCCAACACCATGGACCTTCCAGAGAGGATCATGATGAACCGTGTGGCTAGCCGCCTGGTGAGTCCAGGGTATGCTGCAAAAGTGAAAATACAAAAGGCCAGGAAATATGTGTTCTGCTATAGTTATAATTTTTATGCTGGAATGAAAAACATTGATTGTCCTTTTCTAAAATATCACACCTTTCTGATTCCATAAAGTACTGGAAGTTTAATTACTTTTTAAAAATATCTAGGCATGTACCGTTCCATGTCTTAGATACTTAGAATAAAGCAGAAAGCCAGACAGACTTTCTTTACCTTCATGGGCTTATATGGTTGATTTGTCAGGAAGCACCAACATCAAACCGTGAAGTACATGGCAAGGGAAGGGAGCTATGCATTTCCTTAGAGTATCTCTGTCTTCTTGAAAGAGTCTAAGAAAATAAAAGCTTATAATATAAAAGAGAATAGTTTGATATTTACTGTCCTGCAGGGTACCCAAGTCAACTAGACAGCAACTGAAAGGAGAAATGGGAAGGAATGAATAGGTTGTTATGTGGAACTTGAGTGCCTGCAAGTGATTTTTCCCCCTGAAATTTGTCATTTTGACTCTTCAGGGCCTCACCAGGATGTCTTTCCAACCCTACTCTCACAGCCAACTGAAACAAATCTTAGTGTCCCGACTGAAGCATTTAAAGGCCTTTGAGGATGATGCCGTCCAGTTAGTAGCCAGAAAGGTATGTCATCTTCAGGAAGCTCCTTGCTATACCTTCAAGCCATTTAACAAGTCCCTACTGAGCATCCATTGTGTGTCCTGTGCTGTTGCTGGATATAGAAAACTTTAAGAAGTACCAGAAAATCACTGCCCAAGGGTTATAGGGGGTGGCATTTGCCTTCAAGTCCAAGTCTGGCGATTCTAGAATTTGGAGGACAGAGACAGACAAATCCTTGAGTTTGATCCTCTTCTGGTCTATAAAGGAAATTCTTGGTCAGTCAGGGCTAAATTTGTGAACTACTGTCTTGATGGATGGATGAGTTGGTGTGTAGATTAAAAATGAAGAAGCACAGGGCATGGATGGCTCAGTGGTAGAATCCTTGCCTGCCAAAAATGAAGAAGCAATTGTGGAAGACTTACCGTATGATTCTTTAGAAGGCCACAAGGATTATGGGCTTATGAACAAGCTAACTTTAATTGGTACAATTTTGTGTAATTAAAGGGATCCTTTAGATCCATGCCAGCCATGTAGGAACAACCAAAACCCTGAAATAATGAGGTGACAGTGTAAGTTCGACCCTTAGAAACTGGTCAGTGTAAGACTTGTTTATATAGAATGATCTAGGCTATAGACAAGTTGTATGTGGAACTGCTTTGGTATTTCTTGTTCTCAGCGTTCTTTCATTTTGTTTAGCCTTAGCACCAGCTTTTGAATTGACACTGTTCACTGCGAGGTGCTGTTTTACAGGATAAGGATGGTGCTCGTGAGGAGATGTTTACATGACACCTCTAGTCAGGATGCAGGAACCTAAAGAAAGGGAAGACCTTGATACTCATGTCACTTATTAGAAAAGTGGCTTGGGTATACTCAAAACATTAAAAATTGCTTATGGGGGCTGGTGAAATGGCTCTGCCATTAACAGCACTGGCTGCTCTTGCAGAGGTCCTGAGTTCAATTCCCAGGAACCACATGGTGAATTGCGACCATCTGAGATCTGATGCCCTCTTATGGCATGTGGGTGTACGCGAAGTAGAGGATTCATACATTAAATAAATAAATAAATTTAAAAAATTGTTTATAATTCTACTTCACAGAGATGAGTATTTTATTTGCTTTAAAGGCATGCACCATTCCGCTTGGCCTAGGTGACTACTTTTAATGTCAGCGTATTATATACATATACTTTATAGGTTTCTTAGTTTGTGTGCCATAATTTTGGAAGGAATGGATCCTTTTAGAGATAATTAGGTGCAAGCAAATCGCAATAAAACATTCAAGTGTTTTTCAAAGTCAGCTTGGGGAGGTAAGGAGTCCCTGGAAAGAAGGTGTGGGAAGCACAGAAGGAGCAAGTCCAGCAGGTGGCACTGCTCACTTGTTTCACTCCTTGTCTCAACCCAGGACTCCTCCAAATGTTAAAGGCCAGGTTTGACACCACAAGATAAACTGAGGAGGGCTGAGTGTGGAGTGGGTAATTGATCACTCAAGCAGACTTTTCTCTGAGTGAATAAAGCTTGATTCACTGGGGCCGGCACTCCCTGTGAAGGGCAATAAATCATAAATTCTGAATTCTTTATTTGTGTGGGAGCCAATGAGAAGGCAAAGAAATAAGGGGGAATCGTACATATCACACACACACACACACACACACACACACACACACACACACACACACACACACACTCTGGGTGGTTGGAGCACAGCTCCAACCCCTTTGCATATATACACCTACAAGCATTTTGTGGATGGATGGAGCAAAGCTCCAATGATAAGGTTTCAACAAGTATAATTTTTTCTTAGCCTTTTTATACCACTTAAAACAGTTCTCTGTGTAAGAAAAAGATTGCTTCATAGCTACAAGTTACATATTTGCTAAAAACAGTCACCACAAACAGATCAAAATCATCACACAGGAGGAAATTACAACAGGATTATTATGTATTTTTCTTTTGAAACTCAGGCCTAACTAGCATTTCCCATCTATCTTTTTCTCCACAAGTTCAACCTAACCACAAAGCAATAATATTTTGTTATTTGTGTGTCTCCCTGCCCTCAAGGATCCTCAGCTGATTCCCCATCTCTGCCAGAAGTCCTACCTGTTCTCTCCTCCTTTGCTACAGGCCACCAGCTTTTTATTCAACCAATCAGAAGAGAGGGAGTGTTTACAAAATGTGATGTAGCCATATGAATAACAATAGCAAAGTGTGTCTGCATTCAACTGTCTTCACAGAAATCAGCCCTTGAATAGAACCAAGACCATCTTTACACAGTACACAAAGACTACCCCAGCAAGAGCCAGTGGTTATTTACCTGAGTTGACAAGTGGACATTGGAAATAAAATGTTCCTTCTTATAGGTAGCAGCCCTCTCTGGAGATGCCCGGCGCTGCCTGGACATCTGCAGGCGTGCCACAGAGATCTGCGAGCTTTCCCATCAGCGTGGTGACTCTCAGTGCCTGGTGACTGTGGCCCACTTAATGGAAGCTATAGATGAAATGTTTTCCTCATCCTATATTACTGCCATCAAGTAAGATATATTCTCTGCTGCCTGCACTTCTGGGAGAATCTGAAGTCAGAGAGGTCCCAGCTTAGGGGCTTTGGCAATTGGCTTGTTTCTCAGATTTAACTCAGTCTGTCCACATTTGGTTATTTATTTGTCCTTAGGGGCAATCGGGAAGGCAAAAACACAATCCTTGGGTAAGGGCTGAATGCTTATAACTTTTATTGGGTCATTTATTAAGTACAGATACTACAGGAACAGGCTGGGTTCGGTTTTTCATGCCTGCAATCTCAGCACTTGGGAGGTTAAGGCAGGAGGATTGCCACAAGTTACATAGTGATAATTCCCCGCAAGGTCAGAGCTACACAGTGAAACTCTCAAGAAAGAACAGCAAATAGGTAGGAACATGGTGGTTGAAAGCACTTGCTGCTTTTTAAAGAAGACTCAAAATTAGCTCCCAGCATATACCTGTCAGCTCACAGCTGCCTATGACTTCAGTCTGGAGATCTGACGCCCTTTTCTGTCCTGCATGCATGCACAAATTCTTCTCTTGTAAGGGATACATGAACAAGGAGGAGTTATGTTTGTTACTGAGGGATGCTCTGCTCCTAAAATTTGTATTTTTTTTTAATTTCCATGCATTCTTTTATCCACTTGTTCATTAATTTTGAAGTGCAGGCATAATTCTAGAAGTAGTTCCTGTGTTTCCCCATTTCCAAAGAGCATTTTCTATGTCAGCTTTTACTTTGGGGAAACAACTTTGTCAGGTGATACAGAAATGTTTCCTGGTTTCTTTCCCCCTTCTTGAGGCCAGTCTCTAGAATTCACATCTCTTGGTTTCCTTTAAGAAACTCTTCTGTCCTGGAACAGAGCTTCCTGAGAGCCATCATTGCGGAATTCCGTCGATCAGGACTGGAGGAAGCAACATTTCAACAGGTTATTGGTTGAATGCTGTTTTTTTCTGATCCTTCTAGATATGGGTGGGTCCAGGGTTCTTGGAATAGGGGTGAAGTTAATAGGGCTAAGACTCCTTTAGTAACTAAAATGTTGGCCCTATGTTGAGTTCTCAAATACCGTATAAACCAGGCATGGTGGTTTATAATCCCGGAAGTTTAAGGTAGAAGGTTTATAAACTGAGTCATCCTTGGCTCATACACACTTTGAGACCAGGCTGGAATATATGAGACCTTGCCCTTTAAACAAAGAAAACAACAAAACCCAGGAGTGACTTTTAGCAGCAGTACTATATTCCTGCTATTGCTCTGGAGGATTGACATTTTAAATCCTTGAACTCTTAATGCCTGTGACCCATGACTATTTCTCTGACAGTAATCATTTCATACTGATACCTGGTAAGGTCGTGCAGTACATCTGTGCCACTGAAGCTTTAACACGCCAGGTAGGCACGTGGTAGTTACACCTGCAGTCTCAGCACTTGGAAGATGAGACAAGGAGATTGGTCTACATAGCGAGTTACAGTCCAGCATGAGCTACAGGCTTCAAGACCTTGCCTTTAAAAGACTAGCTAAGTGACATAACCTGCCTATTGTCACATAGATAAGTGAGAATGGCAAGGTTCAGATGACCTGTGTCCTGTTCTACAGCTTGTTTTCCAATCACTTGCCTTTGTGCAAGGGCATCTACTGATGATCTGTATCTATCTGTATCCGAGGCATGAATGACTGTATTGACACTGGGTCTTACTGTGTAGCCTTGTTGTCCTGAGACTCACGAAGATCTGCTGGCCTCTGCCTCCCAAGTGCTTGGACTAAAGATGGACATCACCCATCATACCCCAGGCACTCACTTTTGCAGAAGATGATCAGATAAAAGCCCAGGATTATTGTTTTTCTTAACCTTTGCTTTACTTTTGTTATCTAGATATACAGTCAGCATGTGGCTCTGTGCAGGATGGAGGGACTGCCTTACCCAACCATGTCAGCGACCATGGCTGTGTGCTCGCGTCTGGGTTCTTGCCGCATTCTTCTGGTGGAGCCTAGCAGGAATGACCTACTCCTTCGAGTGAGACTCAATGTTAGCCAGAATGATGTGCTGTATGCTCTCAAAGAAGACTGAAGGACTTAACAAACTTCTGCTTTTTCTCAAAGAGCTTTATTTTTCTTCAGAACATGGAATTATAGCAAAATATACAGGATGGAAATTGTAGATTTGTTATTTTCCATTATTTATTTTGCTTTTTCTAAAGTGCTTGAGAAGTTTATGGTAACATACTATGTATATGAAGATATGTATACAGTATACTTGTATCTATGTGAAATAGTTCTGGGAGAATTTGTATGAAATTAGGTACACTGGTTGCCTCTGAGAAATAGCCTGGTGGTTGGGGGGGAGGCTAGAGGAAGTCTTTATTTTATGCTATAATGTATTAGATTTTGAATGATACAAAGTAAAATTGATTTTTATAGAAAAGAACTAGTGTGTTTTGGGGTGCATCACACTGACAATGCCCCTTGCATGCAGGCAGTACTGGATTCATTTCCCAGTGCCTTGTCCTTCATGGGGAACATCATGTAATCTCAGAATTTGGGAGGCTGAAGCAGGAGGATTACTGCTGGCTTGATGCTAGCTTTGGCAGCCTACAAGAAAATATTTCAAAAAACCTAATAAAGAAAAAATAGTGTAGAAATAGATACAAAGTTTTACCACACACATGACAGGCTTGCTCTTGCGGAGAGCCTGCATTCTGATCCCAGCACCCAAGAGCAGCACACAGCCATCTGTCACTCTTATTCCAGGGTGTCTGACACCTTCCAATGTCCCCAAGCATGTATGCGGCAACACATACACATGCAGGAAGGCAAGCAAACACTGATTTATAAACCAAAGTTACTACTTGAAAAAACTAATCATGCTGACACAGTAGAAGCTACTTAAGAGGAGGTTCAAGGGCTGGAGAGATGGCTCAGTGGTTAAGAGCACTGACTGCTCTTCCAGAGGTGCTGAGTTCAATTCCCAGCAACCACATGGTGGCTCACAACCATTTGTAATGGGATATGATGCCTCTTCTGGCATTCAGGTGTACATTCAAGTAGGGCACTAAATACAAATATTAAAAAAAAAAAAAAAAAGGAAGTTCAATAAGGATGTGCTCTGAACTGCAGACATAACTCATTGGTGTGCTGAGACCCTGTTCACCCCACACTGCCATAAATGGGACATGGTGGTACACCTGCCATCCCAAAACATGGGAGCTAGACACAAAGATTAGATAGAGGTTAAGGTTGTCCCCAGCAAAGCAAGTTCGAGGCTAGCTGTTTGCTTTCTATTGCTGCAACAAAGACACTATAACCAAAGCAACTTCAGGACAAAGGGTTTGATTACATATTGTGGCCACAGTCTTACCAAAAAACAAAAAATCAGCGCCACTCTAGGCCCTGTGTTAGAAGAAAAGCTGGGAGGTCTGGTTACAAAGCATGTTCAAGGTATCTTAGCAAGAGCCAGTCTGAAACTAGAACTTTCAAGATGGTGTCTTGATTAGCCTGGAACTACCTGTGTAGACCAGGCTAGCTTCAGAGCTCCACCTGTCGCTGCCTCACAAGTGTGGGGATTGAAGGCATGTACCATCCTCGATGGCTCAGTGGAAGAGGGCTTGCTGACCATATGGGAGGTTCTGCGTTCCTTCCACATCACTAGAGAAATACGATACCCAGAGTGCTGCTTAGGGGATTCGTGAGATGAGTGTGATAATGTCTGCGATTAGTCTCCAAATAGTTTAGAGATTTGTATGTCTGAGGCCTATAATCCCAGCTACTCAATAGTTAAGACGGGATTATAAACACAAGGCCTAGACCGTAACAGGGAGCTCAAGGTCAGCCTGAGCATCTTAGTGAGACCCTGGCTCAAGAAAATAGAGGCCTGGGATACAGTTCTGTGGTAAATTGACCCGGCATGCTAGAAGCCCTAGTCTATGCTCCTTTACCATATCCTAATAAAACTGAATTGAGGACCCCTATCAGGGTATTTTAAAGGACTATTTTGTATGTATAATGTTTTATCTGCATCAGTGAGTAAGTGACACCCATGTGCACTCAGAGACCAGGAGAGGCCATCTGATCTCCCTAAAGCTAGTTACAAATGTGTGAGCAGCTATGTGGGTGCTGGGAACTAAAACTACACAAAGGTAAGTGCTCTTAACGGCTGAGCCACCTCTCCTCCCCATATCAAAAATATAACTTCCACAGTTAACCAAAAGGAAGAGCAAAGATGTCCTTTATAGAAGAAAAATGAATGATAAGTAAACAGATCAAAGCCATGAGTCTAAAGGCCAAGATGGGGGTTCTTTTAGATGATCTAAATTTAGTTTCTAGAACTGAAGTCAGGCGGCTCACAACTGCCTCTAACTCCAGCTCCAGGGTACCTGACACCATCTTCCGGACTCTAAGGGCACTTGTACGCATGGACACCTACACATAGATCCACATGTAAATACATCATCAAAAAAATTTTTAACTTTTAAAAATCTTGAAATTTGATGGGGGCGATAGCTCACAATGTTTATGGCAAAAGCACAAGAACCGGGGTTGGTTCAGTGGTAGAGCGCTTGCCTAGCAAGTGCAAGGCCCTGGGTTCGGTCCCCAGCTCTGGAAAAAAAAGAAAAGAAAAAAAAAAAAAGCACAAGAACCTGAGCTGGATCTAGTTTCTAGAATGTTAATTGTAGGTAGAACTTCTACTGGGAACATCCATTGACAAAATAGAACTGTCACATGACCCAATAATATACACCCAAACAACTATATCCTGTCATAAAATTACTTCTGGCCATCAACAGATTTGTCTGTAAAGAAAAATGAAATTAGGAAGTCTGCAGGAAAATGGATGGATCTATAAAATACATTGTGATAATACTGCATGTTGTCTCGTGGATGCCAGCTTTTAAATTATTTACTCATCACACAGTGAAACTCTCAAAACAAGGACAACTCCCAAAACAGAAAGAACTTTGCCAACACAAACAACCCACAACTTGGAGAGTGGGATGTGGCTCAGTGACTAACAGTGCTTGCTCTCTAAGCATAACGGCATGTTTGAACCCCCAGAACCTACACAAAAAGCTGGGCATACAGGGACTGAGGAGATGGCTCAGTGGTTAAAGATACTTGTAGCTCTTGCAGAGGACCCAGGTTCGATTCCCAGCACCCATGTGGCAGCCTACCACCATCTTTAACTCTGGTCTCAGGGGATCTGATTCCTCATGGCTTCCATGGACACTGCACATATATGGTGTACTTACATAAATGCAACAAAACGCTTGGAAACACACACACCATATACACACAAATAAAAGCAGAAAACAAAAACGGAGGCTGCAGAGATGGTTCAGCACATGGGGTAGCTCACAAGACACTAATACTGTTTGTTAGTTTTCTTGACACAGGGATTCTCTGTATAGCCTTGTCTATCCTAGAACTCCCTCTGAAGACCAGGCTGGCCTTGACCTCCATCTTTTTGTTTTTTAATATGAATTTAAAAGGAGGGGGATCTGATGCCCTCTTCTGGCGTGCAGGTGTACACGCAGACAGGGCACATTTCAAAAAAAAAAAACAAAAAAATAGAGCTGGGCAAGATTGCATGAGTTTGCGACCTCAGCATTGGGAAGAGGAGACTGAGGAATTCCAGAGCTCGCTGATCAGCAAGACTAAGCTCAAACAGCCTCTAGTTCAGTGAGAGATCTTGTCTCAAGGAAATGAGGTGGAGAATGGACCGTGGAAGATGAAAATACAAGGCCCTCCATGCGTGTCATACACATAGGCAACATACAGTCACGAATACAACTCCAAACCCATTTCTCTATCCTCTGAACAAGAAAATAGCCTCTGGGAAAACTCTGTGTAGAGACCTAAGAAAACAGTGTAAAGTTTACTTTAGCACGTAATTTGGCACAAAGGTGATTCTTTGTCATTATCCGCTTGCATTCGGAGAGTTTTCTTCTGCACTGGTCCCTCTGGTCACTATCCTTTCTTATCCCTCCTGACTCTATTATTATACACTGTCTTCTACATTATTCTCCATTCTCATTTGAGCCTGTGCTGGGCCAGCGTGAGCGTCCTGTAAGAGGACAGATACTCATTGAGAAGGAACTGTTGCAGAATGGGAGATGGGAGTCGGTGGCCACACCTCGTGTAATTTACTAGGACTAGGAGGTAACTGAGCTGGAACGGTGCTTCCAGCAGGAACAAATCTCTGGCTTCCACCTCTAGCAGCTCAGCAGGCCCATGGGTGTGATGCCTGCGCTGTGCAGATGCAGGCAGGACTACAAGTTCCATGTCATCGTTCATTACAAATCAAATGTGAGGTCAGGTTTGAGCACATGAGACTGTTTCAAACAAACCAGACAGGTGGTGGTGGTGGTGCACTCCTTTAATCCCAGGAGTGGATTTTATACTCAGGAAGTAGAGGCAGGTATGTCTCAGTGAGTTCAAGGCCAGCCTGGTCTACAAAGCAAATTCTACAACAGCCAGGACTGTTACAGAGAAACCCTGTCTTGAAAAAACAAAACAAAAGACAAACAAATGAAAAACCCCAAACCTATAGGAATCAATGTCTACTGTGTATTATTGGTGTGGGTTGATTTGAATGTCAGAGTGCAGTCAGGCCTGCATCTGTGTAGGGTCAGAGGAGGACAATTGGGAGTTACCTTACTGAGGCAGTTTGTTTACGAGACCGAGTTGTCACTATGTAGCCTAGAACCAGACCAGGCTGCCTCTGCCTCCCGAGCGCTCTGATGTAACGCATGCACCACCATGGGGGTTGCACAACTCTTCTTTCAATTAGAACCGAAGCCTGCAGTCTCTCCATGAAGTGAGATTGTGCATGTGACGTGGGGAATCTTGGGGTTCGGTCCACCTGCGGATCAGTTCCATCAATCCCGATATAACAGGGTTCCTTGAGGTAGAGGCGGCCCTTCAGCCTGCAGCGATGCTCTTGTCTCAGTTTATCGAGGGCTTTGGTTCCTCTAAACTCAAGCTTTGTTCTGCCTCTGACTAGAAAAGAGCTCTATTTCCCGGAGAGCTAATTTTCCGAGCCTAGGATGCACAGAATGGGCAGCGAGGAAGCCGCATCCTCCAGGATCTCCACACAGGGACTCGGCCCGGCTACCTTGTGGTACCCATTAGGACGCGGAAGCCTCGCGGCAAGCGAAGAGAACTAGGAAGGAGGCCTCTCGAAGAAACTACGCCAGGGTGAGGAACGCCTACCGTGTGTGAAGGGCACAAGACGCCAAACCTCACAACGCCGCCGTCAGCCAGTATCGCGTTACCTGCTGGAAGTGTCTGCGCACAGCCAGCCCCACCCAAGGCGTCACCTGTGGGCGCGCCCCGCCCGCTTCCCCGCGCACATGCGCACTGCAGGCAGCTGGCTGTGGTGTCACGTGCCGGGCGAGAGCCGCCGCCTCCTGGGCGGGTGCTTCCTGTGGCTGTCTCCGCCGCCGCCCGGGGGCCGCGGGAAGCTAGGCGGTTCCGGGCTCGAGAAGGCCCGGTTTTGGTTCGGGTCCGCCGCGAGGTATGCCACGTGCCCGCTTCCCGGCGTGTGGAGTCTGGGGGCGGCCAGGGAGATAGAGGCGGCTTGGGTCGGGCCGGGCCGAGCCTGGCAGCGGGAGGAGGCGCGGGTGTGGGGAGCCCGGCGTCGCCTCTCCTGAGCCCCGACCGGCCTGCGGCAGCGGAGTATCTCATTCTCCTGAGCGCCTTCACTCCCGCACCCCATCCCGGCTGACGCTTCGCTGTTGACTGCTGTCGAAATCTGACACTTGGAGTGGCAGACGCCTGTGCGTTCACACCAGGAAACCTTGCAGCCTTGTTGGTCCCAGCTCCAGACGCGGGATCGTGTCTGCTTCTTAATCCCCACGCCACCTCACGCTCCTCCATAGATTTGCAAGATGCTCAGGGCTGTGGTTTCCCGCCGTATATGATCTCCCACTTCCCTGTGCACCTTCTGCAGCAACCCATCATGCTTCACACTGCTGTCAGGGTAACGCCCAAGTACCTTTAAAGCCTTAAAGGTGTTTCTCTTTCTCCCCTGGTTCATGCCCTCATTTCTAGCCTTGCAGTTTGGTTTATGCCTCAGTGATGCCGGGCGTTTTTCCCTTGTATAGGCCAAGCCATTTCTCACCTCAGAACTGGTATCAGTTCGATTAATTTGCTTGGAATTCTGCTCGTCCCCAGTGCCCAAATTTCATGACTCAGCACAGACTTCATCCTTCCTTAGATGCCTTTTCTAGGTCCTCGATAAGGGGCAACCTCTCACATCCACGGTCTTTGCAGCTACTCTGTGGTGGTTGTCTGCCCATGGGTCTGTTTCCTTGAAGCCTGAGGTAGAAGCAAATGAGTTCCTTCCGGTGCTGGGCAGGCTGTGCTACACTACCGGTTGACCACTTGTTACATCTTTCAGAGGGTCTGAATGCTGAATCAGGTGTAGAGTGTCCAAGGAAACTGATGATGAAAGCGACCTATGTCCGTGCTGCCTAGTGGTGCCCTTTAGTGAGTTTAGCTACAGTACTTGAAACTTACCTGGTATGACTGAGGAACTGAATTTTTTTTTTTTTTTTAAGATTTTATTTATTGTATATGAGTACACTGTAGCTGTCTTCAGACACACCAGAAGAGGGCATCAGATCACATTACAGATGGTTGTGAGCCACCATGTGGTTGCTGGGATTTGAACTCAGGACCTCAGGAAGAGCAGTCGGTGCTCTTAACCACTGAGCCATCTCTCCAGCCCGAGGAACTGAATTTTTAACTTAAATGTAAATAGACACATTATTTGCAGGACAAACGGCACTGCTTTTAAAAGCCTTTCCAAACCATTGTATGCTTCCATAAATCTGCCTTCCATGGGTACCAGTCACTTCAGAAATTGTACACCCCCGCCCCCATATCCCTCTGTTGACAGTGGTCCGCTGCCTCCCATCCACCGCCTCTCCTCTCCCACGGGAATAAACCCCCTAACCACGGGTTCCCTTTCATCATCTACTCCGGTCTGAGTCTCTTCAACTTTACACCTGATAGGTATCTAGCCTGCCAAGATGCCAGGGCCAAGACCTCGGAAGGGCCCTAAGACCAGTGGCCAGGGTGCGGAAACTGCCAAGCAGGTATGAACATGGCCTCCTTCACCCCTTGGTCACGTGGAGTAGGGATCTCTAGACTTTTGTGGCTAAAGAAATGGCTCAGTGGTTAAGAGTGTTTGCTGCCACTGCAACTCGAGTTCTAGGGGATCCAACACCCTCTTTCAGCCTCCATTGGCACCATAGCCACATGGTATACATACATACATATGGGCAAAACCATCATACACATTTAAAAAAAAACCCTTAAAAACAAACCAGAACAAATAAAAAAATCAGTTAAGGTTGGGTTGGGAAAAAGGGCATGGATGCCATGAAAACTGTACTTTAATTACTCTAGTTTGTCTGTCACTCAGGAGGTTACAGCTGTGACTGAACACCAGGGTAAAGTAGTACCTACGTCTGCCCATACAGATGACTGTTATGTTGACTAATAGACATAGAAAATAAAGTAGAAAAAGGGGAAGATGGGCTAGTGCTTCCCAGGCACAGTCGGGTTTGCACATGAATTCTGTGAGTGGATTGGAGTGATGGTTGCAAAACAATGGGAATGTATAATGTTCCTTAGCTGCACACTTGAACATAGGATGGCAGATTTCATGCTATGTTTACTACAATAAATAAATCTGGGGGACTGGAGAGATGGCTTAGCGGTTAAGAGCACTGGCTGCTCTTCCAGAGAACCCATATGGTAGCTTACAACCATCTGTAAATACAGGTGCAGGGGAATCTAACACCCTCACACAGACATACTTGCAGACAAAACACCATGCACATAAAATAAAGATAAATCATTTTAAAAATTAAATGTGGTACCTAATCCCAGCACTAAGGAGGCACAAGCAGGAGGATTGCGAGTTCAAGGCCAGCTTAGGTTATACAATGAAAGCACTTCTCAAATTACTCCTTCTTCCCCCACAAAGATTAGGTGTGTATATGGTAGAATCTTTGAAGATGGTGAGAGTTAACTAATGTAATCCTGGATAATGTGAAGTGTCGTGCCCAGCTGCTGCTGTCTTGTTAGTTATGATAGTGACACTGTAGTCTTACTGGTTTCTTTAAAGAACTCTCCCTAGTTTGGATCTGTTTCCTTCTCTGCACAGTGGGCTTTGGGGTGAGTAGGGCTGGAACCAGGGCTTACTTTGCCCGGCAACTGCTCTTCCACTGAGCTGAATTTCCAGCTCTGTTCTGTTTTTTATTTTGACACAAGTTCTCAGAAGTTGCCTAGGCTGACTTTGAACTTTTATGTTTCCCAGGCAGGTCTTGAACCTGGAGTCTTTCTGCCTTGTCTCCCCAGTGCTAGGATCATAAGCATGTGCCACTACACATAATTTCATTATGTGATTTTTTTTTAAAGATTTATTTATTTTACTTTATGTGAGTACACTGTAGCTGTCCTCAGACACACCAGAAGAGGGCATCAGATCTCATTACAGATGGTTGTGAGCCACCATGTGGGTGCTGGGAATTGAACTCAGGACCTCTTTGAAGAGCAGACAATGTTCTTAACCACTGAGCCATCTCTCCAGCCCCAGAATATTTTTTTAAAGACAGGGTCTCATACACAGCCTAGGTTATCCTTGAACCCCTGATTATGCTGCTTCCCCCACCATGTGCTGGAACTGCAAGCATGTGGGTCATCATGTGATTTTTGTTGTTGTTTGTTTAGTGAGATGGTCTCACTATGTAGACTAGATTGGCTTTAAACTTGGGGTGGTTCTCCTGCCTTAACCTCTCAAGTTCTGGTTTGTTATGTAATTTAAAAACAGTTATTTAGTTTGTGTGAATGTATGTCACATGCATGGGTCGGATCATTGGCTGCCCTGGAGCTTGAGATACAGGTAGTTATGAGACATGCACTGTGGTACTAGGAACTGAACTTGAGTCCTGAAAGAGGAGGAAGCACTCAGCCACTGAACCATCTCTCCAACCCCATGATACGATTCTGGAGAATCCTTCTCTGGGTGCTGGAAAAACAGCTTTATTGTTAAGAGCATTTGGGTGTGGTTTCCAGTACCCATGTAGAAGTTTAAAAACAACCCATAACTTCAATTTCAGGGGATCTGCCTTCACACAAATGGGAATGTTTTGCCTTCATACATGCAGGCAAAACATTCTTACACAAAATAATGAAATCTTTTTTAAAAAACCCTTTCTATGTTCTTAGCTGGGGCTTTTTGTGGAGTTCAACCCTGAGGACATGCTCCTGGGGATGGATGAGACGGAAGATGATGGAGACCTGGAGGCTGAGTTATTGGCACTCACTGGGGAAACAGGGAGCACAAGCAGGAAGCCAGCACCCAAGGGGCGGGGTGAGTTCACTGTCGGGCTGGTACGGGCCTATGAGCAGAGGGTCCTTACCTGACAGCCTGAAGGAGTCAGCCAGCTCCCCTAGTCCTTTTGATAATTACATTCCTTCAGGAATTCAGCTATGTACCTGTATTTGGAGCTCCTTCCCCTTTGAGGACAAATCTGATTGTTAGCCTAAGATCACTAGCCTTAGTCCTACATAGGTGGAACCTCATATTATACAGTAGGGACTCAAACAGAGCTGACATAATTGTGTGCACAGTAAATAGAGATGGTATCAAATGAGAAGTGAAATCTCTCTTCATAGCCTGGAAGAGGATGGAAGGTTAGGTAACAGAATAAGAGGTCTAAGGTTCTCTTAGCAGGAACCCTTAGAGGCAACCTGTATGTCTGGAGTCGGAAACAACTGGGAAGGGGCTCGCTACTCTAGCCCTGCTTTGGGGTTAGATAAGCCTGGGTTTGGATACTGTCACTTACTGAGATTGTGAATTTGGGGAATTGGTTTATTCAGAATAGAGAATGTGGATAATGTTACCATCTTACAGTATTGTGACACTGGAGTGGATGGTAGAACCATTTACAAATGTGAAAGGCATAGTGGGACAGTGTATACAGTGTATAGTACATTTCCCTACAGACAGAAATGCAGGGAAAAGAGCAGCCTGTTACTTGTTGGAGAACCCGGGAAGCAGGAACCATTGCAGGGGTCTTTTGAGCTGGGTCATGAAAGGGGAGAACCTTTCTGAGTTGTACTTTGCTGTGGAAGGGAAGGGGGATTTCTGCTTGGTGTAGTAACCAATATAGTGAATTAAAGATCGTCTGTTTATTAATCGGGCCATGAGTCGCCATGATCATCTGTGACTCTCTTTCCTCAGCCCCACTGCCCATGGCCCACATTGAGAAGTTGGCAGCAGACTGTATGCGAGATGTGGAGGAGGAGGGCGAGGAAGAGGAAGGGCTGGAGGACGATGCAGACCTTCTGGTATGTTTGCCAGGCTGGTGTCCAAGGTGAGAGCTATTGAGGGAGACTGGGGCTTGTCCTTGTCCCTTCTCAGGCCTTGTCCTCATGACCTTACAGTGAGAGATTGGTCTCATTTGATTTTGGGTCTGGACTCTACAGTTTGGAATTCTCAAATTTGAATTCTCAAGTTTTCATTTACTTTTTCAAGATCTTCCTTGATTAGATTAACGAACTGTTAGTGAAGAGGATTTGGCATTGAGAAGTATTGCATGGGAAGAGAAACCTTAACTTTTTTCTAGTCATGATGTGGCCGTGAGGCACCCAGAGTTCTTGGACTATTTCCCCAGACAGAGCTGCAGGAAGTCCTGGGTGTGGATGAAGAAACTGGGCTGGTGGATGGCAGTGAGGCAACAAGCCCAGACCTGTCTGAGGAGAAGACAAGGGACAACACTGAACAACCTGTAGCACCAGCAGCCTTCCAGCAGGCCTTACCTGCAGCAGTGGCTCAGGTAGGTTTTGCAGGAGGGCCCCATTGGACCTTTGATGCTCCTGTGTGTACATGTACAGTATGCATGTAGCATGTCTTATACAGCAGGGTTGCCAAATAACTCTAGCAGTTCCCCACATAGAAAACAGCATGAGAGACTTTCATAGCTGGCTGACTTCAAAGGCCTTCCTGTTTGAGGCCACTCCTGGAACCATTTTTGGGGGCCTCTGTTTGCCTGACATAATGTCTGGCTTCTCTTGTGGGTCTCTGCCTCATACTCAGGGGGCTTAGGCACTTCTTTCTCCTGGAGTCCCAGAGATCCATCTTCTGGGGTAGCTTCCTCACAGAGAGAGAATGGCAAGGGCCTAGCTGGCTGTGGAGTGGCCCAGCCCTGAGCTGAAGTATCTGCAGGCTGGAGGGCCTCGGGGGCTGCAGGCTTTGCTGGAGGAACGGATCCAGAACTACCGGGAGGCTGCGGCCAGTGCCAAGGAGGCTGGTGAGGCTGCCAAAGCCCGGCGCTGTGAGCGAGGCCTGAAGGTGAGACTGTGGGTCAGGCGGCACTGGCATGATAAACACTGTCATCGCTGGCCTGTCTTCCAGCAAGGCCCAGGCCCAGGTGGCTTCCTGGGTTCAAGTCTAATCCCTTCCCTTAGACTCTGGAGTCCCAGCTTGCCACTGTGAGGAAAGGCGGCAAGATCTGTGAGGACGAGATTCCACCCCCAGTGGCCTTGGGCAAAAGGCCCCCAGCCCACCAGGAAAGACCCAGCAAGAGCTCTGAGATAGACTCTCCAGGCTCCTGTGCCGTGGACCCAGGTATATGAAGACAAGACTGTTTCTGGTTCCCACAGCCTGCCCACCCTGCCTGCCTGCCTGTCACTGCTCCAAGGATTCCTAGACCAGCAAGACTGGGCTTCGCACTTGCTCCTTTGACTGTCCAGCCTCTTGTTTCATGTAGGTGACCGTTCCCAACCTGAGTCCAGCCTCCCTGCCGTTGCTGCCTTGCCCGATTCAGACCCAGACCCACAGGCCCTGCTGTTAGCCCGACAAAGAGAGTACAAAGCAGCTGCTCTCAGTGCCAAGCGGGCCGGAGATCTAGACCGTGCTCGGGAGCTCATGAGGATTGGGAAGGTATGCATCCTGCTTCCACTTAGTAGATGGGGAACAGAGGCCCAGAGAGGAGGCCAAACAGTACCTGGCTGGGAGTGCACTCATGGAGTTGTTTGAGGCCACGCTCTTGGAGCTCCTTGGCTTATGCCTGTAACTTTTCTTCTTCAGAGATTTGGTACTGTCCTAGAGGCCCTGGAGAAGGGGCAGCCTGTGGATCTGAGTGGCATGCCCCCAGCACCTGAGGGTCAGTCAAATAATGAGGGTGTCTCCCTAGGCTGGGATTAGGGAGGATTCTGAGGTATGGAGTTGGCAGGTATCTGCCTACCCTGCTATTTGGATTCCCAGATCTGAAGGCCCTCCCCCAGGCTTCTGAGGCCTCTGCAGCAACCCAAGTCCTGTCCCCAGCAGTGGAGCAAATGCAGCCAGTGATGTCCTCTGACCTCCCAGCCACCCCAGGTAGGACTTGACAATGGGAGAGTGGAGTTGGGGCCTAGGAAGGTGTAAGATGAGCTGATAGGCTCTCCTTATCACCTTCATAGCGGCTCCTGCAGAGCCAAAGACAGTGCTGGATGCTTTACAACAAAGGCTGAACAGGTATCGTGAGGCAGGCATCCAGGCCAGGGCCAGTGGGGATGAGCGCAAAGCCAGGATGCATGACCGCATTGCCAAGGTAAGCCCACTGCTGTGTAGCCCCATCCTATGTTAGCTCACCCTTGCTTCACCCTGCCTGTCTGCTTTCCCTACCAGCTCTGGTCTCTAAGTCCTTGTCTGTTTATGGACTTCTTGCTGCTTTGGGACTCCTTTTTTTTTTTTTTTTTTTTTTTTTTTTTTTTTTCGGAGCTGGGGACCAACCCAGGGCCTTGCGCTTCCTAGGTAAGCGCTCTACCGCTGAGCTAAATCCCCAGCCCCCTGGGACTCCTTTTCTTCTAGGGCTGCAGTCCTCCTCTGTCCCCTCTCTCTGCCTCTCTGCACTGAGGACACAGAACCTGCAGACTGTAGTCTGCTAAAAATCCCTTCCTTCCCATGTAGCAATATCAGGATGCTATTCGAGCTCATCAAGCAGGACGGAAAGTTGACTTTGCTGAGTTACCTGTTCCTCCAGGTGGGTGAAGCTTGAGCTGTTGACTTTATGAGGTTTCTGAGCAAGAATGGAGAAAGACGTTTCTCATGTGTGTGCCTCCACCTTGTGAGAGTTACCTATCCTAGAGCCAGCAAGACCCACAGCAGGCTCATGTGTCTTTAATGCTACCACTTTGCCCCTTCTCCATTCTGTCTCTCAGGATTTCCTCCCATCCCTGGCCTGGAGCCCAGAAAAGATACTGAGGAGGATTCAGTGACAGCAACTTTGGCAGCTGCCAAAAAACTGGCCTCAGAAGACACAGCCCTGGTAGATGAAGATGAGGAGGTTTGGCTATGGGCCCAGGACTCCAGGGCTTGGTTGTAGGGGCTGGGGTGGGGGAACAGATGAGGAGTAAACCAGACCCTGTTGTGTATTAACCTCATAAAATAGAGATCCTTTCCTCCATTTTAGAGAAAAAAATTCCAGAGGCAGAACCTGACTTCAGACCTGGGTATTTCTAGCCCCCTAAAACTCCACCATTCTTTCTGACTGGTGCTCCTGCTGAGGAAGCTGGGCTGGGAGGCATTGAATGGTTCTGTCTTTGGGTTGTAGGGCTCTGGAGGGGAAGCTACTCCACTAAGGTCATACAGTGAAGGGTGCAATATTAAGGAGGTAGCCCAAGTGTAGGCATGGGGAGTGGTAACAATTTGATAGCCTCCTAACTGGATAACTGGATGCCACCTGCAGAGGGACACCCCAGCACAGGCCCCATTGGCCAAGAAGCCAGCACAGCCTCTGGTCCCTTCATCCCATCTTCTGAATGAGCCCAAGGCCTCAAGTTCGAAGGAGTCACTGAGTCCATCTGGTAATTTGGGGACAAATAAGACAGAGGAGTGGCAGCCCAGTGAGGTAGGCATGACCTCAACCATTGGCCCTCTTGGTTTAGTTCGGGAGCAGGTGACACTGCTGGAGGCTCGGAAACTGCAGTACCAGCGAGCAGCTCTGCAAGCCAAGCGCAGGCAGGATCTGGAGCAGGCCAAATCCCACTTACGAGTAGCTAAAAGTCTTGAGGCTCAGATCATCCAGGCCCGAGCTGGTCAACCGATTGACCTCTCTAAGGTGAGTTCAACCTAGGCTGCCTCGAGCACAGAGGTGGTGGCTGGTTGATGGGGACGAACTGGAGTGGCTTTTGGGTGAGGGTAAGACCTGTATAGAATGGTGGCAGTAGGAAAGGAGTCTTTTGCTTGTCTCCCTCTTGTGACCCTGAGATAGACCATTAGGGAGACAAGGAGAAAGGAATGCGTTACTGATGGTCACAGGTAACACGGCAGGGTCACTCCAGTAGAAGCAGTGCTATAAAAAGGTATAGCATGAATTCCAGTGTTTGTTGGCCCCAGCAAAGGTATAAACTGACTCTTGGGGCCCGAGGGGCCTTATGATCTGGGCAGGTACCTTCACCCTTGACAGATGAAGAGGGTGACTTCATCCTCATTCACCATGAGGATCTTCGACTCTCCCAGAAGGCTGAGGAGGTGTATGCCCAGCTACAGAAAATACTCCTGGAGCAGCACGAGGTCAGTAGCCCGTGTCTCTGCCTTCTGTGTTCTGGGCTCAGAGTCTCACTCTTCTCACTGGTGTAATATATGGCCCTGGACAAGCTACTTTCCTCATTTACCAAATGAGCTGCTGTCCCTTTTGAGTTCAGGGTGTTTTTCACATGTATGCTTTGCCTACATGTGTGTGTATATATATATCATATGTGTGCCTTGTGCCCATGACGGTCAGAAAAGAAATTGGATTCCTTGAAACTGAAGTTACAGGTGCTCGTGAGACACCACATGGGTGCTGGGAACCAAATGCAGGTCCTTCACAAAAGCACCAGTGAGCCATCTCTCCGCCCCCATTTTTATGCGGTTATGAAATTCAAACAGTTACAGGGAATGGATTTTGCGGGAGGGAGCTGATCTGATGTGCTGCCGTTCTGAGAAGACAGTATTGTAAGGTATATGCTTGAATTTGTTTTCTTTGGCAGTGATGATCTTTGAGATGGGGGCTTGCTCTGTTCCATGATGTTCTAGAACTGTTTTTATGGAAGGAGCTTGCTAAGTGAATTTTTGGGAAATGGCTATCCTCAAGAAAAGCAGCAAAGTGTAGGTAGCCAAGCATGGTAGGTGATACACGCCTGCAGTGCCAGCATTTTGGGGGGCAGGCAGGAGAGTTGCCATTAGTCCTGGGTCTACCTGGGCCATGCAGCTGAGACCCTTCTCAGACTGGCAGACGCACATAAGCAGGAAAGTGTGTTGAGCTTTAGGAAGTGTGCCCCAGGGGAGGACTAAAGAGGACTTCTCTGGAGCTTTGAGAGGTCAGGCCTTGAATGCTATCCTTGGTAAGCCCTGCGCTGGCTGTGCAGTCACTCTGGGCTTCTGTTTCTAGAAGTGCCTGCTATTCTCCAAGCAGTTCATGCACCAGGGTAATGTGGCTGAGACTACACGGTAAGTGCCAGGGCTGTGCTAGGCTTGTTGGGTAGGGATCGACAACACACCCTACCATGCTGACTTGGTTGTCCATCCTCGGCAGGTTTGAGAAGCTTGCTGAGGACCGAAAGAAACAGCTTGAGATCCTGCAGCTGGCCCAAGCCCAGGGCCTGGACCCTCCCAGTCATCACTTTGAATTGAAGACGTTCCAGACTGTGAGGTGCCAATGCCTAAGGGAAACTGGCCCTGTGCAGGGATAGATAGGGAGGGCAACAGTTTTGGAGCAGAGCCTGGAGACTCTTCAGTCTTTATTGAGACGTCCCAGTGTCATGGGTGTTGGAGTGGGGGAAATGGCTGTGCTGCCTTCGGAGGGCAGCTCGGGGTTGCAGCTCCACCCTACAGCATTGTGCTGGCCCTTATCTTGTCTTGTCCTCTGCATTCTCTTCATTCTGTTTCTAGGATCTTCTCAGAACTCAACAGCACAGAAATGCATCTGATCATCGTCCGGGGAATGAACCTCCCAGCCCCACCAGGTAACCCAGGCCACCTTACTGAAGGATGTCCGTGCCCATGTACTTCACTGCACCCCGGCACCAAACTCTGGCTGTGCTTTCTGGCCTGACTCCCTTTTTTCCCTTATAGGAGTGACTCCGGATGATTTGGACGCTTTCGTACGGTTTGAGTTTCACTACCCTAACTCGGTGAGGCTTTGCTGTGGTTGGGATTCTCTGACCACAGCACTGCCTAAGTTGACTCCATCGTGGATAGGCATTGCCATAGGGAGGGGTTGAAGACCTTCTGCTCATTTCCTGCTTGGGTTGCTTTCCTCACGTCTGACTCAGCGCTGTGCAAAAATACATGATTTTTGAGCTCTCTCAACTTCTCTCTTCTTTCTGCTATAGGACCAGGCTCAAAAAAGCAAAACAGCTGTGGTAAAAAATACAAACTCGCCAGGTGAGTCGGGTATAAGGTCCTTTCCTGCCCTCACTTTCCATGTAGACAGCCCAGTTTCTAGAGTTTAAAACTTACTGTTTTATTTGGTTCACTCAACTCAAAAATAAAGGCAGGTTGTCGTTAATTAGTAGTTGTCTGGAGAGGGCTCGGTGAACAGCATACTGCTTTTGCAGAGGATTTGCTTTAGGGATACACACGCACCAGTAACTAGCTCCAGCAGGATCCCGTTCCTCTGGCTTTCATGGGCACCTGCACACACATGTGCCTGCGCATACATGATTCAAAACAGTGTAAGGGTCATTGTAAAGTGTTTTGAAACAGGGTCTTCTGTAGCTCTTAGGTATGCCGGGGATGGAACTCAGAGCTCCTTATGTGTCTGTTTCCTGAGTGCTAGGATTAAAGGTGTGTGCCACCACACTTGGAAAAAAAATGAAGACCGTAGAAAAGCAATTATGAATCCTGAGGCTTGAGATTAGTTGAGTAAAGGAATTTGCCTGGGGGTTCACAGCAAAGAAGTGTTAAAAACAGACGTGAAGTCTGGGTGTTATAATCCCACCATTTTTAAGGCATAGGAAAGAGGATCCCAGCAAGCTTAATGCCAGTGTGGTCAATATAGTGAGCTGTAGGCCAGCCAGGGCTATGTAGTGAGACCCTATCTTAAATGTGTGTGTGTTGGGGGATAGGGGGAGGAACACATTTAAATCCAAGAATTCACACTCCAGATTCCAAGTCCTTTCTGATAGAATCTGTGTCTCAGGACACCAAACTGTTTACAAGGCCAGAACCTACATGCTCTGCCTTTCTTTGGTGACTGACAGTCTGAATTGAAGGCAGTGAGCTCCAGAGAAGAAAAGCCTGCCCTGGGCTTCCATTTCTACTTCCCCACAAATTCCAACTTATCCTTGCCTGCTCTCCTCCTTGCAGAATTTGAACAAGTTTTCAAACTAAACATCAATCGAAATCACCGAGGCTTTAGGAGGGTGATCCAGAGCAAAGGAATCAAATTTGAGATCTTCCACAAAGGGTAAGGGTCCCATTGGCAAGGTTGGAGGGAAGAAAGGGCAGATCTGTTCCTGTTGTTCTCCACACCATTGCTTGCTTGCATTGAACTCAGCCAGTTCATTCCTGCCCTCTCTGCCCAGTCTAATCCTCTGCTTCTTGCCTTCCCAGATCCTTTTTTAGAAGCGACAAGCTGGTTGGCACAGCACACCTGAAACTGGAAAGGCTGGAGAAAGAATGTGAGATCAGAGAGATCATGGAGGTAGGGCCCAAGATGAACTCTATTGAGGGTTCTATGCACATTTTAAAAGTGTCTGTTAGTGTGCTTTGAAGATGGGTGGTATCCCCGTGTAATAGACGCAAGGAGTGAAGAAAGTCTGAGCTCCTTCCAGTCAGCCAGGTGTGGCGAAGTTGGAGTTGAGGTTGGGAGAAGACCCTTGAGGATTCTGACCACTGCTAAACACGGTATAGATTTCTGTTCTAGGGCTGTGTTGTGCTTGGGTCAGTGGCAGAAGACATGCTCCACACAGGAAATGGAGATAGTGTTTCTAGATCAGTGACAGTCATGATTGTAACTGAAACTGGGCAGGCAGCTCCTTAAGCTTCCGTGGTCTCACAGGGCTATAGAAGATGGGGAGCTTTAAGAACCTGCTTCTGACAAAGGGAGAACAAGCCAGAGCAGAAGGAACTTGCTAATTCATATACTTTGTCCTTGGCAGAGCCAGGTCCAGATAGACCTTTACAATACTTTTGAAAGCTAGAGCTTGTCTCTCCCTCGTGGAGTTGTCTGAAAGTGTGGCCTATTCTGAAATGCCTTGGGGGTGGTCAATCGCAAGCTTCTGTAGTATGCTGTGTTCATCTAGTTCCTTATCTGCTCTAGAGGAGGGCATGGCCTGGGTTCTACTTGTGATTGCTACCCATCCACTTTCCCTGTGGGCCATGTGTGGGTGTGTGGCCTCAGGATGCCCCCTGAGGCCAGTGTTAATTCTAGGAGTTACGATCAAGGGAAAACCAGGATAGGGTATTGGGTGTCTCATCTGCAGCCAGAGCACTGACTCTTACCCAGATGTCTAGGTCATAAGACATACTGAGAGTAAGCAGTCGCCACTTCCATACTGCAGGAAGAAGCCCGGCTATACTGAGGCTGACACCCAGGAGCTGCTCTGAGAACCTACCTGCCCCAGTCTATCCTCTCATTTATTGTCTGTCTGTCTTGTCTGTCTGCGGCTGTCACAGGTTCTGGATGGAAGAAAGCCCACTGGGGGGAAGCTGGAAGTGAAGGTGAGGCTGCGGGAGCCTTTGAGCAGCCAGGACGTGCAGATGGTCACTGAGAACTGGCTGGTCCTGGAGCCTAGGGGCCTGTGAAGAGGTAGGTTGCCCTGCTAAAACTTCTGTTTCACAAATTTCTTGGGTGAAAGCATTTTTCTCCTGTTTGAAGGAAGTGCTGTGGGTCGTTCCTAAAGTTCCTCAGTAGACTTGGAGCAGGAAGGGAGCTTTTCAAGGTTAACTGTTGTCAAAAATTTTTTAAAAAACCTGGTTTCCTTTGTGCTTTTGCCTTGTGAGGTGGACATCACTGGTACGAGCTCACTGACCCGGCTTTGCTGGCTGCAAGAGCCTTTGTACATGGAGATGCTGCTACACAAAGCACCAAAGACTGTTGAACTAACCGTGGCTCGGGCACTCCTCGTGCTGCTTCTCCTGGGCCTTCATGGAAACTGGCCACATCTTAGGAGCTTCTCGTAGCCTCCCACCCCACTCTCCAGAATGTGGGTGAAGACAAGGATACCCCCATTGCTCTGTGCCATAGAGTCCTATTGCCCCGTAACCTCTGCATAGTAATTATGTACAGCTTAACCCAGCCCCCCACAACCCCTTGCACCATTTCTGGATGTGCCTTTCAAAGATGTAACTGTAAGGGATGGGAGAACTTGAGCGTGATCGGAACATCCCCTGCTTAAGGGAGAGACAGGATTCCGTGACTCCAGCTGGCCAGTGGCAGACTGTCCCGCTCAACTGTTTGCCCCTCTGCCTGTGCCTTTGTTCCTGACAGCTGCTGCACTAGCCTTTCTGATTCCCAGAGGACTCGGGAACAGGAAAGTTACTTTGGTACTATTGGTGGGAAGTAAGGGGAAGGTTCTCTTTGGTTTGGTTCATGTATCTAAGATGAAAGACTATTAATTAAGGAGAAAAAAAAAAGAAAAACTATCGGTTTTATGTAGCCATTTTTATTTTAAAACTAGGTCTGATTGATTCACTGTAGGGACTTTGCACTCTGAATAGTTTTAACTGTCAGAGCCTTCAAATGCGCTGCCCTCTGTCACTTTATTTTTTATTTTTTTTGAGACCGGGTTTCTCTTTGTAACAGCACTGGCTATCCTGAAACTCTGTAGACCATGCTGGCTTCAAACTACAAGATCACCTACCTCTGTCTCCTGAGTGCTGGGATTAAAGGTATGTGCAGTCACGCCTGGCTTCCCTGCCACTTTCAGAGCTGAAGCAGTAACAATACCACACATGCATTGCCCCTGTGCACTCACTGAGCAATCACATGGCTAGTCATGTCTGTCCGAGTTCTGTAGCTCTTGTGGTAGGTAAATGGTAGAAATGAAGGGAGATGGTTGCAAAGGTTAATATTCACAAATGCATTATTTTTGATTTTCTAAAAATCAGCATCCCAAATCTTTCCCATTTTAAAGCATTAACCTCAACAAAGTATTCCTCCAGATCCTTTATTCTATTTTCTTGGTTGTACAAGGCAGGGTCTCAATCTATATCCTAGCCTGGTTTTAACTCATAGCTATCCACCTGCTTCAGTTTCCTAGTGTTGGGATTACAGGCCTTGAGCATGTGTCACCATGCCTGGCTTCCTCGAGATGATTTGTGAAGGCTCCATGTGAAGTAAATGCATTCAGCTGCTGGTCACTACACTGTTGCCCAGGGATGAACTTCTGTGACTGTAGGAGATGACACGGCTGGACCATGCTTCCTTGTACTTAAGAGCTTATCAGAATTGCTGGTGGTTAACAAGGCAGAAACTGCATACAAGTGATGTCTCAGAACTCTCTGGCCAATCTTAGCGGATGTGAACTCTCAATCTTCCATATGTAAGAGATTTAACAATTACAGTCACCCGTGTCCAGCAGTAATTTGGAATGAAAGGGTCTCTGCCTTCACTAAGGAACTAGAGCAGGCAGGGAGGAGTCAAGAGTTTCTGATCCACTATATTTTCCTTACAGTTTGATCTGACTCAGAGCTAAATTGAAGAATCCCTGGGGTTATTCTCAAAGATCCCAGTTAGACCTAGCATTTCTCATTTTGCCCCTCTGCTAGAAACATTCTAGTGTTCTTTGACTTCAAGGATTTCCCTTTACAATTCACCCTTTCAGTCCACTTTATTGTTCTGCTTACTGAAAAACAACCTCAAGGCTGAGGGAGGCCCGACAGAGCCACCCACTGCACATGGAGTCTGAGTTTCTTAACGGTCTTTGTTGTAGCCAAGGAATGCATGGTTGGGGGAGGGGCCAGCATAAAGCCTCATTTTGTAAGATTTGGTCATCCACAGTCACCAAACATTATTCACAAATAACAAGAGAACCAGCCACAACGGAAATCCTTTTTTAAATATTGCACTGCATGTCAACTTGACATACCGAACTAAACAATACAGAATTCGTTTTAGAGTCAGGAAATTTTGCTCATGGGAGGCAAAGATTTGTGGTTTTTCTCTTACGTAGCACCACTCTAAAACCTGTATGGTCCCTCTCCTAGTTATTTAGGTTTCCCCCCACGGGTGTTTGTGGCATTTCTTAAACGATCTTTGCACTAAGTGAGGTCAGCTGTTGTATGAAACAAACTGGCTGGGGCTGGCAAACAGGAAGCATGTACCTGCTCTAGTTCTAATTTTTTCCTTCTCTGGCCTCTAAGATGGACATCAGCAATCTTCTATTCCTTAGTCCTGTGAATAAGACTCTTAAAAATCCCATTACTGTTATTTAATTTTAGCATTAGTAAAATAAAAGCCACTGTCACAAACGGCTATTTCTAGACTCAATGCTGAGCAGATTACTTGTTAGAAATACATTAAATTTGGGGAGCTCTTCCAGAGGTCCTGAGTTCAATTCCCAGCAACCACATGGTGGCTGATTCCCTCTTCTGGTGTATTTGAAGAGCGGAACAGTGTACTTGAATATTTAAAATAAATTTTAAAAAGATACGTTAAATGCATAATTATCTTTCAGATGGCCATAAAGAAATTTAATTGAAACTTGGGGCCCACCAGTAGGACCTGGTGTAGATGGAGAAGACAGAAATGGGAACTTAGACAGTCCCCCCATTCTGCCACCTTGAGAGCAGGAGGTATTGAGAAAGTTGGTTAAAAAAAAGAATACTAGGTATAGTAGCATATTCCTGTAATACAGCACTTGGAAGGCAGAGGCAGGAGAATCAGGAATTGAAGGTGGTCTTTGACTAGTCTGAGTGCAAGGCCAGTGGGGGCTACATGAGGGCCCACCTGAAAACACCAGGAAATACATTACACAATATACGCTTACAAATAAACTTGGTGAACATACAACAAATTTTTAAAAACATTAAGTTACCAAGATGCAATTCTGCTCTTAAGCGTAGAAGCTCTATTTATCTTTTAGGTTTAAATCTAGAAAACCTTGCCGAATGAGGAATGTGACGCATAAGCGTTTCACTTCAGAAATTTCAGTGCACATTATAAAACAAAAGCTAAAAAGAGAAAAATTGACTATCCTTGGTGACAATTCCCCAGGATGGTTTTATTATGCATAAAGGATATTTTGTGAGTTAAGAATGGACCTGTCTGTATGGCTCAAGTTTGTTCCTTTATGAGAAGACTAAACCCCTTGCATGTTCTGCAAGACCCATGTCCAACAAGGTACAGTTAGCTGCCCACTTTTGGAAGGATCTTCAGCCTAAGCTCAATATTAACACCAACCACGCCTCTCAGGTGCTCCTGTTGTATAGGCTTTAGGATGGTTCTAGAGCTCTGTTCTAACAAGTTAGTGCTGTGCTTGTGAAAGGGCACCTCTGAGGCTTTGTACAAAGTGTAAGAGAAAGGTCCAGGTCCTGGGTCTCTGCGACTTTCATCAGCACCTTTGGACCTTTGGAGAGTGAATACACAGTGTTAACCCTCACCCACAAGAGGGACAAACACACACTCTCCAAGCCAGGCCTTTGGAAATTTACAAACAGTTGCTTCCCCAAACATGTCTAAAGTCAAGGGCCAGCTCAGCCCTCACTGTAGAAGAGGGGTGGCGGCAGCCTATCACTATCCTACAGGCCTGCATCTGAACCTAGGGGGTATTGTGAGTAAATTGCTTTTGCTATAGAGGGACTAAATCCTGTGTGACCCCAGCCTCCACTGACACCAGTATCAGTTGCCCTCAAGCAGGATATTACAAACTAAGTAGAGAAATGCATTTGCACTGTGATCAAAATAAATTTAACAAACCCAGAATGTACAAAGTGAGCATGATGGCACACAACTTTAATCCCAATACTTGGGAGGCAGAAGCAGAGGCAGGCAGATCGCTTGTGAGTTCAAGGCCAGCCAGTCCAGGACACCCAAGACTATGCAAAGAAACCCCGTCTCAAAAAAAATCAGTATCACATATGTCTTCAGTGAACCAGACCTTTGTTTCCCGTACTCCAGTTAAAGGGCTGCTTGGAGATAGAGTGATTCCAAGCTTGGAGCAGGGGTGCAAGGTTTGCCTGGAGTTTCTTGTTAGGCTAGACAGAAGGATTAAACCTAAGGATGTCACGGAAAGGGTGCATGAGCCAGCTTGAAGATGTTCAACTCAACCGAAGATGAGACCACCTGAGTAGAAGACGAAGACAGGAGAACTCCACAGGACCAACATGAAGATCACACGAATAACAGGACAAAGAGGGAAGGATGGGCTTGCTTGTTTTGAGATTATTAAACCCAGCTGGTAAAGAAAGGGCATGCCGGAACTAAAAAGCTACCTTACAGCAGTCCTAGGAAAAGGTCAGTGCAGGCTGAAACATCCGTGGTGCTGACCTAAGGGGAACTTTGGGGAGCAGGGTATTTGCATAGATGGAAAGTGCTCTGCATATATCAGTTACCACTAAGGGGTAAACGCACAGGGACGCTAGACGTGCTGAACAGTGATGAGAGCTGCCACTGTCTCTGAAAGGCAGATGGGTATCAAGGGATTCTGGCCAAGAATGCAAACTCAAATGAGGTATTTTCTGCTAAAACCAAACAAATGTGAGGGCCTGTACTCACAAAACAATATCCATGGCACAAGGAGAGGAAGCCAAGCCTAAAGCTATGTGCAGCATCTGACCCTAGCCTGGAAGTTCTCTGTTGAAGAATGGCTCTCAAAGGTTCTAGCAGGAGTGAGGTTAGAGCTTCCAGACACTGTGACCTTGACTTTAGTCCTGTTTGGGCAAGGAATAAACGTCTACTGTAAAGGGCTCAGGGGCTGTGTTGTATGCACCTTAGTCTGAAATACCTCAGTTTTATAGAGGAGGGGAAAGATAAGCACTGACAAACCAAATGGGCAAAGTTGTTAGTGTGTGAGTGTGTGTACACGGGGCTGTAGAAAAGAGGACACTTTTTTTAAATAGGTATAATTTTCCTGGAGTTCTAAGAGATTTCTTAGTAAAAGTTCTTTAAAAATACTTCTGTTGTACAGTAAATAAAAATGCCCTGGGTGTCCTTGGCTAGCTGTCACTCAGATTCTCTTTCCAAATGCCCTCCGGTGGCAAACAGACCCGAACCCCTTTGGTTTGATTCAATTAGTAATCTGAACAAATAAACATGAATCTCCTTGATCAACTCTGGGATGTAACCAGGACCATCAGCATGGCATTCGTTATTTGTCAACTCTGTACAGAAAGTGCAAAAGTGATGATTCATTGTTTATTTCCTTTCTCCCCCACCGTGACCTTGGTGATGGCTGTACCCATATGAGCATTCATCTGAGCACATGACCGGAAGTCATCGTAAGAGAGGAGCAGAATTCTTGTCTAGACAGTAACAGAAGGGAGTTAGCTGCAAAGATAGCATATCTGTTGTGTAGTAGGAAGCTGCCCGGGTCTTCTTGGAGAATGCATAGAAGACTTAGAATCATGGATCATCTGTCCCCCAACCACCCTCCCCACCCCTTTTCCCCTAAGTCCTACTCCCACTCCATACCCTCCCTCCTGACAGTGTTAACAAAAGCTTAATCTTCCAGTTTTAAAGTGCAAATGGTTTGGATATGACTGCTGCTGCAGGTCTGAACAGAACAGACGGAGTGCCATCTACGCGATGTTCTCCAGGATGTAAAAGATGAGCTCGATGCCGACCGGGCCCTCGCTGAGCTGGCAGGCTCCTCCATGGATGACAGGCACCAAGGCACTGTCCAGATCCTTCATGTACTGCGAGGGGAGGGGCTGTCCATTGCTCCCTGCTTGATAGCCAACCTACCACAGAGACAAAGGCATGACAGGTCACCAGGCAAGGGAACTCTGCAGAGGCCAAGCGGAAAATAGCACATCCTTTGCCATGAGATAGACAATGCCAGAGCACACACATTCTTTCTCGTCTTTTTATTGCTTATCATCATCTACCATCCACCCTGGCCACTTGATAGCAGTGAGACTTTTGGCTGGTCCCTTAATGTCTATTTCCTGGGAAGAAAAATGGTGGGTCAGATGATAGTTCAGGCTCTGGTTGTGAAGTTAAAGAGAGAAACATAACAAAGATTAACTTCAGCCCATGCAGTCGTCAGGGCACCATATTTTGAGCAACTGAAAACAAATTAAAAAATAAAGGGCCTTTCCCTCGAGAGGGTCGCAAATCTAGCAGAAAAATGCTTGCTACCCATAGTTCCTGTGAGGGAGCCTCTCTCCGCATGCTCTCAGTGCTGTGAGATGGAAGCATGGCTTCAGACAGACTTGCTTTTTCTAACCTGCATTTTATGTGTGGGTGTGGGTGTGGGTGTGTGCATGTATGGTGGGTAGTACATGTGCCACGACATGCATGTGGAGATCACAGGACAATCTTAGGAGTCAGTTCTCTCTTGAGTACATGGGCTGTGGGGACTGACCTCAGGTTGTCAAGCTTGACAGCAAGAGACCTTTACCCACTGAGCCATTTTGCCAGCTTGGTTTTTGTTACTGTTGCTTTATTGTTTGTTTTGTTGTTGCTATCCTGTGACAGGGTCTCATATAACTCAGACTATGTGGTAGTCAAAGATGATCCTAAGGTTTTGTTCCTTCAGTCTCCACCTCTGAAATACTAACACTATGCTCAGTTTATGTGGTGCTGAGGTCAATTCTGGGGCGTCATGCATGCTAGGTGAGCTACAGCCCCAGCCATAGATAAGCCCCTTGCAGCTTAGGACAAGACCGTAAGTGAAAGTAAAGACGAGCTGATGATGCCTAGTGAGGAAACGAAGCCAGACGCAGAACCGCTCACCCTGCCCTGATCAGCTATTTGATTAAATTCTGCAACGAAAAGCCAGATTTCCCCAAGGAAATTTTACTCAGGAAAGAAGTGTGTCTGTGGCAGAATTAATTACTGCTCAGAGGGATATCGACCCAAGAGCCCACGTTCATTTCTTCTTTAAAAATAAACTTATTATTGTATTTTTTTAAATGTGTATGTGACTGTTTTGTCTGCATGTATGAATATGCCTCATGTATGTGCCTGGTGCCCAAAGGAGGCCAGAAGAGGTGGTCAGAGCCCCTAGAACTGGAGTTAAGGATGGCTGTAAACCACCACGTAGGTGCTGGGAACTGAGCCACGGTACTTACACCACAGCCCTCTCTCCAGCCTCCCACGCCCATTTCCAATGATTCAGCACTAAGGACAGAGGGTGAAGACTGAGCTGGCAAACTGCAAGCATCCCATGCAGGACCAGTGGAACAAGAGAGAGAGAGAGAGAGAGAGAGAGAGAGAGAGGGGGGAGGAGTGAATGAAGGAGGGAAGGAAGGAGGAGGCAGGCAGGCAGGCAGGCAGGCAGGCAGACACAGACACTAGGAAGAAGGAACTGGGGGTCAGGAGGTGAGGACTGGATTGTTAATACAAAAAGCACATAAAAACATCAAGTCAGGCATGGTGGCACACACTTTTCAACTCAGCACTCAGAAGGCAGATGGATCTCTGTGGGTTCAAGGCCAGCCATGACAACATAGTGTGATCCAGTCTCAAAAACAAAACAAAAAAAACAAAAACAAAAAACAAAAAAACAAAACAAAAAAAACCCCCCAAAAAACCAAAAGCAAAACAAGCAAAAACCTGTCAAGTCCAGTGACAGGAAAATTGTTGGGGAGATAGCTCAAACTACTCACTAAACGGAAATCCTGGTAGCAAGAAAACTTACTAGGCAGTGGCCACTGCAGCTGCCAGTCAGCAGGGGCTTGGTCCAGCTGAGTAAGAAAGGCAATATCGGGGACACCTGCAACCTGTCCCTAAGGGGCTGTATCACAAACAGGACCTCACAGTTGGGAATGGGGAATTTAAGGGTGGCACATGCTCGTCTCAGGTGTCACGTCACAGCCTCTCCCATACCCTACGGTAAGAAAGAAGATATGCCTTGGGATGCATGCGGCTGAGTGTGACACAGCTGGAGACCAGGCGAGGATGCAGCATCTAGAGGACTCAGGAAAAGTCAGATAAAATAACAAATAAAACAGACACTTCTCAAGATGCAACAATAGCTGCCCAAAATGTATCTTACCTGATCTGAGTCAAGCGTCACACGGAGTCCCAGTTTTGTCATTCCGTCTTCTTTTAAAAGCTTCAGGTGGGGGCAGAGGGCCAGGCAGAATGCCTTGGCGACGTGCTCGGTCAGTCTGCTGTGATCTGCAGGGTCACTCAGGCAGGTACGGTGGTCCTCGTTCTCTAGGAAGAACACCTGTCCACAAACAAAGAGGCTTTTCAGCTGCTGCCCAGATGTGAGCAAGCAGAGCAACCCCTGTGTCTGAGCATCCCGCTCTGTGAGCAGCACAAGGCGACCTCATGGGAAGAGCAACAATAGAGTCCTTGGGGCCAGGAAAAGTACTGCCTGAGGGCTGGAGAGACAGCCGTGGAGCCCATGTGAAGGTAGAAAGAGCCTAGTCCATAAAGCTGGCTTCTGACCATGATAGACATTAGACGTGCCATGATAGGTGGGCCTGCCACCACATGTACAGACATAAGATCTAAAAGGGACAGTGTAGCACCAAAGACAACCCCTGCTTGCCAGTCTCTGCACCCACACGCTAGCAGCAGCACCTGTCTGCTCTTTGCCAACTGTGCCGTGACACTTTCTTTGCAGAACCTAAAAGGCTCCCATTTTATACTGTACGCTCTTCTGTTTTTTGAGACAGGGCTTCATGTTGTCCAAGCTTATCATGTCATCAAGGTCCTGATCTTCCCAATTCCAAGTGCTGGGGTCACAGCCTTGGGCCACCATGTGCAAGTGAAGTGTGCTCTAAAGGGCAATGCAGCATGTGGCAATTTCTTAGGAGGTGATGTAAGAGTCTAAAAGAAGTCACTGTAGACTGGGGAATCCAGCTCCTCAGATGATTCAAGTGTATAAAGAGAGTGCAGTGTCTGGGCATAGGGCAGAGCTTTAGTCCTAGCACTGAAAAGGCCTCCAGTAGGAAACCTCTGAGTTCCAGGCCAGCCAGTACTACATACCTAAGACCTAGTGTCAAAAGGAAAAACCAGACAAGCTGGGCATGGTGGTACATACTTTCAATCCTAGCACTTAGGAGACAGAAACAGGCCATCGCTGTGACTACCCTCTAGAGTATGACCTTACTGTATGACTGACTCTACAGGGGTCAGTCATACTACCAGGCCAGCTTTCAAGGGACTTAACATTTTCTGGGCTTGGTAAAGTTCTTGCCTCATATAATGAAGGCCTGAGTTTGGTTCCCTGGAGGCAGTGGTACAGGGCTTTATTGCCAGTACTTGGGAGACATAGGCTGGTGGATCTTTGAATTTAAGGGTAGCCTGGTTTACAGGAATAACTACCAGGAGAGCCAAGGCTATACAGAGAAAACCTGTCTTGAAAACCCAGAATGTAGAGCGTGGTGATACGCACTTGCAATCCCAGTGCTAGGGAGGTGGGGACAGGAGGACCCTTGGGGCTCACTGTCTAGATGAATTGCTGAGCTATAGGCCAACGAAAGTGTGTTTCCAACAAGATGATGTTTCTGATGGTGACTCCTGTGACTGTACATGGTGTCCTGTGGAGTCAGTCCTTCCTTCCATCTTTTCAAGCATTCTGGAAATCAAGCTCAGATTGTCAGGGTTTATCGAATTCTGCCATGAGCCAGCTCACAGCTCACAGCTCACAGGCTGTGATGATTCTCAACAGACCTGCTTTCCCTCCTCTCTCCTTCATCCCTCTGTGTAGCCCTGGCTGGCCTGGAGCACGCCCCCACACTCTGTCAGGGTTAGACTGGCCGTCAACTGGCAACAATCTTCATGTCTCTGCCTCCTGAGTACTGCCATTACAGGCATGTATCACTATGTCTGGTTTTCAAAAGATTCCATAATGTCTACTCTGCCTCTGTGCATACAGAAAGCATCAGCTTGTCTTCTCTGGATGATAAAAAGAATAAACAACATAAAGACAAAATCTAAAATAAAAATAAGTATAAATATACAATGTTTACACATTGTTATATACCAATTCCAGTATGCTGGTCCAAAGGGGGCCATGCTAAATATATGGTGGCTGGACATGTAGCTCCATGGCAAAGCATTTACTCCAGGACTCCAGGACCTGCCCCCCTAACACATACATATACACACACAGACACAGACACACAGACACACACACACACACGCACACACGCACACACACACACACACACACACACACACACACACACACACACACACACACATGCACACACACACACACACACACACACACACACACACACACACACACACACACACACACACACACACACACACACACACACACCCTGCTGAGTCCATTTCCAGCTGCTCACATGTGCTTAGGGCTGACAACCTGAAACTGCCTCACCTAGAAGGGGCTCTGGTCCCTGGAGGAGATGGAGTCTCCCTCACTTAGCAGCATTAACTGCCTACAGCTCTTTGTCTGGGACCACCTTGTAAAATTTCCCTGTCTACTTTGTCGTGCCAACTGATGCTGTCATCACATGGGTCTTGCTTAACCCAGGTTGTTAAAATCCCACAGACAAAGCTTCCCTGTCACAAACAAGAAGTGCTGGTCCTCTGACTCTTTAAATATTTCTGCCCTTCTTCTGAGACTTTCCCAAGCCTTAGGGTAGGGATTGTGTTGTAAGACTTTTAAAAAACTTAGCTGATGCAGGATGTTAGCAGACTGATCAGCCTCAAATCTGTGATCTCCCTGCCTCATCCTCCCAAGGACTGGGATTACGGGTGCGCGCAGGCACAGCTGGTCAGCAGCTTAAGAGCTGGCAAGATCTGACTTGGAATTGGGAACTTGCATTGCTTGTTTGCCTCTAACTTTGACAAATCTTGCGTGACTTGGCCATCACTTAAAGACCAAGTGAGGCAAGGGAGATTTGGCTATGAGTAAGTAGAGTATGGCATCCTTGGCTTCCTGATGAACGGAGCACAGAAAGTGAGCTCCACTCAGAGGCACACCTTACTTCCACTGCAAAGTAAATGCACGAAAATGAGTACATTAGACACAGCAGAGTGCAGCAGGCTGCAGTTTTGAACTTTCTTTCCCAGTCAGCTAAGGCAGATCAGAGGGAGTTAAACAGAATAGATAGATGAAAAGATTTTTTTTCATCAAAGAGAAAATTTTCTTTAAACATTTTTATATTTATTTTAACGAGTATTTGTCACACAAGTGCCAAGTAGAGTGTGAGGAATTAAGAAGTCGAGTTATGAAAGTTGCTTCTTTTCTTCCACCATGTGGGTCCCAAGGACTCAATTTAGATCTCCAGGCTGTTGGAGACTCCTTTACCTACTGACCCATCTTGCTGCCTTAGTTCTCCTTCTGAATCAGCACCGGATGGGCTTTTGGCTTAGCAAAGGCTACGCTGAGAGCAGGACATTTCCTTACCTCTGTCCATCTGATGACTTTTCCATTGGCTTTATACTCTGACCCATGGAATATTTTCACATTTGTTATAGATTCCATGGACTTCCCATCTATAGGACTCACCACACTACAACAGAGAAAAGGGAAGGAGATATCATGTCACATTTTGGGGTGCCTTGCTGAAGACATCTGCGGCATATCATGGCAAGACACAGAATGCTGGTGGAAAGGACTATCCACACAGAGCAAAGGCAGACACCTTGCAGGAACCCATTTTCAGTTTCCTGTAATGGAGCAGGCTGCTCAGTCACCCTGCTCTTCTTCCAGCACTTCTTCCTGTAATACACACATGGCTCCATGACCCAGCCTGGCTCCCCACTGTGCCCTGACCCTAGAGCAATGCTCACCATGCTCCTCTTTGCATACCTGCCTTAGAGCGTGAGTCTGAGGGAAGGAGTCCAACATGCCATCCTTGGGTGCTGTATTTCAGATACTGACCATTCCTTTGAACTTTAGGGAATTTAATGAGAATCTGTTAAGAACTATTTAAGGCCGGGTATTTGGCTCAGTGATAAGAGGGCTAATTACAAAGCAGAGGAACTCAAGTTCATTCTCCACTAATGACATCATTGAAAGAATGAATGAATGAATGAATGAACGAACGAATGAGAGAGAGAGAGACAGAGACAGAGACAGAGACAGAGAGAGCAAGCTGGAGAGCCGGGGTGAAAGAGACCAATGTCTGTAATCATACATTCTCTTCAGTGCAATTTTATTACTCTTAGATTCCTAAACAGAATTAGTGTTGGCAGCTAGTTCTCCCTTAAAAACATAACAGGTAATTAAACATGTGGAGGTACACATTTACTCCACAAAAACAACATACACTGATTGCTACAAAGATTCTACACTCCTCTCAGCAATATTTAAACCTATCTTGTGTTCTTGATTCTTTTGTTTGTTCAAGACAGGATCTCACTGTGTAGCCCTGGCTGGCCTCATTCTCAGAGGCCCACCTGCCTTTGCCTCCTGAGTGCTGGGATTAAAGGCATGTACCAGCATGCCAGGTCCTGTTCTTAATTCTCCACACATCCAGAGTTAAATCAGGGGCTAGCAAGATGGCTCAGCAGGTAAAGGTACTTGTATGCAGGTCTGGCCACTTAAGAGTTTGGTCCCCAAAACCTACATAAAGGTGAAGGAAAACTGCACAAAATTGTTACCTACTGGGGAGCAAGCTCCTCTCATCCCCCAAATAAATGTTGAAAACATTTTAAAAGAGAAATCTAAATTGGGGAATGGGAACAAGAAATAGCAGAAGTTTTGCTGTATATGAAGAGAGAAATGTCAACAGAGTTAGAATGGACGATGGCCAGAGCTATTGGCCCTCACAGACTGGCACTGGGAACTGTGTGAAGAGGACGGTGCACTGATCCAGGGCAGGCATCCTGAGGAAGAGGGCGGCATGGGCGGAGGTCTGGGGCAGGAGCACAGCTCTGCTCAAGTAAGCAGCCATGTCTTGCTGAGCACTGGGGAGGAGCAGAGCAGGAAGGCGGCTGTTGGTTGGAGTTCAGCCTAGACGCCATAGAGAATTCCACCAGTTTGGGCTACAGAGTAAGACTCTGTCTCAGAACAGCAAGAAATGTAGGTCCTTAGAAGTAACACATGACTTTAAATCTTGAAAGACACTAGATACCATTGGCTGTTTGAACAGCAGAGTGACATGCTGGCAGCTGTGTTAGGAGAGACTAGAAGCTGACCAGAGTGAGAGAAAGAAACCAGAAACCAGGGAAGCATCAGGGGCTATTGCAGTTGTCCAGACTGAGGTGATCTGAACTGGGGAAGGTGCTTTTCAAATGCTGATATGGTGGCAGTCTGGGTGGTGAAAGCCACTGTCGTTTGGGATGTATCCTGAATTAGGGCAAACAGGATTTGCCGTTAGGTTAATTGTGGGTTATGAAAGAAAGAAAAGTATCAAAGATGAATCTGAGGTCTTGGTGTGAAACATTAGCATGGAGTTGCCATGAGCCAGGGAGAATTTGGGTTTAAAGCCCAAGAAGACAGCTTTAAGTAGTCTTGCTAAGTCTTTTATGGTGCTGACTTATTCAAACGGAATGCATTAGCAAAGATGCTTGATACCCAAAAGGCCACAGCTCATTCAGGCAACTCTAGAAGACCTGCTGTGTCTCACTACCTCAGATTTCCCTCAAAATACACAGAGCGAATCCTTCACAGATCAGGGCGGGGCTGGCTCAGTGGCTCAGAGGCTAGAAGTGTGCACTTGCTGAGAACCCGGTGTGGTTCCTGGTATTCAGGACAGGGGGGGCCCAACCACTGTAATCCCACATCCAGAGGATCTGGGGTGGTGTGTCCGTGGGCACCCACAGTCATGTGTACAGTGCCCCACACAAACACATAACTGTTTACAATATTAAAAATAAATATTTTTTTTAAAAGAAATTAAGCTATGGCTGGAGAGATGGCTCAGTGGTTAAGAGCACTGACTGCTCTTCCAGGTCCTGAATTAGGTTTCCAGCAACCACATGGTAGCTCACAACCATCTGTAATGGGACCTCTTCTGGTGTGTCTGAAGACAGCTACAATGTATTCATATAAATAAAATACATTAATTTAAAAAAAGAAAAGAAAAGAAAAAGAAATTAAACTAAAACCCCAGAAATTACAAATGTTGTGTTTTACACTCCTCTTTCATTGCCAGGCATTTAGTCAAACTCTGAAGCAGCGGTGTGCACAGCAGACAAAGCCTGGAGTTGACTCCTAGAGGCTCTGAGGGTTACACTTACCCTTTGTTAACTGTCTTGTCGTCGTCCACCCACTGGATGTGGATCTGTTCCTGGGGGTCCTCTGCATCCGCCTTCCCACAAGTGATGGTAAAGTCCTTCATCTCCCGCAGTGCCTGCCTCAAGGAATCCATGTTCTCTGCAGTGATCTGGACCATAACGCCATCTAAGAGTATCAGCATGAAGGTAATCCAGGTGGGAACAGTGCAAAGCCAGGGAAGGAGATGGCTGAGACACAGTGCCTAGCGTCTAGCAGAGTCTCTGATACTAAACGTAAGCTCTGACAGCCAACAGACACAGTTTTGAGCTGCAACTCTAACTGAAGGAGCTATGGGGGCAAATGGGGGTTCACTCCAGGTTAGAATGCTGGCTTCTTTTTAGACCCCATTCCGCGTTTCTTCTGAGATTACTGAGAGGGAAAACTTACACATGACCACAGAGCTACTCTTTAGCCTCATAGAGTATTTTATTACTGTTTGCCTTCTTGCAGTTACCACCCTGACTGTATGTATTGGCTTCTAAATCTCTCTTAACTTCTCCCTGGTATATGGCTGTCCTATAAGTGTTTGTCTTAAAATTACTAAATAAAATAAACAAAAATAAAATAAAACAAAGTTTGACTAGGTTTAGTGGTACAGACCTTTAATATCAGTATTTAGGTTATAAAGCAGGAGAATCTACTTTGAAGCTAGCCCAGCCTACATACATAAAGAGTTCTGGGCTAGCTAGGGCTACATAATGAGCTACTTTATCAAAAATAAACAGATCAAAACCAACAAACGGAAATGACTGTGGTGATTTGGATGAAAACGGCCCCCCTGGCTCATATGTTTGCATGCTAGTCCCTTACTGATAAACCAGCTTTTTAAAAAGTATATATATATTTTAGAATTTATTTTTTATGTATGTGAGTACACTGTCCCTGACTTCAGACACAACAGAAGAGTGCATCAGATCTCATTACAGATGGTTGTGAGTCATCATGTGGTTGCTGGGAATTGAACTCAGGACCTCTGGAAGAGCAGTCAGTGCTCTTAACCACTGAGCCATCTCTCCAGCCCCCATGATGAACTGTTTTAATGATTAACAGGTGTGTCCTCATTGGGGAAAATGCATCACTAGGAGTGGACTCTGAGGTTTCAAAGCCCATGCCAGGCCCAGTCTTTGTCCCTCTGTCTCTCTGTCTCGTCTGCTTGCTGATCGGTGTGCAAACTCTCAGCCCCAAGCCTGCCCACCTCCATCTTCTCACCATGCTGGAAATGAGCTAAATGTGGTGGCTTGACTAAGAATGGCCTCTAGAGGGCTAAGACCAGACCATGGGTCCTCTGCAAAAACAGGCAGTGCTCTGAACTGCCGAGACAGCTCTCCAGCAATTTCCTTTAAAAGACTTATTTCTATCGTGTGTATATGATACATGCATGTTCGAGTGCAGGCAAGTGTGTGCAACAGCACTCATGTGACAAGCAGAGAACAATCTGAGAACGTTTGTTCTCTCTGCCATGGGTTCCAGGGTTTAAACTCAGGCCGTTAGGCCTGTGCAGGTGTCACTTGCCTACTGAGCCCACTCACTGGCCCAACAATTTCTTTCCTCTTCTTTTTTTTTTTTTTTAAGATTTAAAAAATTTTAAAATTATGTGTGTTGAGTGTGCATGCTGTTATGTGTCGGATGTGTACTCTGTGTGTGCATGCATAATTATATGTGTGTACATGTGCATGCATGTGTTGGGTGGGTACTATGCATGTAACTATGACTCCAGGCGCCCACAGTAAACAGAGGCACAGGATCTCCTGGACCTACAGTGACATGTCCTCTCCAACTCCGTCCCCAACAATTTCTAATCATTCACTGTAGAGTTGGAATTGTGAGATCTGGTTGTAAAATATGCGTCACTTCACTCACTGTTTTACTAAACTTACCAAAAAAGATCAAAGCCAGTATGTATAAATACACGTAAAATTATTTGGGGATGCCTATTGGAAACCATCTTTCAAAAAGGAATGATTTTACTTAGGAAACAAAGACAGGAGGATCAGGATTTCAGGATTTTCTGTTGCACACTGAACGCAAGGCTGGCCTGAGCTACACGATACCTTGTCTCAGACAACTGACGCTGGGGGAGGAGTCTGGAAAGAGTGGGCAGTGGATATGTTCAAGATATATTTTAGATATGTGCATGGAATTATCAACCAATAAATTTTAAAAATAGTTTTAAAATAAGAATGTTATTAATTACATTTATTTGTTTGAGGATATATGTAGATGACAGTGTTCCTGGGGTCAGAGGGCAACTCCAGGAGTCAGTTCTTTCTCCTTACACCATGTGAGTCTCTGGGCATCAGGCTCAATGGCAGGTCTTTACCACTGAGCCACCTCACAGCCCAGGGATGTTTTTAGATGAGCCTTGGAGAAAGCTGTGTAAACAAACATGTCAGCCAAGCATGGTGGCACACTCCTGTGAGCCCAGCATCTGAGATTCTAAGGACTGAGGACTCTGAGCTCAAGTCAAAGTGTGTTACATAGCAAGTTCCAGGCTTGCCTGAACTACACAGTACAACCTTATCTCAAAAGACAATGACAGCGCTGGAGAGTGGCTCAGTGGTTAAGCACACTTCCCTCTCTTCCAGAGGAGCCGGGTTCAATCCCCAGTACCCACAGAGTGGTTCACAGCCATCTGAAACCCCAGATCCAGGAAACCTATCACTTTCCTATGAAGTCTTTGGGCCCTAGGCATGCATGTGGCACACATACATACACACAGGTAAAACACCTACACATGTAAAAGAAATAATTTTTAAAAAATAACGAAAATTAAAAATAATAATAAAATCTGAGACTTCCCCTGAGCTGGAGACCTGCAATACCTTACAGCAGCAGAGCTGGGCTCATGCTGTGCCTCCCCTGAGAGATGCGTGGAAGCAGCAAAGTGACTACACACTACACAGCTCTCTAACAGTCTCACAGACGCCATTCAGAAGCTCTCACACTGGGCATGCTGCTGGCGAGCACTTGTAATCCCAGCACTCGGAAGGCAGAGACAGGGAGACCATACGACCACACATAGGTCCAAGGTCATCCTTGGCTGCACAGTGACTTCAAAGCCAACCTGAAAAGTACAGGAGACCTGCAGTTTCATCTTGTTCAGTTTCCCCCGCTTGTTATGTTACAACCAGTAAGCAAAATATCAAAAATGTGCTGTAAACTTATTTTTTTCAAGCTTAATAGTTGCTTAAAGCAGGAATGTTTAGTATATTTTAAGGTAGTAAAAATGTATTTTAGTATAACACACATTCCCAGTAATAATCTGCTTTCTACTTAGTAAAGTGTTAAATTGTAAGTCAACATCATCATTTCTGTTAAAATGATTCTCATCTGTTTAAAAACCGTTACAGTGTGGCTGAGCCAAGTGGTACTTTGTGAGGCCAAGGGTATGAGAGTTTACATGTCAGTTCCAGGTCAGCCAAGGCTACACAGTGAGACACTGTCTCAGAAGACAGACAAACCAACCAACCACTAGAGCTGTATAATCCAACCTCACTCCTGGAGGTAAAAACCCCAACTCATGGCCACAGATAGTGAGTGATTATCTAAAGACACAATAGGTCCATATTCCTTCATCAGAAAGTGCAGCCTTGCCCCTGCCAGCCCTGGAGTGCTGTGCAGGGACACTGCGTAAGTCTCCAGGCAGGGCACAAGAGCAATGCAGCTTCTTCTCTGCTGCGGGACACTTGTGTGTGATCGCCCCTGGTCTCCAAATCATACCAGGCCTAGACATACATGTCAAAGTTTCTTCAGGGAATTTTATCTCATTTCCAGGAAATAATTTTGTGCCTTTAAGTCACGCCAATTGTCATGGAGCAGTATCAAATTCTCTGTAGTGTCCTATCAAGATTCCTTAGCAATGGAGTCAGCAGGCATGATAAAAAACAACTACTTTATGCCATCAAATTTCGGGGTAGTTTTGTAATGCAATAAGAATAACTAGACCAAAATGGGTGGTGGTGGTGCAGCCTTTAATCCCTGCACTCAGGAGGCAGAGGCAGGTGGATCTCTGTGAGTTCCAGGACAACATGTTGTACAGAGCAAGTTCCTGGGACAGCCAGGGCTATTACACAGAGAAACCCTGTCTCAAAAACCCAAAAGGAATAACTAGACCAAAGTACAATAAACAAGGACAAAAAGAAGATAAACAGCCTGTTCGCCATCTTTCCCAGGTGTTAGCTATGTTGGGGTGTGCCATGTCTGACTGCAGCAAGCACACTTCATTTTGTGCTTCGGGGATAGTGGCATATTCTGTGGCTAGGTGGGAGTGACATCATTTACACTGAAATACGGTATCTATGGTATTGCCCTAGGCATTCTATATCAGATGTTCGAATGGCTATCTCTAACAGTTCACAAGTGCCCGTGGTACCGGCACTGAGTCCCGTCACTGGAGAACCAGGCATGCCAGAGATTTGCTCCCCTGTTCTTCTTGCTCTGTTGGTTAGACTGCTCTGGAACTCCTGTGTTCAGGGAGCTCCCTGCCTCGGCCTCCTGACAGCTGGCAGTACAAGCACATGCCACTATGCCCAACTCTTGTGACAGTTTTAATCTGCTGAAGAATGGTATATCTCTAAATAAAAACAAAACAAAACAGGTTACAGCAGGTATCTAACCCCACCCCACAGTTTCACGTAGCCTAGACTATCCTTGAACTCTCCAGCGTGAACTTAAGCTCATGCCTCCATTTCCCCAGTGCTGGATTACAGGTCTGGACTACCACATCTGGTTTGTACACTGAGGCAATCTTTCCCCACCAGAACTACACCCACAGCCCTCATGCCCTCTCAGTGGTCCCATTTTTCAGCTGTAAGATCAGGGTCAAACTGAGGCATGTGGAATAAACCATTCATCCTTTACCTTCTACAATACTGGACTTGGCAAGGTACCCTGAAGAGGACTTCAGTGCGCCACTGAACACGAAGAAGCTGGCACCAGTCACTGCAACAAGCAGAAACCTAGGTTAGTGAAGGCAGACTGCTGAGACGGGCAATGAGAACGAAAGAGACAAACTGGGAATCCTAGGCATCATTATACGGAAAACAAAACAGGTGTGTGAAAGAATGAAGATACAATCAATTCTCTTTCCTGTTGCTCTCTTTCTCAATCAAAAATCAAAGCATTTTACAAAACTTCTTTAAAAATTTACAAAAATTTTTTACAAATTTTTTTTTTACAAATTTTTACAAATTTTATGAAAAAAATTCATGGCCAGGTCCTATGGTTAGCTTGGCTTGCAGCACATTTCTGAAATGTTTGCTGGAACAAAGCTGGGTCTACTCCCTTACATATTTTCTAGGGCAGCCCAGTACTATTCTTCTAAATAGAGCACAGCTGGTGGCAAACACTGTCTAAAATACTAACATCTGCCTCGTCACAGAAAAGGCTGTAACTCTTTATCTACCAATTTCCAAATTTTCTGTTTTCTATTTGAGCATTGTCACTGAGGAGTAAGATGAGGTCTGTTAGCTACTTCATCTGCCAAGTAGAATTATTTTGTCTGTCTGTTTGGTGTTTTTATTTGCCTATTTAAGACAGGGTCTCACTGTGTAGTTTTGGCTGTCCTGGAACCCACCCTGTAGACCAGGCTGGTCTTAAACTCACAGAGTTCCACTTGCTTCCACCTCCTGAGTGCTGGGATTAAAGCCGTGCATCCCCACTTCCCTCGTAGAGTTATTTTAAAGGCCTATTTAGAATAAATATTTAGGGGGGAAGATAGCTTAGCTGGCAGAGACCCTGAGCACCAGAGTCTGGCTCCCCTGCATCCATAACAGTGTTCCTGTGTAATTCCAGCTAGGGGACAAGGGCGAGCGGCTCCCAGGAATCACTGGCCAGCTAGTCTAGCCGCTCCAGGTTCAGTGAAAGAGCCTATCTCAAAAAACAGTCTGAGGCTGGCTAGTTGACTCAATAGGTAAAGGCTCTTGCTGCCAATCTGCAGACTTGATTTTTATCCCTGGGACCCATATGTTGGAAGGGAAAAAAACCAATTCTCTCAAATTGTTCTCTGACCCACACACAAGTATGATAAATACATGTTAAAAACACACAAAAACAGTGAGCAAGCCATCAAAGAAGACACCTAATGCTGACCTCTGGCTTCCACATGGAAATGTACTACGTTAAGCACATATACAAGTGCACACATTCACATGAACTACCACTATCTCTCCAAAATCTAAAGAATTTGCAATCATATTTAGTTTCACAAAAGCTACTATAACTGCTCTTATTTTCCTACCTCCTTTTTGGCTTTTTCATGAAATGGCTTCTCTGTGTAGCCCTGACTGTCCTGGAACTCACTCTGTGATCCACCTGCCTTTGCCTCCCAAGTGCTGGAATTAAAGGCATGCACCACCACCTGGCTATTTTCCTACAACTTAAACTGGACTGAACTAATCCAATTTCCCACTGATTAATCCTATAAGGTAGTGATCCAGCCTTTGTCAGATGCAGACACAAGGTAAGCATCCTACCTCTGGACAGCTCTCAGAATTACAAACCATGACTCAAACGTCGGATCTGGCTCTCTGTACAGTATTATTTCTAAGGGTTCATATCTGTTAGCTATCCACTCTGCGACTGCGTTCCAACCTTAGCTACCTTCTTTCTTAATGGTTCTAGATTGTGTAGCTATTAGAGAATAAACTGAATCTTTATTTCCACATAAAAAAGAAGTAGCTAATTTATAATCTTCCATAAGGAATGATTCAAAACACATGAGCAACAAAAGGAATTGTTTTAGTAGGAACTTGGAAGGAAATTAAGTTTGTGGTTGAAAAAATTTGGGAAGAGTTAGACATCATCCTTCTCTTGAGAAAACCAGACAAGCATCAGCTGTCAAAAGACTGAAGGCAAAGTGTTAAATGGCTTAAAATGATTTAACACAGGTTTTCCAGATTTAAGACTTTATGTAAATACTCCATCTATCTATCTATCTATCTATCTATCTATCTATCTATCTATCTATCTATCTATCTATCTATCTATCTACCTACCTACCTACCTACCTACCAACCTACCTCTACCTACATAACTGTTTTGAGACAGGATCTCTTTACACCGCACCAGACCTGACAATGTGACCATTTCAAATCACAGGACTGGAGGAACACTTTGGGTACTGTGATCTGAACAAGATTTCAGGTCGGAAGCCCTATCTGAGAGTAGTCTTCCTTTGTAAGTGGTGAGCCCACATTCAGAACCAAAGTCTTCCTTTAGGTGCAAATGAGCTGATTCATCTGCATCTCTGAACTACACTTACTCTCAATACAGAGCCTAGTCTCAGTTTCAGGTACCAATGCTGGCCCGTTAGTATCTGAAGACAGCTCTTATATTTTCTTTTAAAAATATTTACTTTTTATTATTCTCATTGTGTGTGTGTGTGTGTGTGTGTGTGTGTATGTGTGTGTGTGTGTGTGTGTGAGAGAGAGAGAGAGAGAGAGAGAGAGAGAGTCTGTGAGTGTGCCTGCACACGTGAGATCGTGCAGGTACATGTACGGCCCAGAGGCACTGGATTCCTCTGGAGTTGGATTACAGGTGGCTCCCCCTGCCCTGTGTGGGTGCAGGAAATAAATGTCTTCTGAAGGAGCTGTACTGAGCCAGGTGTGGTGACATTTGCTTTTAACCCCAACAGTTGGGAGGTGGAGGCAGAGGCAGGAAGATCTCAAGCAAGTTTCAGAACAGCCCAGAATACACAGAGAAACCCAGTCTTGAAAAACAAATAAAAGGATGAGTGAATGAAAAAAGGAAAGAGCTGTATGGGCGTATAACTGCTGAGCCATCTCTCCAGCCCTGACAGTTCCCACTATAACAAAGATTCCTTTTGCAAATTTTAAGACTCAAAGAGCCAGATAGCTACTTGAGTAGGAAAACTAATCCTCAAAATATACTTGAAAAAGTTAATTTGTGGTCATATATCTACTATAAAGTCAGTGGTGGGGATCTGGGACATCCAATACTTCAACAGAATAACCTTCCGTTCTAAAGCATCTCCACTGTGCCAGGTGTGATGGCACCTTTAATCTCAGCGACTCATTAGGCAGAGGCCAGCCTAATGCACATAATGAATCCCAGGTCAGCTGGCAGTAGATGGTGGGACCCTGCTACAAACTTTAATAATTAAAATAGAATAGGGGCTGGAGAGATGGTTCAGTGGTTAAGAGCATTAGCTGTTCTTCCACAGGACCCATTGTGGTTGGCTTGCAATGTCTGGAGCTCTAGACCCAGGGGATCCAGTGCACTCTTCTGGACTTTGGTGGAAGCAGACAAAAATGTAGGCAAAACACCCATACATGGATAATAATAAACCTTTTGATTGAATGAATGAATGAATGAATGAATGAATGAATGAATGAATGAGTGAAAGACTCCTCCAGTAGTTTGACTGTTTACCTTTCCTGGGCTGATTGTGAATACTGATGGCCTGGGTCTGATAGTTCCCATCATCGTTCTGTACACACACAAGATGAGAATCTGCCTTTTCATTGAAGCAGGCACCTCCTGCCAGGACATGTTCATTGGATTTGTTCATGGCTTTCATCATCTGCAATCAAAGAGGAGGGCAAATCTTATTCTGCAAGAAAGGGCAATTTTTCTAACGTGGTAAACTACCACCTTCTCAAAGACAAAAAGTCAGTCACAGTTAGTTTAGAAATACATTAAGTTCCCTATGTAATTTAGACATATAACCAATGCATATTTTGCATTTATGTTGTTGTTGCTGTTGCTGTTGTTTGAGACATGGTCGCACTCCTATGTGAACCAGGCTGCCCTTGAATTCATAGACACCTACCTGCCTGTCTTCAGAGTGCTAGGATTGAAGGTGTGCATCACCATGTCCAACTGTTTTGTCTTTCCCAAGTTTACTGAATCCAATTAACACAACTAGTTCAGTTAAGTGTACTTTCTCCTCCTCGCTGCATTGTGTGAGGACACACACCCTAAAATTCTACTTCTAGAAGAATGTCCCAGTTTAACTGCATCTTCCACCTTCTTCAACATCAAAACTGAGACTTTTCTCCAGACATTTATGAAACTCATTTAGTTAATTTTAATAACATATGTTTGAGTTCTTTAATGAATTTTAATGTTCAGTTGAATTCTTTTCAAAACAGTAAAGGTGGTAACTATAAATTTAACTTGAGGGCTGGAGAGAGGGCTCAGTGGTTAAGAGCACTGACTGCTCTTCCTGAGGTCCTGAGTTCAAATCCCAGCAACCACATCTGTAATGAGATCCAATGCCCTCTTCTGATGTGTTTGAAGACAGCTACAGTGTGCTCATACATACATAAAATAAATAAATAAATCTTAAAAAAGATAAATATAGCATGGAAAAGCACTTGGGGAGCTAGGGATGTGGTTGCCCGGGCACTCACTGGGCAAGTGTGAATCCCTGAGTTTTAGATCCCAGCACTAGTGATGAAAAGGTAGGGATGGCTATGACCGTCTGTAACTCCTGTGTGTAGGACGGTCAGAGGCAGGGGGGTTGCTGGGACTCCGTGGCCATTAGGTTCTGTGGAGTGTGACAGAGCAGGACACATGGCATCCTGCTTTGGTGTTTGCATGTGCACAGGCATATGCACACACAAGAGAAAAAGAAAGTTCCTGGGCCATTTTCTTTTAAAAAGACCAAACTTCCCTGGATATTAAACTCCAGCAAGATTAAGTTAATGTTCCTTTCCCCTGTTTTTCCTTTATGTTTTTACATCTGTTTAACTTACTGCTCTTTTTTAATGCCCTATCCTTTCAACAATTAATCTGAAGCTTGTTACAGTCTCTGTTTCTTTCTCTGTGGTAAGTAGCAACACCATTTCCTTCCTGTACCCATTCATCTGCTCTGTTTCTATGCATTCATCCATCCCCAGTATTCATGTAAACTAAACCACACAAAATGTGACCATCAATCTAGCTATGCTCACTCAGCATTTGGGTTTTTTGTTTTTTATATTTATTTTTATGTGAATTGTGCTTTGTCTGAATGTATGTATATGTACCATGTGTGTGGCTGGTGTCTGTGGGGGTAGAAGAAAAAGCCAACTCCCTTAGAACTAGAGTTGTGAATAGTTGTGAACTAATATGTGGCTACTTAAAACTGAGCCTGGGTCCTCTGCAAAACAAATGCTCCCAACCGCCAAGCCACCTCTCCACATCTCTAGCCATCAGCACAATGTTTTGAAGGCTCATTCAAATTATAACATATAACAGGGCTTGTTTTTCTTTTGGTTTTGTTTATTTGTTTGAGACAGAATTTCTCTCTGTAGCGCTGTCTGTTCTGGAACTTGCCCTGTAGACCAGGCTGGACTTGAACTCACAGATCTGCCTGCCTCTTGCCTTTTGAGTGCTGGGATTAAAGGTGTGTGCTACCACCACCCACCTCAGAACTTCCTTTTTAAAAAAGTGTGTGTGTGTGTGTGTGTGTGTGTGTGTGTGTGTGTGTGTGTGTGTGAGAGAGAGAGAGAGAGAGAGAGAGAGAGAAACTCCCTATCTTTGAAAAATAACTATATAGTCTGTTGTGCTTTGAATGGCCCACATAGGCTCATATATCTAATTCTTAGTCACTAGAGTGTAGCACTATTTGAAAGGATTAGAAAGATTTGGAGATGTGGCCTTGTTGGAGGAAGTGTATCACTGGGGATGAGCTTTGAGGTTTGAAAAACCCATGCCAACCCCAGAGACTGTTTCTCAGACTACAGACCAGGGTGTACCTCTCTGGTCCAGCACCTGCCAAGATGCCACCAAGTTCCCCACCATGATGAAAATAAAATAAACATCTGAAACTCTAAGCAAGTCCTCAATTAAATGCTTTCTTTTATAAGAGTTGCCTTGGAGATAGTGTCTTCACAGCAACAAAACAGTGCCCAAGACACAGCCCTTTGCTCATACTGTGATGACATTTTTTACTTTTTGCTGCTTTTATTTCTGCAGATATTGTCTCATGTAGTTCAGGCTGGCTTCCAACTCACTCCACAGCCATGCGGCAGAGAACTGCTTTGTCTTTTAACCCTCTTGTCTGCCTCCTGGTGCTGGGGTCATACTGTATAACTTTATGGTTTTACTACGTTTATTTAGTTTGCTGGTCCATTTTGATTCTGGCTCTATGTAAGCAAAATTCACTTGTTTTTAACATCCTTGCTTGAGATGTGTTTAGCAAACTATCAGCTGTGTTTCAGTTTTTTTGACTGCCAGGCACTAGGAAAGGCTAACTAAACTTCAGTGAGGGGCTTCCTCCCTTCCCATATTCCTTCTATTGTGCGTCAGCAGGATGAGTCAGCACGAGAAGTATGAGATGCAGATGTGTAACCTGAGTAGGTTTGTGAGTCAGATGATGTACAAAAGAGAGTGGTGCTGTGACTATGTTGTAGAACCAGAGGACTCTTTGTTTTTGGAGTCCAAAGCTTTTGTGTTTCACTCTCTACTCAACAAGTGGCAGAATTAACCCACATTCTCATGACAGTCTTAGTGTAAGGTGAAACTAGGCTTATATAAAAACTATTATGTCCAGTAGGAAGAGAGGTTTCAGACCATGCTTGCTGGTTCATTTGAGTTGATTTGTACATAATCTGAGGAGGGATGGGGTACAGTGTCACTCTCTTCTGTGTGGAAATTCAGTTATTTTAGAGCCATCTGTTGAAACATGTCCCTTGCCATCTAGTATCCACAACACCCTTGTTCACACCAACTGACCACACGTACAAGGATTTCTCAGTCCTAAATTCTATCCTGTGCCAGCACAGCACTGTATACCCTTGTAATACATTTTAAAGATTTATTCAAGCTTTATTCTCCATCTCTAAAACCATTTCAGAATTGTTATTTGAGACCCATTACACTTCCCTGAATGTCAAGTATTGGCTTTTTTATTTTTCAAAGAAAGGCTGTGAAAATGTGAGATTTCTATGAACTCTGCAGAGCATGCTGAGCAGTGTGACTGTGTCGGCATGGAGTTTCAGGGACATGAGGTCATCTGCATATCTAGTTGTTCTTCAGCTTCTTCTGCACCTCTTACAGTTTTCACAGTGTAAACCTTCGCCTCCCTGATTAAACTGTAGGCATCAATACAGCCTGAAGTCATTACCCCACAGCTCTGTTTGTAAATTTTAAAGTAGATATTTGCTGGCCTCAGTGGTGTGCAGCCAATGATCTTCAGCTTCTCATCTTCCTGCCTCTACCTTCTGAGTCCTGGGATTACAGACGTGTGCCACCATTCCTGCTTCATGTGCTGCTGGGGACCGAACTTTGATCTTCCCACATACTAGGCAGCATTCTAGGAAGCCCTCGAAGGTTAACTTATTTTCTAATTTAAAAGTTACTTTTAATTATGTGTAGTTGTGTCTACACGAAAGCAGAAAGTATTCTTAACTGCTAAGCCCTTTCAAAGACTTTTTTATTTATTTATGCCTGCATGTATATGTGAGCACCTTCTGAATGCTTGGTGTACAATGAGGTCAGATGAGTGCATCAGATCCCTGGACCTGGGGTTAGAAATGGTTATGAGCTATCATGTGGTGCTCGGAAATGAGCCCAGGTCCTCTACAAGAGCAGCAAGTATTCTCAACTGCTAAGTCTGATGGGGGTGGAAGAAGCTTTGAGTATTGAGGTTCTGAATGAATATATACTTTTGATACGGGGTCATGTCAAGGACTCTAAAGCCTGAGACAAAGGGAAAAATAGCAGTGTTCCCTGGGCTAGCCATAGGAAAATGGCAAACTACCCTTTTGGCCCAAGTGTGGATGCTGACAGTGTGTGCCAAAAATGTCCACAAGACTGTTGCCACTGAGATTAGTTAAACTTGATCCCGCTGGATACCACAAACCCTGCCTCTTTGTTTATCTGTATGTAATAACCCCACCTCCCAGTTTAACTGTACACAATAAATAGTCTGAACTTCTAGGGTGCTGGCGTTTTCATCCAAGACCACAAACCATCTGATTCAGGTTTTTTGTGTGTCTTTCCATTCCCTGGCTGCCCCAGACAGGCCCATCCTTGGGGGTCTGTGCAAGGACGCAACATGAGCCAGTTCTCTAGCCCCTATTTTTTAAATAAACATTTTAAATTTATTTTAGTGTGTGTGTGTGTGTGTGTGTGTGTGTGTGTGTGTGTGTGTGTGTGTGTGTGTGCAGGTCAGAGGACAACTCTATGGAGTTGGTTCTTTCCTTTTGCCATGTAGGTCCCAGGGGATCAAATTCCAGGTGGTCAGACCTTGCTATCTAAGAAGCAGTACTTGGGAACAACTCCAATCAGTCGGTTTAATGCTTAGCCAGAGTCAACTGTGAGACAAATTTATCATTTGCAATTTACATTTGTATCATGTGAAAGGGAGATGACTTGCACGTAGCGATTTAAAGAATGCCACATCTACCATTTCCTCCAAAGCATTGAGCTGAAGAGGCTTCTAATTGTATCTGCACTAAGCAGACTAAGAAACATGTCCGGGGCTGGAGAGATGGCTCAGCGGTTAAGAGCACTGACTGGTCTTCCAGAGGTCCTGAGTTCAATTCCCACAAACCACATGATAGCTCACAAGCATCTGCAATGAGATCTGGTACTCTCTTCTGGTGTGTCTGGAGACAGCCACAGTGTACTCATTTAAATAAAATGAATAATAAAAGAAAAAAAGAAACATGTCCAATTCAAACATCCTGAATAAATTACCTGGCATTGAAGGAAATCATTTCCTTGATTTATCTGGATGCTAGTTTCAAGTCCAACATGGTAAACTTCTATTCCTCCAAGAGCTGAATTACCATATTTTACTTTCACTATGTTCATTTGCAAAAGAAGATTTTCTCAGATAGATTCTTACTAACCATGAAATAGATTTATGCTACCACCTGATTACATAAGTAGTGCTTGACTGTCTTATTTGGTTATTTCTGTACTCCAGAAGTTTAAATTCTATCTCTCCTATCTATCCCTTTCTCCATATTAATGTATAGACTTTCTCTATAGTAATTTCCTAATTACATTTTTTCTAGACATACCTAGATTTCATGTAATCTTAATCACTTTGATTATTTCCATATAATTTTCAAAGCCCAGCTCAGATGTCACACTTTATCTTGACTACCACTTAGAATCATGTTTCTGATGCCCTAGCCCTGAACTAAGTTTTCTGTCTTGCCTCCCTTCCTAACGGTACCCAAATATGCTTCTTACTTGCAAGAGTGCCACTCCCTCACTCACTTTCTCTTTCTTTTTCTTTTATTTTATTGAGACATGATCTTACTATGGAGTCCAGGTTGATTCTGAACTCATGATCCTTCTTTCTCAGCCTCCCAAGTGTTGGGAGTATAAGCATGTACCACTGTGCCTCGACTTAGGACTACTCCCTGACACCCCACCTATTTTAGTGATTGATTGCTCTGGAATTAAACAAGAATTTGTGCGAAACTGTAATATTTTCTTACCCAGTGAAAGAGTAACAATATAAACCTCTCGTGTGGTAAGCTGACATACTTATCCTCACTCAAGGCAATGCGTGCAAACGGAGATTGGTCTCTGCAATTACAAATATATAGACTAAATCCTCTTTTAGTGGTTAAAAATAGTTCATGTAGGAAAGTAAGACAAGGCAGTATGAAGGTGGTCAGTGTCTTAGAGACTGTTCTATTGCTGTGAAGAAACACCATGACCAAGAAAATTTATGGAAGGAAGCACTTAGTTGGAGGCTGGCTTACCATTTCAGAGGATTAGTCCATTCTCATCATGGTGGGTAGCATGGCAGGCAGATGTGCTGGGAAAGTAGCTGAGAGCACACATCTGATCCACAAGTTATAAGCCAAGAGAGAGAAAGAGAAAGAGGCTGGGCCTGGCATGGGCTTTTGAAATCTCAAGCCCAGCCCCAGTGACAGAACTCCAACAAGTGCACCTATTCCAACAAGGCCGCACATCCCAATTCTTCCCAAACAGTTCCTGTAACTGGGGATCACGAATTCAAATAGGTGAGCCTATGGGACCATTCTCATTTAAACTGCTACAGGCAGAATCGGTTTCAGTGTTGTCACTAAGATCTCTGTCACTTCACTTGCACGAGTGTTACCTAACAACTAAGCAGATGTATATTTAAGACTCTCAGATGGGTGAGTTACAGGAGATTGGATAACATGGATCCCTGGGATTGTGTCGCTCACTGGGAAATCTGCTCTGAGTTGCAGTGAGGCTCAGCCTTCGCACTCTCCTTTAACTGAAGAGCTCTGCTTGAATGTTAATCACAGGACTAAATAAGGTCAACTACAGGTGAGACACAGGCGAGACACAGGCGAAAGAAGTGAACATAAAATTATTAAGAAACAAACCCTGAGTAAGAGGGAGTTAGGAGGATGGACAGAGAGACACATGGGAGGTAGAAGCGAGGGACATTCAGTTTGAAGGAGGTTTCTTGAGACAGTGAGAAAGGAGCATTCTTGCTATGATGCCAGCTGAGGAGGAAGGTCGGCGGGGAGCTTTCTCTGCCTCTGAGCTAGCAGGCTTTCACCCTAACATCTGGCCTTCAGGTCTTCACTGGTAAAATTGAAGAATTGAGATTTTGTTTAAAACAAACAAACAAACAAACAAACAACCCACCCAACAACATTTGGTGCTCCCACTGCAAGACCACATGGACAGAGAAATCATGCCAGCTGTAGACCAAATGAGAAGCCACCAGATTTGGTAAAGTCACCTGGGAAGTCCTCAAGGAGAGAGTTAAGTAATATTGAAAAGAAAAATCTTTCCCACCTTAAGCATGGAAAATATCATAATATAGGGTGTTAGGACCTTATCTAGTGCCACTTTACATGGTGTGAAATAGTAGCAGAAAATGAAAGATAAATGACTTAACTGAGATTGGCATAATACAGACTAAAATTCCTATCGGTCTGGTAATTCACATTTACCCTTAATAGCCACAGTGCGGGTTTCTTGTGCTAAATATGAAATATAGTTAAGATACAAGCTTTAGAAAGACTTATAGATGAAAATAACAAAAAGACTCAGACACAGACAGAGGAATTTAGACAAGAACCTGTAGTACCACCGTATGATGAAACTAAAAGGGGTGGCCAAGGCTGTTAGAAAACCAACCTTAGTTTATCCAGATACTGTACAAGAACTACCAGCAGACAATGGGCACCCCCAAGGTTATGAAGAAATTAAATGGAATCCTATAGACAGACTTGAGGAAAATTAAGGAAATGATAGTTTTGTATGGTGTGTATTCACCCTATGTGAAGCACTTAATTCATGGGCAACTCAGAACAGAATTATCCGTCAAGACTAAAAGATTTGGCAACAGCAATATTAGAGGGTTCTCAGATACAATGGCAACATGGTGGGAAGAGGAAGTTAGGGGCATAGAATAATGAAATAGGGCTAGAAGTATCAATATTTCCCAAGCTCAGCTGCTAGGTAAAGATTAATATGCTGAGTTACAAAGGCAGCTTGAATTTGATGATCATACCGTGACACTGTGTTGTTTAAATGCTTAGGACAAGGTTGAAGAATCAATCAGGAAAGATGTCTGAGTCATGTACTAAAATTATACAAGGCCTAAAAGAAGCCTTTACTTACATTTTTTGCAAAGATTGATTTCAGCTGTAAATAGAACACTATCAGATTCTGAAGTCAGAAAAATACCAATTGAATCATTGGCTTCTGAAAATGCTAATTCAGAATGCAAAAGGGTGATAAGGCCTTTAAAGGTGAAATTAACACCAATAAATGAATGGACTAGAAATACGGGTGATACTGAATCTCATGTTTATGATGTCACTCTGATAGAAGTAATTTCTAAAATTTTTAAGAAAAATCAAAACATCAGATGTTTTAATTGTGGTAAGCAAAGTCATCTGGAAAGGGGCTGTAGGCAAGGTGTTCCTAGAAACAATGTTTTTTTCTAGAGATAATCCAAAAAGAAGGCCCTAACGGAAAGAGTGGCAAAGGCTGTTATTGTACTAATAAATGCAGATCAACAAGGGACAGTCAAGTTAATCCTTTGCCACGGGAAAATACCCTAGGGGACCTCCGTCAGGCCCTGATATCCAATTTGATCCAATCATTTCCTGTTAGTGTTGGTTGGAGAAACTCATCTATAGAGCAGTTAAAAAATGTAATACATGTTGTTAAAAACAACAATGTTCTGGATGTAATCAAGGACAGAATAGCTTCAGTAGATAAAACAAAAAATTCAGGAGAGACAAGAAAACAAATACTTTGGCAAACTGCTAAAAATGATCAGCGGCCAAAAAAAAAAAAAAACAAAAAACAAATAAATGGCATTGAAACTGAAGGTTTGGTAGACACAGGAGCAGATGTAAAATCTTGGCATCCAGATTGGCATCTTTAGGAGGTGAATAATCAACTTCTAGAGATTGGGACTCTAAGGTAAAACAAAGTCCAAGACGGGCTGAGCATGAAAGAGCCAGAGCTGGGGTCAGTCTAAGGCCAGGGGGAGACTCCCCACATACAGACCTCCATGCACAAAGACCCTCCTTCCAGGGAGGGTAGGGCTGGCTTAGTTCCTGGAGCAACTGCAAGCCCAACCGTCACACAAAGCCCCCTCCACTCCCTACTGCCCCCCCATGTCCAGAACAGTCCATTGACCACAAGTCAGTTTGAAGGTCGCTTGTCCCATCAATAGTACCCTGCCTAATTACCACTGTTTGCAAGGTCTATAAGTCCCTGTTAGACTCTGCTGAGGGTCGTCTCCCCTTGAAGTGGGATGACCTTGACATGTTGGAATGATTAAACTCCTCTTGCTTTTGCACTGATCACCACCTCCGTGAGTCTCATTCAAGAGGTCCTGGAAGAAGTTCAATTTGGACCTCAAAAGTATATAGGGCCAGAAGGACAAACAGAAAAAATTAAAGCCATATATGGCTAATAGAGTCATGAATTTATGAGAACGTGATTTGTTGTAGCAATGGAAAACACAGACGAACATTCCTCCAATCTCAGAAACAAGCCATAAAATAAAAAATGTTTCTGAGGAAAATATTAAACAGACTGTTAAGGTTGTTCATAGCAAAAACAACAGCTGCAGAGAGACATTGGCTAGTTTTGTTCTAAACTGTTGAGTTAAAGAGCCTGTGTATGTTTAAAGATGTGCTGTCCTCAGAATGGAAACTGGGATATGTGTTCGGTTGGGGAAGAGGTTTTGTCTTTGATTCCACAGGAGGAAAAAAGCTGTGGATACAATCAAGATCGATAAAGATAGATTTGAATACTAGAGACATACTGAATAAGGAGAGTCAGATAGCATTGGACAGTTTGGTCATTCAAACTAACCTATAGAGACTAACAAATGCCTTTCATATGATCATGCAGGAAAAAATAAAAATAAAAATAACATTTCTGAATAATTTAACAAAGGCACACTTGCCTTACTGTAATGAAGTGCTTTTGGAAAGAATATTTTTGTTGTTTAGTATTAAAAAACACAGCTAAGAGATTTAAATAGTGCTAAATAAATTCTAAGGGTTACTATAGTTTCAACTTGTTTTCTAAATCTCTAAGAGTTGGAGCAATTTGAAGATAAGATAGAATATTTGAGCAGGCAATGGTAGCCATGCCTTTAATCCCAGCAAAGATAGGCTGATTTCTATAAATTAGTTGTTTTCTAAATTCTGGAGTTACGGTGAAGAAGGCAGTGGTGGCACAAACCTTTAATCCCACCACCAGGGACAAAACTCAGGTACAGTTCCTAATCGGCATGTGTGCATATTAGAGAAATCAAATATCACATTTACAGACTATTATAAAGATCCTCAAAAGGGTTACTAGAAAGGGAGCTAGTTCCCAATGGGAACAGGAACAAAGTGCAGCTTTTGTGACTGTAAGCTCATCTCTGTGCATAGAACCCAATTAATACTAAACCAAATGATATCCTAATTATGGATATCAGATATATTGGTGACTTGGCAACTGGAGACTCTTCATAAAGCAAAAAGGAGTCCACTAACATTTGCCAGTTGGCTTCTATTGCAAATATTTTCCATATATGGAGAATAACTATTCTCTCTGCAGCCAGGAGAAGGCAGGGCAAAGTCCAATGTGAGGAGTCCACAGGTCCACCTTCCCTCCAGGCATCTGCATGCCAGGTGGAGAGGGCTGAGCCCAGGATGGGCAGAACCCGATCTGACTGAGAGTGAGTTCTGAGAATATGGAGAGGCTGGAGGGGAGAAAACCTTCCCCGGAGTTTTTGGGTGTGGCTCTTTATGATGAAGGCCTTCCCCCGAGCTGCAACCCTTAATAAAGAGATGATCCCTTGCTTGTTCATACTGGTTTTTTGATGGTGGATATGAATGCACACACCTTTTTGGGGGGTGAAGCAGGGATTAAATACCTTTTGTAGGAAGGAATACCCAGGGAGGGAAAACTCATTGGCTGAATACACAGGGCCTATCTAGATGCCTCATTAGCACAGAGAATTTCAGGTTTTTTTTTTTTTTTTTTTTTATTAACTTGAGTATTTCTTATGTACATTTGAGTGTTATTCCCTTTCCCGGTTTCCAGGCAAACATCCCCTTCCCCCCTCCCCTTCCTTATGGGTGTTCCCCTTCCCACCCTCCCCCCATTGCCGCCTCCCCCGACAGTCTAGTTCACTGGGGTTCAGTCTTAGCAGGACCCAGGGCTTCCCCTTCCACTGGTGCTCTTACTAGGATATTCATTGCTACCTATGAGGTCAGAGTCCAGGGTCAGTCCATGTATAGTCTTTAGGTAGTGGCTTAGTCCCTGGAAGCTCTGGTTGCTTGGCAGAATTTCAGGTTTTTATGCTATGTGACTGACTGAGATGGCCCCTCAGTGGGGTGTCATGGTTCTGAGTTCCAGAGCAGGCAGAGACAGGTAGGTAATGGCTCTACTTCTGCCATTCTCATTTTTGAGATTCCTGGAGTTTGAGCTCATTCAGCCTTACCACTTCTTATAACTGTCTGGTAACAAGGTCCCACATGCTCTAAATCTCTTTGAGAAACAAATCTGGACATATTTTTGAGGCATGGAAAAACCATACTCAGTCATTGCCTTGCGTCATAAGGGCAGCCCTTACAATGGTGGATCGGATACTTCAAAGGCAGAGCCCTTTGTAGGCTTAGCCATGCAAAGAAAGGTATCAGAGTAGAACCGGTGCCTATCTGAATTGCTTTGTGACAAGGATGTGGAAGCAAAGGGTCTATGCCTTCCCCACTGAGGAAATAGCTTAGTTGTCTAAACTGCTCACCCCTCTTCCAAAAGAGGCACCTATTGAACTGTGGGGACCCACAGAATGCTCACAATATTTGGCTAATACACAGTTTACTGATGGTCATCAACTACTGATGGAACTAAAACTAATGGAGAACAGCAGCCTATAGACTGGGGATAGAGTGGCCAGTACCAAAGAAAGAACCACAAAGTTAGTGCAACACTATTGGCTATCAGCAATAAGGAAAAATCTCTAATTTCTCTAGTTCATGGTGTGTGTGCAATGGAAAACCACTGACTGGCAGATACATGTCAAAGATACCTGGACATGGGAGGCATAAATGGAAACAGAAACCACAAAACCTGATAAAGCTTCGCAAAGACATCCATTTTATGGAGCTCATGCAGGCAAGGCAAGCAAAATGTCTGAAAATAATGAAATAGTGAACAAATTGGCATCATCTTTAATTAAGACCTGAATATTAAAATTTACTGGAGAAAAAATTCAGAGCAAATCAGCAAGAATGATAGATTATACATTCTAAAAACACAAAAGTTTACACCTAACACTAAATAATAATGGGAAATGGAAAACCAAATTAAACTAGGACAACCATAAGGAATTCCTAGCCAAGGGGAGGTTTGGAGGTACATGCCTTTAATCTCAATACTGGGGCAGGGGCAGGGGCAGGGGCAGGGGCAGGGGCAGGGGCAGGGGCAGGGGCAGGGGCAGGGGCAGGGGGGGCAGGGGCAGGGGCAGGGGCAGGGGCAGGGGCAGGGGCAGGGCAGGGGCAGGGGGGCAGGGGGCAGGGGGCAGGGGGCAGGGGCAGGGGCAGGGGCAGGGCAGGGGGCAGGGGCAGGGGGCAGGGGCAGGGGGCAGGGGCAGGGGGGGCAGAGGGGGCAGGGGCAGGCACAGAAGAGTTATAGTGATTTGAATGTAAAGGCTGCTTTAGAAAAGACAGGCTGAAGTTTAAAGTGAAATTTTTTGTGCTTTAAATATAAATATACTTAAACACTGAATTTATAAATAAAGAGAATGGGACTTTAAATTTTTTCAATTAAAAGATAATATTTTCCTGTTGTTAAAAAACATTTTGCCCTAGTAAATATATAAATAGCCAAAAAGGAACACACCAGAGTTAGGGCTGGGGCAGGATTTTGCTTTTATTTTTCTAGGAGAATAAAAGCATCCGAGTAAGAAAGCTAGAGACCACTGGACAAGTAAAACACTTGAAGAAAAAGGATGGATCATCAGAAACAATGCCCCAAGAAAAAGAGTAAACTGGCAAGTGGTATCACCCACCTCAGCTGATGGCCTGAAGTCCCAGCTTGGAGACCAGGATTAGCACTAACACCATGTTAGAAGGGACAACCACCAATGCGTGCAGGGGAGGGACGGCCCAGGCAGACCCTTGCTTCTCTCTTTCTGTCAGCATCTGGCCAGTCCACAGCAGATTCCCAAATGCTTGTCTCTGCTGCCCTCTCCAGACACAAGTGGCAAGTGGCCTTTATGTGGTCCCTATTCAATTAAAAATGAACCCACACACCTATGGTCACTTGATCTTTGACAAAGGAGCTAAAACCATCCAATGGAAGAAAGATAGCATTTTCAACAAATGGTGCTGGTTCAACTGGAGGTCAGCATGTAGAAGAATGCAGATCGATCCATGCTTATCACCCTGTACAAAGCTTAAGTCCAAGTGGATCAAGGACCTCCACATCAAACCAGATACACTCAAACTAATAGAAGAAAAAGTGGGGAAGAATCTCGAACACATGGGCACTGGGGAAAATTTCCTGAACAAAACACCAATGGCTTATGTTCTAAGATCAAGAATTGACAAATGGGATCTCATAAAACTACAAAGCTTCTGTAAGGCAAAGGACACTGTCATTAGGACAAAACGGCAACCAACAGATTGGGAAAAGATCTTTACCAATCCTACAACTGATAGAGGGCTTATATCCAAAATATACAAAGAAGTCAAGAAATTAGATTCCAGAGAGCCAAATAACCCTATTAAAAAATGGGGTACAGGGCTAAACAAAACATTCTCAGCTGAGGATTATTGAATGGCCAAAAAAAAAAAAAAAGCACCTGAAGAAATGTTCAATATCCTTAGTCATCAGGGAAATGCAAATCAAAACAACCCTGAGATTCCACCTCACACCAGTCAGAATGGCTAAGTGATTTCCAACCACTCCAGAAATCAGTCTGGAGGCTCCTCAGAAAATTGGACATTCTACTACCTGAGGACCCAGCTATACCTCTCCTGGGCATATACCCAAAAGATGCTCCAACATACAACAAAGACACATGCTCCACTATGTTCATAGAAGAATTATTTATAATAACCAGAAGCTTGAAAGAACCCAGATGCCCTTCAACAGAGGAATGGATTCAAATAATGTGGTACATATATACAATGGAGTACGACTCAGCTATCAAAAACAATGACTTCATGAAATTCATAGGCAAATGGAATGAACTAGAAAATATCTTCCTGAGTGAGGTAACTCAATCACAGAAAACCACACTTGGTATGCACTCACTGATAAGTGGATATTAGCCAAAACGCTCGAATTACCCAAGATGCAATCTACAGACCACAGGAAGCTCAAGAACAAGGACGACCAAAGTGCGGATGCTCCCACTCCTTCTTAAAAGGGGGAAAAATATTCATAGGAGGGGATATGGAAGCAAAGTTTAGAGCAGTGACTCAAGGAATGGCCATTCAGAGCCTGCCCCACATGTGGCCCATATAATACAGCCACCAAAACTAGATAAGATTGATGAAGCTAAAAAAATGCATGCTGAAAGGGACCGGATATAGATCTCTCCTGAGAGACACATCCAGAGCATGTCCAATACAGAGGTGAAGGCTAGCAGCAAACCACTGAACTGAGAATGAGAGGAAGTATTGAAAGAGTTGAAGGAGCTTGCAACCCCATAAAAACAACAATGCCAACCAACCAGAGCTTCCAGGGACTAAACCACTACTGAAAGACTATACATGGACTGACCCAGGGCTCCAACTGCATATGTAGCAGAGACTAGCCTTGTTGGGGCACCAGGGGAAGGCGAAGCCCTTGGTCCTGCCAAGGTTGGACCCAGTACAGGGGAATATTGGGGAGCACTAAGGAGGGTGTATGGGGGGAATACCTGTATGGGGGAGGGGGAAGGGAAGGGATTGGATGGGGGCTTATGACCAGGAAACCGGAAAGGGGAATAACATTTGAAATATAAGTAAAGAAATATATCTAATAAAAAATTAAAAAAAAAAATAAAGCTTGGGTTGGAGCATGGCTCTCTCCTCTAAACGCATTCATGCCTCTTGTTAAAGGAAAACCCAAAATCTCTGTCTCATATCAGAAAAGCCACCTGGTATGGGACAGAGGGAAACAAAAAATAAGGGGTTATTCTATTGACACTAATCTCATAATGTTTTTAGTGTTCATTTGACTCTCTAAAACTTTGCTTAAGGTATAAATATTATCTCAAAATCTATTTACACACACACACACACACACACACACACACACACACACACACACACACACACACACACCCCTTATTTTGTCGTGAAACTAGTAGTCATAGAGAGTACTACCAATTCAGGAATAATTTTCTACTTGCTTCCTGTATGTGTTAGGTGTTTTAGGTGTGAGTCAAGCAGGAACGAAGTTCATGTACCTCACATGTACTCAATAGATTATGGTCCTTAAACCTTTTAAATGCCATATCTGCTGAAAATGGCATTTAAAATGTTTAAGTTTTCTACAATAGACCCTGACAATTCCTAACACTAACCTTTGAGGTCTCCAAGAGGATGATGGGGCTCTGCAATGACAAATCCACGTCGATTGCAGTAATGCTAACCACTGGGGCAAAACAGTCCCACGCCTCTTATGTTACGTTCTGCCAAATAGGGGACACCTTTGGGCTGACTGCTGTGTTCTACCTAGCCAGGACTGCCACTAAGCTGAAAAACACTACCCAAAGATCAGCTTGGACTACAAACTGCTCAGGACATTCAAATTGCTGAGTCCATAGAATGACACAAATACCTTACAGAACTTTGAACTGAGACTACTAAATACAACCAAGCTGGATACTGTGAAAAGTTTGGTAGAAATAGTTTCATTACTGTGTTAGAGTTAAAATCTTTCTTTTTTATTTAGACAAAAAGGGGGCCATGTTGCAGGATATTTGATCACACTGTGACCCCTGAGATTGTGCTATTTACTGGAAAAACCTGTTTCTAGTTGTGGCGTGGCTCAGCCCTAGCACACACCTTTGATCCAAGAGCTTTCTTTGACACACACAGGAAGTAGAAGGGAGGGACATCCAGTTTGAAAGAAATTTGAGACAGTGAGAGAGGGGCATTTCTGCAGGATATTGTTGTTGTTGTTGGCTGAGGAGGAAGGTCAGCTGGGAGCTTTTCTCTGCCTCTCTTAAGCTAGCAAACTTTCACCCTAGCATCTGGCTCCCAAGTCTTCATTAGTAAAATTGAATGACTGAGATTTTGTTTAAAAATAACAAAATAGTGGGGGGAAAGGATAACCTGGGTAACATAACTGAATAACTAGATAAAATGGTTCAATGAGAGCTGGAGCAATGACACAGAAGATAAGTGACTTTCACACAAGGTCCTGAGTTTGGATCCCTAGGACCCATGTAAAAGCCTGGCATGACGGTGCTTCCCTGTGACCTAGTGTTTAGAAGGTGAAAAGGGCAGGTCGCAGGGGTTTCCTGGCTGGCTAGTTAGGCAACACAGTGGCTCCAGGTTCCTGATACACCCTCTCAAAATACACGGTGAAGATGGCAGAGGAGGACAGGTCATGTTGACCTGAGCTCTGACTGTGAGCACACCCTACATACTTGTGTACACATGCATACCCTCTCTAACACAGACACACAGACACAAACAGGGGTGGGGCATCTATGGAGAAGAGAAGGAGAGCTTGGTTCTTTCTTTTTAACGGCTTCATGGTGAAACCTTACCTTTTCTAGTGAACTTTATCTCAAGTCTCCTTCACCTCTCCCCTTATGAACCAGATCACTATTCTTTGTAATGGCAGCTCCCACCTGTCTATCTGTGCCTTGTTTGATAAACTGGTATTCAAACTCCAGGGTCCTCAAGTTCTCATCTGTCACCTGGACAATCTCTATCTCTACAGCTATTCTTAACTGTTGCCTTTGATTGCCAATCGTGTGTGTGTGTGTGTGTGTGTGTGTGTGTGTGTGTGTTGTTGTTGTTGTTGTTGTTGTTGTTTTTTAAGACAGGGTTTTTCTGAGTAGCCCTAGCTGTCTTGAAACTCACTCTATAGACCAGGCTGGTCTTGAACTCAGAGATCTGCCTGCTTCTGAATGCTGGGATTAAAAACATACGCCACTGCTGCCTGGTTTGATTGCCAATCCTGATCTCTGTCAAGATGTCATTTTCTCTCAGGGCCTCTATCAAAGCCAGAATTCCATTTCTGGCCATAAATTTGATTCTGTTAAGACTTTTAATCATCCGGTTTACTTTCTGCCTATCTGAAAAGCAATGGCTGTAAGGTCATTGCTTCAGATAAAGTCAGGCTGAACTCTATGTGGTTGTTGGTCACCAGAATCTTTGCAAATTTCTTCAGGGTCATAGTTATGTTCTTGATGTTTTGCTGCAGACTCTCCTTCCACATGTGTGGGACAGGATGTTCCTCAAATACTAGCTTCACTTTCCTACATCTGAGTACATTCTGTGCAGGCCTCTTGTCCCCTTTGATGTTGGCTGTTTCTCCATCAAATGTTTATGCTTGAGTCAACTGTGTACACCAAGCACAGCTGCAGGAGTAGAGTCCAGTGTCAGAGGTGCTGGTCGAAGACTTTTCTAGGTTTGGGTCCAGAATCACTTTTTCTTTTTCATGAGTTCCCATATAGCCTTTTCTTTGGGGATAAAAATTCTTCCCCCCTTTTTTTTTTCTGGTGAAGACCCCCATGAGTATTTCTGTTCAGAAGGCTCCTTTTCTACGAACACTGAAAGACCCTCATGGTACAATGGGTCTGGTCTTTCTGTTGGAACCCAGCTGGCGGTAGAGCGCTCTGGGGTCTACGCCAGCCACAGCATTGGCAATGGCTCAGTTCCTCTCCTGAGAATTTGTCAAAAAGTTCATCTTCTCCAATATTCTTGTATTTTTGGTGAAGATTTAAATAGGGTTTTGTTGTTTGCTCACTTGTTAGTCTGCTTGAATGTACAATGACCTCTTCCTTTGGCTATATAGTCTTGAAACAACCATTCAAGGAAGGTCACTTAGCTCAACCTAGTGGACCCTTCGTCCCGCATGCACGGATGGAGATACTCCTGGCACATATGCAGCCACAGTTCCAGGTCATATTTTGGTGGGCTGAGCAGACATGGCAAGAGCAAGAACCCTGTTGAATGCTCATGGTGACTCCAGCTGCTACTTACTGCATAAGTCCACAAAAGAAAGAGACAGCTCTCTTCTGAAAAGGGAGTGCTAATGCTGTGGGGTGTGTGGTGTCTGCACATGCATGCTCGTGAGCATGGAAGCCAAGAGAGGACACTGGGGCCTCAGCTCTATCACTCTTCCCTTAAGGTAAATACCTCATAGAACCTGGAACTACAAAGGTGGCTCAGAAATTCTCCTGTCTCAGTTCCTTTACATCACTGGAGTTGTATATGACTGCAGTTATCTTTCACATGGGTTTGGGGGACTTTAACTCAGGATTTCAATCATGTGCAATAAACGTTCTGGCCTGATTAGCCATGGTCCAGCCCCCTGGCTTCTCATGTGTACCTCAAACTGGGCCAGTGCCCGGAGACTTCAAGCTACCACCAAGCATTTGTTTGTCCTAGAACTGGTGGTAAGAGCTGAAGGGTCCTGAGGCACATTAGACAAGCAAATACACAAGAGTGTATTTGGATCTTGGCTTTGTTAGTAATGACCTAGCTGTGTGCCCTTGGGCAACTTAATTGACCTCTCTGTCCCAGTTTCCTCCTCTGCAAAATGGGATTTAAAAAAGGTGGCTACATATATGACCCACTTAGCCTACTCTTCAGCATATGCTCAGAGGATTTACTATTCCATTGATAACTTGCTCAGCCATGCTCACTGCCACTCTAGTCACTGTAGCTAGGAAATGGAAACAATTTAAGCTGATGAATAGAGAACAAAAATGTCACACACACACACACACACACACACACACACACATGCACATGCGCGCACACACACACACACACACGCACACGCACACACTGAACACTATTCAGCTTTAAAGAAAAAGTAAATCATAAAGTTTACAGGCAAATAGATGAAGCCATAAAATGAGTGAGGTATAAAGACAGACACCACGTGTTCTCTTATTTCTTGAGCTTAGCTCTGCCTTTAGATATTAAGCATATAACCTAGACCATCAATTAGAAAGCAGGTACGGTGCTTTGAATGCAATGTCCCCTGCTCCTGGACACTGGTCAGATGAGGGATGCCATGAGAAGATGGTCTGCTTCTGGCAGGAAGAGCTCAGCGCAGCCCCTGTGGAAGACACTAGAGGTAGACTCTAGGGGCTCTTTCTTGGGCCATCTCTTTTTATTTTTTCCCTCTTTTTTCCTCTTTTTTTATATTTTTATTTATATGAGTACACTGTAGCTTCAGACACACCAGAAGAGGCCAGCAGATCTCATTACAGATGGTTGTGAGTCACCATGTGGGTGCTGGGAATTGAACTCAGGACCTCTGGAAGAGCAGTCAGTGCTCTTAACCACTGAGCCATCTCTCCAGCCCTTCACTATTGTTTTAATTGAAAAAAAATTTCATATATTTTGCTCATATTTTTTCCTTTTCCCGACTTTCCCCAGATTCTCCCCATCTCCTTACATACTCAGTTTTATTCTTTCTCTCTTAAACAAAAACAAAAAACCAAAGAAACAGCCAGGTTCCAGCACTCTGGAGGCAGAGGCAGGTGGGTCTCCGAAAGTTTATACAGAATTTTTACAGGTAGAGTTCCAGGATAGCTGAGGCTACACAGAGAATCCTTGTCTAAAAAAAAAGAAAAGACAACAATAAAACCCCAAAGAAACAAAGATAACCTCCCTATAAAATTGAGAATTAAAATGAATAAGCAAAGAAATACCAGTAAGACAAAACATGGCAAAACGAAAAAGAAACAGAAAGTCTACAAAAGTAGCATCCACTTGATTTTGTGTTGACTGACTACTCCTAGGCACTGGGTCTCTCTCCTGATACACCCAAAGACACCCTGATTTTCTCCTTGCCAGGCAGGGAGTTCCAACTGCAGACAGCTTGTATTGGTGGTATCCTACCTATTTCTCCTTCTCACTTCTGGGAACCAAGATGATGATGGTGAGAATATAAACAAACAAAGAAAAAGGTCAGAGGGAAAAAGCCTTCCCTGCCCTCCAGCCTGCTCTTATTTTCTTGCTGGTAAGCCTGTCTGTCCTGTTATGCTGCCTCCGCCATCCTGTTGATATTAAAATCTAGTTTCTTTGTCTTTAGAACTGGACTGAAGAGCAACAACTCTCAGGGAATCTTTCAGACCTTTCAGTGCCATACTTGGACTGCTGTGCATCCAGTTTCATAGACTGAAAAGCTACTGGGTTCTTAGAAATTTTGGCATGCAGATAGTCATTACTGGACTGACTATGCAACCCCTATCATGTAAGCCAATCTGGTAAATCTCTTTTAACTAACTATATATATTTTTTCAGTGTAAACTAAGAACAGCCTCATCAATAATCAGAGAATTATCACCACCTTCACATACATTCTTCTCTACAACACCTTTGACCACCTCATTTCATTTCTTCCAAAACAGAACTATTAACTCCTCCTTCCCTGTAAGAAGCATCCCTTGAAGACCAGAAACAAAGCATTCCTCAGATTTCAGAGCTCTCTGCCCTCACTAGTAATACAAAGAACTTCTGCAATTTCACACTTCCCTGAATATGTGTACTATCAATTTGAAATAACCTAAAATTCCTATTGTAAAATCAGAGTAGGAAACAACCTCGAGTCTATTCAGCTTAACATGTTCAGTCTAATTTACTCAAAATGGAAGAATATATTAAGTATTTGACTTCATTATATCACAACCATTACAATTTTCTCTTTTCCTGTCTTTTTATTTTTAAGCAAAAGCTACTAAAACTTTGATCTCAGGCCCCTTTTCTTTTTTGAGACAGGGTCTCATTCTCTAGCTCAGTCTGCCTACTGAGTTCTGAGATTAAAGATTCACACCCCACACTTGGCTGGTCTTAAACTTCTGGTCCACCTGCCACCCTCCTAAAAGCTGAGGTTGTGGGAATGCATCACCACACCTTAGTTTTACACAGGGGTAGGAGACAACCCAGGGTCCTTCTCTTTGCTCAGTTGCAGTTGCTGCACAGGCACCCATTTTCATGGACCAAGTCACTTTGGCCTCCCTGCCATCCGTGTTATCATAAACTGTAGTCCAAAATCACGGTCCAAAATGAACTTCCCTTCCCTTCAGCTGCTTCCGTCAGTATTTGGTCGTAGTGACCAGAAGGGCTAGCTACACAATTATCGTCTGCAGTGCTGACTTGGTATTCATGAATTGTTTTCATTTGTGCTTATCTTGAAATGTCTTTCTCTGCTGATTTTAAAAGGTAACTTTGACCTGGTCATGTGATTCACACCTGCAGTCCTGTACTCATGAGGCTAGTACAGGACTACTGTTAAGTTTGAGGTCAGCCTGGGTTATTTCTAGCTGTATCCAACAATACAAAACAACTTATCCACATAGGTTTGTTGGACACGACAATGTTGGTATGCAATCATTTCCTTTCAAAGCCTGAATACATTTTCTATTTTTTTTCTGGCTTTTGGAATTTCTGGCAGAGGTCTGATGTTCTGTGTTTGCCATTGTAAGTGGCATTTTTTTTCTTGCAGTGTTTACTGTTGTTTCTGTGTTTTGACATCTTGACCACGTTAGGAAGAAGTTCTTTGGTTTTGTTTGGAGGGTTCTAAATGCCCCTTGTGTTTGGATATCCATTTCTTTCTCTAGACTTGGGGAATTTCTTTGTTCTAATTTTATTGAACAGGCCCTTTTTGCCTTTAGTTTTTTGCTTGTTCCTTTTCATTTTAGTTCTTCTACCTCATGAATTCTTAAAACTTGGTCTCCTGATTGTGTCCAAGAGTTCTTAGATGTTATGACTGTGCGCTTTCTTTCTTTTTTTTTCTTTTCTTTCTTTTTTATTGTATATTTTTTACTTACATTTCAAATGTTATTCCCTTTCCCAGTTTCTCGGCCATAAGCCCCCTATTCCCTCCCTCTCCCCTTCTTCTATAAGGGTGTTCCCCTCTCCAATCACTCCACCCTCTACATTCCCTTACACTGGGGGGTCCAGCCTTGGCAGGACTAAGGCCTTTTCCTCCCATTGGTATCCAACAAGGCCATCCTCTGTTACATATGCAGCTGGAGCCCAGGGTCAGTCCATGTATAGTCTTTGGGTGGTGGTTTAGTCCCTTGGAGCTCTGGTTGGTTAGCATTGTTGTTCTTCCGAGGTTGCAAGCCCCTTCAGCTCTTTCAATCCTTTCTCTAATTCCTCCAATGGGGACCCCGTTCTCAGTTCAATGATTTGCTGCTAGCATTTGTTTCTGTATTTGACATGCTCTGGTTGTGTCTCTCAGGAGAGATCTATATCCGGTTCCCATCAGCAGGCACTTCTTAGCTTCATCAATCTTACCTAGTTTAGGCGGATATATATATATATATATAGGCCACATGTGGGGCAGGCTCTGAATGGCCATTCCTTGAGTCGCTGCTCCAAACTTTGCCTCCATATCCCCTCCTATGAATATTTTTGTTCCCCCTTTTAAGAAGGACTGAAGCATCTGCACTTTGGCTGTCCTTCTTCTTGAGCTTCATGTGGTCACGTTCTTTTATTTCTAACACTTATTTTTTATTTATGTCTGAATATTTTGTCTTCTGCTTGATCTATTCTATTGCTAATGCTTTCTTTCTGTTTTAAAGTCTTATTTACTTTTATTTTACATGAATGAGTGTTTTTTCTACATGTGTGTCTGTCTACAAGTAAGTCTGGTGCCCGTGGATGACAGAAGAGGGCACTGGACCTCCTTGAACTGTAGTTATAGGTGTCTGTAAACTATGTGGGATCTGGGAACCACACTCAGGTCCTACATTCTGAGCCAACTCTGCAGCTCCGCTGTTTAATATTTATTTTTGTGCATGTGTGTATATGGCCCTAATGTCCATGTTTCTAGATGTCACAGGAGGGCACTGGATGCTCTGAGGCTTGAGTTCCAGGTGACTGAGCCACTGATGAGGGTGCTGGGAAGTGAACCCAGTTCATGTGACGGAGTAGCAAAGGTTCTTTTGAACTGAGCCATCTCTCTGGTCCTCAGTGATGATTTTATGGTACTTTTTAAATTTGTATTTATTTATTTATTTATTTATTTATTTATTTATTTAGTTAGTTAGTTAGTTAGTTAGTTTTTAGTTTTCCAAGACAGGGTTTCTCTGTGTAGCCCTGGCTGTCCTGGAACTTCCTCTGTCAAGCAGGCTGGTCTCAAACTCAGAGATCTGCCAACCTCTACCCCCTGAATGCTGGAATTAAAGGCATGCATCACAACCATCTGGCCTATTTATGTATTTATACGTGATTAATTGTAATTTTCACTTCCAACTTTCCTGCTTTGTTTGTTTGTTTTTCTTTGGTTTGGTTTAGGTAACTCAATTTCCTTACTGAATTTCTAATTTACATTGCTAGTTTTTTACTCTGGGTGGCTTTTGGATCCATGATCTTATAAATGTCCTTTCTTCCTTGTTGTTTGCTTCTTCTTTGAAGTCTGTAGTTATTTATAGAAGCAGGCTATTTGTTGGTGTGTTTATTTATTTCAGCCTATCTATCTATCTATCTATCTATCTATCTATCTATCTATCTATCTATCTATCTACCTACCTACCTACCTACCTACCTACCTACCTAGGCATTTCAACCAGTTCAGAATTTTTGGAATCAGGTAATCAGGTATCAGGGAACTGTGATACTGTGTCACTCAGAGGCGACAGGTTGCCTTGTTTTTTGTTTGTGTGTTATGATCTGCGTGTCTGGAAAGCCATCTCTATGGTTCTCTTCAGAGGTCTACTTGGTAGCAGCCTGTATCTGAGGGCTCATTCTTAGTTCCTCCCAAAGACAAATAACAAACTGTATGACAAGAACAACATCAGACCAAACAAGATACCAAAACATACTGAAAATAGGTCAACACCGACTAATACACTGCTGATGACCAAAGAACAGAAACTAGGAAAAATCATGTTGAATGTACTAGAAGCTAAAAAATTGTTTTGGGGTGGGGGTAAATGTAGTAACCATAAGTAAATGGAATGAAAGACAGAAGCAAGGCAGGGAAAAAGGAAATTTAAGCAAGGCAAATAACAGGTAGAATATAAGGATGGAGAAAAATGTTATGAAGAGGAAAAAAGAAGTGTCTGCTTACCCAACGATAATGATGATGGGTAAGTAAAATTACATAAACATATAGAGGTTAAAATAAAAACATGGGAGTTTAAAATGCTAAAATATTAATAACGAATATTTGTTTTTATTTTTTCAATTTGCCAAGCTGGTTTTTTTGTTTTGTTTTTGTTTTTCAATAATGAATATTTAGGAGATGGGAGCCTCTTTTAGGGGACAGAAAGATGAAATGCTGAAGCAGCTTCTTTTTGGACCCTCTAACACAGGAGTCTCGCAGGTGAGAGGTGTGCAGGGCTGGTGTCGACTACCTGGGAGGCTCTTGCCTTTCCTATCAGGTGCACTGGTGCTGACCCTGGACAGGAGTCAGACACTGGACAGACTTGTCTTTGCTTTAGCGGCTTCTTTGGTGTGTGTATACGAAGCCTTCTGCTGGTCGCAATTAGCTGTGTAGTTTATCAGGTAGGCAGGTCCTCCCACGCTCCAAGGAGCCTCCAGTTTGTACTGCATGCAGTGTAGCTAATGCCCAAGCCATAGGATGTGTCCTGAGTACACTGACAGCAGGGAAAGTAAACACAGCACTGAAATCTATATGGGTAGATCAATTTCCAAAAGTTTGAAAATGTACTCAGATTAAACACCATGTTGGAGATGAGGTTGTAGGTGTCAAATATCCAGTATAGCTTCAAAATTCTCAGTCCCTGTGGTAGTGAGCCTCTGGGCACAAAGGTTGATTGACCTAAAGCTTAGTACTAGCAGACTCTCCTCAGGCAACAGACTAGCTACTAGGCACCATGTGTGGGTCTACAAACCATGGTACCCTTCAGCTTGAGCCAAGTCTCCTTAACTTTTGGTGTGCTGGTACATGACCTCCACACCTACCCCCACCAGTCTCTGCCCTGGGGCCATGGCAGGTTGGGCACAGGCTCCCTGACTTGTGATTTTCCCTTACTACTGCTCTCAGTCTTTAATACAGTGTCTGGCCACAGCTTCTTGAAACACAGGGAGTGACAAAATGGAACTCCTCTCCACTGCTGATCCGCCCCACTGCAGGAGTCACTATTTCATGACAACATCCAACTAGAGTCAGGCTTGCAAGAACTATGGGCCTGTTCTGCAGCAGGACCGCCAGTCTCTTCCCACCAAGATCATCTGGCTTATCCTTTGATGAGCTTCCATTCCCTCTCCCTGGGCAGCCCCTGGGGGCTTCTGTTTCCCCATCCTGTCCCGCTGTGCTGCCATCTTGCTGATTTCTGATGTTGTCCTCACCTGCTTCTCAGCAGTGGTTAACTCCTGACTTTTCTCACCCACCATGTTACGTGGTGGAAGCTTCTAATCTGCCGCCTGAAATTTCCTATTCTTCTCTCCTGAAATTCAATGTTTTAAAGTGAAGCGCACTTCTCTTAACAGGCTCACTTGTTTATTTTTAAAGTATTTCTTTTGTATGCACCCCTGAGTGCCATGAGTAGATTAGAGGACGACTTGCCAGAGTCCGTTTCTCCACCTATGATGTGGACAGATTCCGGGGACTGAACTCAGGTCATCAGGTTTGGCAGCAAGTTCTGTCCACTAACCCACCTCATTGACACTCATCTTTTGAAGTTCTCTTCAACTTGTTTAGAGGGCTTAGTAACATTATTTTATGTATGACATGGTTAGTAGAAAAACTATTCCTGGATCCATGAAAATTGTTCTACTGTTTCTTTCCAGCATTTTCTTCATGTACACGCATCCAACACAAAATCCTTGTGGATCTCCGTAGCTCTTCCATTTCCGGTAAACTTGCCTGCAAATTCTAGCCATGAAAGGCTCTCCCTGTATTCTCAACTCTATCTCCTCAACTAGGGGAGACCTCAGGTCTGCTTAAGTCTTGTCTATTTCTCTTCTGGCCTGGAAGATGCAGGCAGTAAATACAGGTAACATGAGCTTCTTCTCACCCTCCACTGCCTGCTGCCTTTGCTTCTTTACACTGGTTTGGACTAACTTTTACAGTACACTTGTAGCTAGTAAGCCGGAGTCCCTGAGCAAAGCACACAGATGTGGGGGCACAAACTACAAAAGTGGATTACCTTATAGTGCTGGAAGCTGGAGGCCCAGTATTAAAGTCATCAGAGGTTCTCTCACCAAGGGCCATAGATTTATTCTAAGACTCTTTTTTTTTTTTTTTTCGGAGCTGGGGACCGAACCCAGGGCCTTGCGCTTCCTAGGTAAGCACTCTACCACTGAGCTAAATCCCCAGCCCCTATTCTAAAACTCTTAATGTGGATTAAAAACAGTTACTTTGGGGCTGGAGAGATGGTTCAGCAGTTAAGACCACTGATTTCTCTTCCAGAGGTCCTGAGTTCAATTCCCAGTAACCACAGGGTGGCTCACAACCATCTGTAATGAGATCTGATGCCCTCTTCTGCTGTGTCTGAAGACAGCTACAGTGTACTTATATACACATAATAAATGATTCTAAAACAAAACAAAAAAACCAATAGATAGCTACTCTGTCCCCTTACATCTTTATCATCTTCCCTCTATATGTATCTGTAGCTACATTTTCTCTTCATAGTATTAGTCATGTGGTATTATGGCTTCCCTAATTACTTTGTTTAAACTGTGCTATAGAATAGACCCTACCTTCAAATAAGGTCAACTCATTAGTAACTAACATCTTTTATTCCATCATGACCAGAAATAAAAGTTAATAAACTACTTTTTTTTTTGGTTCTTTTTTTTCGGAGCTGGGGACCGAACCCAGGGCCTTGCGCTTCCTAGGCAAGCGCTCTACCACTGAGCTAAATCTCCAGCCCCAACTACTTTTGACTACAAAAAACAGTAACAGCTAAACATAATTTCAGACTTCCAGCTGCTGACACCTCTGAGGCTTCTAAGCCAGGACAGTTCATTCCCACAACTGTCTGATGTGGATCTTTGATAATGAATCTTCATCTTTGTATTTCATCCAAACCTGGGTTAGAGGAAGGTCTAAAAAGATGCTCCCAATTGGCTATTCCACCATAGAATGAACTGCTGCAAGGACATCCTAGAAACAGCCACTTCACATTGTGCTGCTTAAGGACATGCCACAGCCTATGAGAACCATGGACCAAGTCTAACTTATAACTACGGAGTCCCCACAGGATCCAACACGTAATAGAGCCTAGGCTGGTTACTGGGAAATACTGCATGCTTCTGTTACGACTTTTACTATTTTCCATTTCTCACATTAAAATCTAGTTAAGGCTGGACTGGTGGTGCATGCCTTTAGTTCCCACACATAGAAGGCACAGGCAGGTAATCTCTGTGAGTTTGAGGTCAGCCTGATCTACAGTGAGTTCCAGGCCAGGTAAGGAAGAACAGTGAGGCCTTAATCCAAAAAAAAAAAAAAAAAAAAAAATCAACCAACCAACCAGTCAATGTCTACAACCAAGGACTAGGAATGTAGCTCAGCTGGTAAAGCATTTGCTTATCATGCATGAAGCCCTGAGTTTAATCCCCAGTGTCATAATACACCACACATGGAGGTACATGTTTGTGGTCCCAGGCCTGGGTAATCACTGCTTGTCTAGCTGGCCATTTTATGGTGATATCACTGTTACAAGAAAACTTTCTCATATGCTATGACTAAGAAACATTCTCATGCCTGACTTGGTTGTATATTGTTATGGTCTGTGCTTCGGTGTTCTTGGAAGCCAACCACAATGGAGGTCAGTTAGGACTGCTTTGTAGAGTTAGCCACAATAAGCTTGAACCAGAGCCAACCACTGGGCAGCACTTCCTGCACCTGTGGACGGTAAGCTGCCCCTGGGATGGACCTCAACACAAGAGAGACACCTGCACCAATATAAGAAGCCATTTGGAATACGGCTTCCATTTTGAGTAGGGGTCCGGTAGAGTTTTAAGTTCCCAAGACCTCCCTGGGACTTGACATCCTACTTGGTAGAAAGAGACACAAACATGAGTAACTGACATCCTGGTTAGCAAATTAAGACATGAATGCTAGGCAAGGCAAGTCCCCTGCCACAGCTGAATATCACAACCAATGGGAACAGAAGAAATGTACAAAAGAGACATGTTCCTGAGGATGTCCCCTATTCCCTACATCCCGTTTGGTGGAATAACTTGGCACAGATGTTTATGAATTCCGGACTTTAAAGCCCTGTACAGTTCTGGCTCAGGGTTGCAATCAGCCCCTAAGTCTGACTTTTAGCCCTGATTGATCAGTCCTGGGATTAATGCTCAATAAACTATCCCTGTCTGAGGTTGGTGTTCACATAGTTTGTGAGGTGACTCCCAGACCCCAACAACAGCTAGTTTATTTTATTCCTTATCTGATTTGTTTACACTATGTCTTATAAGAGTTATTTATATACTATGTACACTTAAGTGCTTGCATGTATAAATACACATTACATGTGTACCTGGTACATGACATGGAAGGCACACACACTGGATCCCCTGCAACTTGAGATATAAGGAAACCCTTGTTAGTTTCTTCTATGGGTGCTGGAAACTCAACCCATGTCTTCTGCAAGAGCAGCAGTGCTACTCTCAACACTCGCCATCTCAGACCCATTTTTCTGATCTTAACAGACATATGGGATCTGTCTTGGGTTTGGCTGTAGCTCAACTACTTGCTGGATACTGGATATAAGAACACATTCTCTGTGTCCTAGCTTCCTTGTGTGTAGAGTGAACTTTCCATACTCATTTTATTAGGCACTTGCATATTTTCTAAACTGCCTGATATATAAGTATATCTGTGGGTAGAAGGGCTTGACATAAAACCTGATGACCTGAGTCAGACCTCTGGACCCCATGGCAGACGTGAAGAAATGATTGCTGAAAGTTGATCTCCACATGCGCACATGCTCACCCATGCTCACACACAAATTTAAGTTTAAGTCTCTTCCCCTGGTTTTTGAAGCCTTTAGACAAGACAGTACAGCACAACCTTATTTCCCACTAACCTATTAGTCTGTTCTAGCCTCCTTTACACTATGCGGTTTCTGAGTGTCTACTGGGAGATACATACATGTAATATATTTGAGGATGGCTTTGAACTCCTGATGTCTGCCCACACTTCCTGAAAGCTAGCATTACAGGCTCCAGCCACCATGATAGTATATCCTTCTTCAATTTCAGTTATTTTGAATGTAAGCATCATTCTTTATTCATAAGATGCCATTTATTTATTTACCCAACAATTCATAAATATTTTCTATATGCAGAATTCTGCTTTTGTTAGGTACTCAAAGGGTAAAAAATTAAGGAACATTGGACAGTTCCATGTTCTGTCTTTGTTACTAAGCCTCACTATGTAGCCCTGGCTAGCCTGGAACTCTAGGCTCAAACTCACAGATTCGCCGGCCTCTACCTTAGGAGTGCTAGAATATGCCACCACACTCTGCCATGTCCTTTTAAATTTAGGTTCCAGAGACTGAACTCAAACTGACAGGCTTGTGTGGTTAGTGCTTTCTTCCACTGAGCCATCTCTCTGCCTCCTGTTCATATTGTTATGCAACGTAGTTCTTGGAAACCTACAATGCATTAGGCAGCTACCAGTGAGACATATAAATAAGAGAGACATATCCCTCGCAGAACTAAAAGTCACACAGAAAAATATTATCATGAAATAACAAATACAGGATTATCAATAGTATGCAAAAACTTCTAGGAACGTGCTGGTCATGGTAGTGCCTGCCCGTAATCTCAGTACATGCAGAGGCAGGTGGATCTTTGTGAGTCTCAGGCAAGTTCCAAGCCAGCTGGGGTTACACAGTGGGAAAAATTTTTTGAAATGTACACAACATGAAAAAGCTATTCCAGATAAAAATTTGTTGGAAACACAAAGGTTCCTGTGCTCAAAGATAGCTCTGAGGGAAACAAGAGTGCAAAACAAATGTTGTCTTTTCACTAGCAGGCTGACTGGAAGTGATTAATAGCCTAGTGACTTGTGCTGTCTAAAGAGTCAGGCCATACCAAGCTCCTACAAGCAGAGCTGGAGCTCACGGGTGGACTAGGTGGACCTCTGCATTGTCTATGCAGTCAGGGGCTCCCCAAGCTCCCACAAACACAGAACGACCTTTACATCATCTGTATGGCTGAGACAGCATCAGATCCTTCCCCGGGCACTTGATTACACACATCTCTAGAACTTATCTTCTTGGAAGACGTGACAAGTACTTTCAGTTGAGTTTTGATGTAATTATGCCTCCTTGTGCACAGGGTATTGCATTATAGCAGAAAACTTTTTTCTAAGTTGTACTGTGCTTAAATATGCTTGTAGTAAACTGCTCAGGGCCAGACTCTTGAACCAGCACCGGCTAGGTTGTGCTGAACTGATTCAGCTGACTTCTTGTCTCTTGTAGATTATTTGTCTGTCAGTCATAGTTTTGGCAGGGACTCCCCACCCATTAGGAATTAAAATCAATTCAGAGACAATATCCTTCAGTCTGTCCTTAAGAAGTAAATAGGGTTAAGCAAGTAAAGAGTAAGGTAAGTGTATTTAAATAAGGAAGCAGTTTATTGAAAAGCTGTAAAGCAAAAGCAGATCAAGGCCCAGACTTAAGAGTAAAAAGACCACCTACTGGGCAGAGAGACAGTTCAGTAGTAAATAAACTGCCTGCTGGGTAAGCATTAAGGACCTGAATTTGGATTCCCCAACACCCAGTAAAAGGGATGGCTTGGCAGTGTATGTCCAACTAGTCATCTCTCATCACCAAATAAAACCTCCAGTTTCTGAAATGGGTTGTTGGCCAAGGACCCAAAACAACCCAAGCTATTGCTAAGGCTATCACTTACTACAAAGGGATGGCAAGGCCCTAAGGCTGAAGTCACCACTACACAACTCAATGCACACTTAGAAGCTGAGCTGGTGCTCACTCATATCCTTTGCTCCTACTAACTGGTGTTCATGGTTCAGAAGGTACTCTGCACTCTACCAAAGGAAAAAGGCAAACACTGGTGTACTAATGGCACAAGGCTACCGGTGTTATAACCAATATCTGACTGGACCTAAGGCCCATCCCATGAGATGGAACCCATTCTCAACACTGCTCACATGGCCAAGAACCTGAGGCTAGAGAGATAGGCCAGGGACTTAGGGACTCTAAACACTACTGCTCTGCTGAAACATTACAGCAATAAAATGGCTCCTAATGACCTTCTGCTTTACACATAGATCAGTGCCTTGCTCAGCCATCATCAGAGACTTCCTCCTGCAGCAGATGGGAACAAAAATGGAGACTTCCAATGGAACATAGTATAGACAATGAGAGATCTTGGAATACTCAGTCCTAAACAGGATGTCTCCATCAAATCCCTCCCTTATAGCTGAGGAACTCCTATAGAAGAGGAAACAGAAATATCGTAAGAGGCAGTGGGACGGAGAACACAAACAAGTCCTTCTAAAACAGTAAGACTGATTTACAAGGAACTCACAGGGGCTGTGGCAGCATGCACTAGCCCTGCCCAGGTCTAAGCCAGACAGAGTCCTAGCCCTGAGAGGGAAAGTGGACACAGAACCATCCCTAAATCAAAAGCTATATCCAACTGAAAACTGACAGCAAAGAAAAAATTAGTATTCTCCAATGGAGTCTCACTGGGGAGATAAACCACCCTCAAGGATAGACCCCTCTATGGCGAGCAGTAGAGGGCGAGCAGTAGAGGGCGAGCAGTAGAGGGCCAGCACAAAACAAACTCAACGGTATGTCTAGAGGTTCCTTATCTCACAATGCTTTGTCTGTGAATTACTTTTATTATTCTGTTTTCATTCTTTCTTTTTCCTTACAGGTCTTTTGTGTGTGTGTGTGTGTGTGTGCGCGCGCGCGCACACACACACACACACACACACACACACACACACACACACACACACACACACCTGCATGCATGGTTTTTGGTTTTGTGTTTTTATGGGATTTCTGTGTCTTTATGTCTATGTGTTTCTTGTGCTTTTTCTTTGGCTTTTTCTCCTGATAGTTTGTGTGTTACATCCTATTCCAATTTGTTTGGTTTTATTTTTATCTTATGTTACCTTACATTATTTTGTTTATTTTTTAGACTCCTGCTTGCATTCTAATGAGAGAGGGAAAGAGAGAAAGGGTATGGATTTGAGTGAGTGGGGAGTCAAAAAAAATCTAGAAGGAACTGGGGGGAGGAGAACCTTAATCAGAAAATATTTATGAAAAAGAAGTCAAAATATTTTCAATTAAAAAAACAAAACTAATGAACAACAAAGCATTTGTTATACTAGGGAAAAATTCCACTAGGAATTTTATAGCTATGCTATAGCTAACTTTATACTTTTTAATAAGAATGCAACACTATCACAACATTGAAATCAAACGACATAATTAATTATTAGAAAAGTCTGGAATTATCACTGTTTTATACTAGGAAATTTTACATAAGTGAAATAAGTCAAATATGAATATAAACTGAGTTTACTGCAACTGAAGATGAAATTTACTTTAAGTATGCACTTTTTACTTTTATTCACATTTTCCTTTTCTTTGTTTAAAGATTTATTTACTTTATGTATCTGAAAACTTTATGCTGTTTTCAGACACACCAGAAGAGGGCATTGGATCTCATTACAAATGGTTGTGAGCCACCATGTGGTTGCTGGGATTTGAACTCAGGACCTCTGGAAGAGCAGTCAGTGTTCTTTACCTCTGAGCCATCTCTCCAGTCCTCATATTTTCAATTATGAAAAGAACGCCTTCATGGTACAAATCTTACCTCATTGTATCTGTTGCTGGGAATTTTGATGCTTGTTTTCCTAACTTCCATATCAACCACCAAACCTTGGACACCTGGCAAAGTGTACTGGTAATTTCGGAAGTCCTGAGCAAAGCAGAAGAAAGCAGAACAAAACATGATAAAATGGTAGGATCTGGTTCATAGCAGTAAACGTAGCACAAACAGAAATACTGTGTCACTACTGGGTGAACTTGCTTATTTAAACCATGAGAAGGTGTGTAACGGAAGCCCTCACTGCAGTCTACCTCTAACTGTAAGCCCACAAGGCAGTAAATCAGATGGTTTCTTCTGCTCCTTACACATAATATTAAATAAATGATTACTGTATTTATTGCCACTTAAGTTTTATATGCAATTTTTAGTTGTCTGTCTTCTTTTAATTTGCAAGTAGGTATGGACTCTTAACTTGTTTTGTTCTTGTACCTCTACTGCCTACAGCATGCTAGGTATTAGGGGTACTGCAGGCACACACAGTATACGTGTGGCTCCCCAGGACGGCTGAAGCAGCACCAGCACCAGCACCAGTCAAGTCTACGATGACAGTATGACAGCCTGAAGCCATTGCTTCACATGTGTCATCACTAAGGGCTGAGATTGCTTTTCTTCCTTTTAGTTTTTTAGACACAGTTTTGTTATGCAGCCAAGGTTGCCTTGGAACTTACTGTGTAGTTATTGTGCAGGCTAGCCTTGATTTCACAGTTCTTTGGCCTCAGCCTTTCAGTGCTGGAGATTAGAGATCTGAGTCACTACACTTGATACCACAAAATGTTTGATTTTTATTCTGAGGAAGTTTCTGGTCTGTTTTTATTTCCTTATAAAACTAGGTGGTGAAAAAGGATGAGTGAGAGGAGATGAGATATGCATAATAAAAATAATCCAGGGAAGAGACGTGGTCACTGTTAACTGTTCAAAAGAGAGCAAAAATCTGTCAGATTAGGAAAAAACTGACAATATTTAACACGGGATTGGATATGGAATATGACAGAGGAGGAAAATTTTTAATGACTGAATTCTACTAATAGCTGGACTAAGAATCTGGAACTCAACACCTCAGAGATACAGCCTAGGATGGGAAGAGGAAGTGTCTCTAAGTACTTTGCCTGTGTACAGAACACAAGACTACAGATGGGAAAACAACAATATCCAGCTCTCCACACACTGAAATCACAGTGCCTACTCTCAAGCTTGTGGTGATCTTTCTGCTTAGCATTGTGACTGGTGAGGACCACAGACTGAAATCACAAAAACTTGGCTTTCAGACGTTTTAAAAAGATAGGTGGATCTAACCTGTAAAGGAGTGTGATGATTAATGCAGTCAACTTGACCAGACCCAGAATCACATTGAAGACAAACCTGAAAAGGACTATTTAGATTAGGATAGGCTCTGGATGTGTCTGTGAGGGATTATCTAGATGGAGTTAATGGAGGTGGGAAGACCCGATTTAACTGTGGGAGGCATCATTCAATGGCTGGAGGTCATGGTCTGCTTCTCTGGATACAGTGTGACCAGCTCCCTCTAATTCCCACTGCTGTGACTTTCCCACCGAGACAGACATAAATCCTTCATTCCTTAAAAAAGAACTTTCAGTACATACTCACCCTTGCCACCACCACCCCCTAGTTAAAAAAAAACAAAACAGTGGTTCATGACTGTAATCCCAGCTACTCTAGAGGCTGAGGCTGGAGAATCACAAGCATAAAGTTAGCATGAACAAGTAAACGGGACCATCTCAAACTAAAAATTTAATGGGGCTGAGGGAAATAGGGTAACAAGAACAACAACAATAAGGCAATAATAGTATGGCAATAATCTTACTAGCTAATAAATAGGGATGAAGGGGCTGGGCAAATGGCTCAGTGGGTAAAAGTGCTTCTTGTGAAAGCATGAAGACTTGAGTTTGACTCGTGGCGTATGTATTTGTAATCCCAAAACCTGTACATGGAGACAGGAGGCAAAGGGAGAGAAACCCTGAAACTCAAAGCCCAAGAAGTCTGATGCAATGGTGAATATCAAGAAACCCTGCCTCAAAAAAGGTTAAAGCCAAAGACAGACAGCTGTAGTTGTCTTCTAACACACGAATGTTTACATTCTCTCTCTCTCTCTCTCTCTCTCTCTCTCTCTCTCTCTCACACACACACACACTCACACACACACACACACACACACACACACAGAGAGAGAGGGAGGGCCAGTATTGATGATAGCCTCAGGTTGCCAACTTGTGTGGAGCTCACGTAGACTAGTCAGAGTTTCACAGGCAGTTCTGGAAGGTAGTATAGGAAGTTTCATGAACACTCTAAATATCTAAGATTCGTCTTAGTGAAATATGTAGCAGAGATTTAATTGACTAAAATTTTGTACAAAACACTCGGCCTGCAAACATACATCAAAGACATGAGAGAGATCAACAGACGGGAAAATGTAACTCCTAGTCGGTACACAGATACATGAGCAAAAGAAGCCTTATTGGCATTTATCTGAGCATAACTCTAGGTCAATTTTCAGCTCAGTAGTGAACTATATAGGGATGGCAGATGCCGTTCTTACAATGGAACCAAGACAGAATGCTAGGTCTTTATTTATACAGTGTTCTAGTCCTTATAAGAATCGCCCAAGGTCATTACCGGGAAAGTATAATCAGGGCTGGAATCCTGTACTATTTCATCCAAGAGCTCCATCTGTTTTTAAAAGCAGATACATGTTCTGTTCTCTTCCAGTATAAACCTTCACCTGCCTGAAGCAGCAGAGGCACAGCTGACAATGAAATAATCTCTCTCTTCTTTCTCCTTTACAAGCACAAGAAAGATAGATAAAAGGAAACTTACTGCTAGAAGATTCATGATGGTATGCCCAGTTTCTCCGAACAATGGCTTCCGAAATCTGACACTGAACAGTGGACAGGGGTAAACTATAGAAATGAGAAATTATCAAATTAAACTCAGAAGCTTGAATTTCTAGGAAAAGAGACACCATTGTTATACAAGTTTTAAATATAATTGTAATGACTCATTATGACCTTTCAAATGTTGGGCTCAAAAAGTGTTAGTATTACAGATAGCCCCTGAGCCAGTCAGTCTCCCGATAACCAGACATCTTCTGATGCAATTCTAAGATGACTCACCAGGCTCTATGAAGCAGCCTGATCCAGAAAAACAAATTTCTCCCTAATCCCCTTGTACTCAGAAAGTCAAGACCCTCCTTAGAAAGGCCAGACACCTAGTGACACTCCTAGCTGGCTCGCTGACCAAGTTTTCCTGTCTGAAATGACAGTACAAGACAAAGAAGCGTGTTGCTTTCTCTGTAGGCAATCCTGTTTCCTTTTGCTGTTCATTTGTCTTTAGAGTTCCATCTTCACCTAAGAAGTGTTTTTAACCAACTCCTTCATCCTCGATCAAGATCAGGATCACCAGGGCTAGAGAGATGGCTCAACAGTTCTTTGACTCCTCTTCCAAAGGGCTACGGTTCAATTCCCAGCACCCACATGGCAGTTCACAACTGTTTGTAACTCCAAGATCAGACATCCTCACACAGACACACATGCAGGCCAAAACACCAATGCAGATATACACAAACAAAACATTAAAAAAAAAGTATCAAGACTGCATTGGAGCTCCCAAAGAATTTAAAGATAAGTATGGGTTTGTAACACAATATGCCACTTTAATCCTAAATTTTTTCCTTAACTAGATTCCTAAGATTCTATAATCATATCTTAGCTGTACTGAATTTCCAGGATTCAAAATGCCTCATACGCTTTAACTAAATGGTTTTCGTTTGTTTGTTTTTTGCTCTTTGAAGACAGGTTTCTCTGGTTGGATGCCCTGACACTCTGTAGACAAGGCTGGCCTTGATCTCACAAAGATCCACCTGCCTCTACCTCCGGAGGGCTGGGATTAAAAGCAGGTGACTTGTCCCGTCACATCCCCCCTCCCCCAAGCTTGTTTTGGGGTTTGGTTTTTTTGTTTTGTTTTGTTTTGTTTGAGACTGTGTTTCACTATGTAGCTCTGGGTGGCCTAGAATGAGCTATATTGACCAGACTGGCCTTGAACTCACAGAGACTCCTACCTCTGCCATCTCTGTACTGGGATTAAACATGTAAATTACATGTCCAGCCCTTGATTGAATTATTTTTTCTTTTTTAAGAATTTTTTTTATTTATTATGTATACATCATACAGCTTTCTGCCTGCATGTATGCCTGCAGGCCAGAAGAGGGCACCAGACCTGATTATAGATGGTTGTGAGCCACCAAGTGGTTGCTGGGAATTGAACTCAGGACCTCTGGAAGAGCAGACAGTGCTCTTAACCTCTGAGCCATCTCTCCAGCCCTGAATTATTTTTTCTTTTAATTTGTTTAGATGTATTTATCTTATTTTTCTGTGTGTAAGTGCTTTGCCTGCATGTATGTGAGTGTACCACGTGTGGGCGTGGTAGACCCATAGATCAGATGATGGCATTGAATCCCCTGGAACTGGAGTTGTGAGTAGTTGTAAGTCATTGTGTGGATGCTGGGAACTGAACCAGGTCTTCTATAAGACAAGAAGTTCTCTTAAATGGTGTGCCATCTCTCCAGGACCCCTTGATTAAATTCTTTTTTTTAAATTTTTTTTAAATATTTCATTTATTTATTATATATGAGTACACTGTAGCTGTCTTCAGACACACCAGAAGAGGGCATCAGATCTCATTGCAGATGGTTGTGAGCCACCATGTGGTTGCTGGGATTTGAACTCTGGACCTTGGGAAAAGCAGTCGGTGCTCTTAACCACTGAGCCATCTCTCCAGCCCCGATTAAATTCTTAATCAATGAACAACATAAAAATAAAAATATAGGTGTAGTAGCTAATCGTAGTTGTCACCTTTATACACTTGGGAAGAGAGACCCTCAACTGTCTCCATGAGACTCGTCTGTGCACATATGTGTAGGGGCATTTTCTTGACTGCAAATTGATATAGGAGGGCCCAGGCCACTGAGGGCAGTGCCATCCCTAGACAGGTGAGCCTGGGAACAAGCTATTAAGTAGTATTCTCTCTCCTATGCTCTCTGTCTCAGCGCCTATCTCCAGGTCCTGCCTTGAGCACCTGTCCTGGATTCCTTAACGACAAATCGCACCCTGTAAGCTGGAGTCTTCTCTGCACGCTGCTTTTGGCTATGGTATTTATCAGTGACAAACAGTACACTAGTACAAGAGGTGACTTGTTGAGAACATATCATTATTTTTGGTTTATATAATAATGCTTCATTTATTGTTTTACTTTATGCCTTTAACAATGTAGTGTAACATGAGGCAAGAATTTAGATCACCAGTTTATAAAACAAAACAAAACCCTGACAATTTGAGAAACTAATGACCAGAAAATTTAAATTACTTTCCTAAAATGGTGGAGCTTCGAGGTTCTTATTCTTAGACATAGCACTTTAAGTAAGTGAAGATATAAAACTTAAAGAAAAGCTTACATTTATGGGTTGGGGATTTAGCTCAGTGGTAGAGCGCTTGCCTAGCAAGCGCAAGGCCCTGGGTTTGGTCCTCAGCTCCCCCCCCCCCAAAAAAAGCTTACATTTATCTTTATTGTCTTAAAAACGCATAGACACACACACACACACACACACACACACACACACACACACACACACAAATGCACAGCTACAATCATGGGCAGAATAGCTTATCAAATTGAAAGTCATTACAATACCACTAGTTTCCATTATCAGATGGAGTCAAGCAAAACAAATTTTTATTTTTATAAATGTTTCTAATCAAGTAATAACAAATATGTGCAAAGATATACTATAAAAATGATACCTTTTTAAATTAATTGTTTAAATATGATATTTTTATCAGTGAACCATGAAAGAATAAATCTGCAAAGAAAGAAATACAATGAACATTCTATTTGGTATTCTCAGTCTTCTCATTATAGCCACATACATTCAGGCATATTTAGTATACCTATTTTTAAAAGGTTATTTCTTATTAAACTGTATCACCAGAGGGGAATCAGAATACTTCATGTTTTATTTAATTACATGCGCTGGCTGTGTGCCTTAACGACATCTGTACTTACGTCGATACTCAGCTCCAAGTCTTAACATGAGTCGAATGGGAAACACTTTGGCCCAAGGGGTCTCCCATTTCTGGATGAGAATCCCAAACAGATAAGGAGGTGTTGGAAGCAGCAGGTCTTGCAGTGACTGGTGGGTAGAGGTCACGTACAGGAACCCGCCGTGCTCTTTACTGCCCAGGAAGCTCTGACTGAAGAAAGAATGTCCCAGGCTGCCCACGACACTCCCTAAAACAAAAGGTCCATTATCTTCTACCAAGAACCAATAGTATTTTAAATGATTATTATTACCCAAAACTGAGCACACTACAACAAACACAATTCACAGTCTTCCCCTGTGAAAAAGCCATATTTGCAAAAATTTCATTTTCTGTGTGTGTGTATTTGCATATGTGTGCACATGTGTGTGTCAACCTTTGATGACAAGAGCCATCTTCCTTCTGTTTTTGAGACAAGCTCTTTCACGGTGGCTAACTGGTCTAAGGTGGCCAGTAATTCCCCGAAGTCCACCTCTCTCTGTCCCAAAATCTCACATGGAAGCTCAGTGTACTCTGCTGCCCAGACAGCTTCCTTGCAGTGAGGCACTGGTCTGATTGGAGGCCTCCTGCTTCTGCTGCATCATCAATACTGGATCTTCACCAGACTCCTCTCAGATCTCCTGTGGTTGCCCTGTGTCATGGAGACCCTGCAGCTTTGAATCTGCAGGACCAGCCCCTTCACACACTCCAGAAGTTCATCGATGGCATAGATGTTGGGGTGGGCCAGCTCTCCCTGCTTAGCCCAGGCTAGGCACAGGGCCAGTTCTCCTAACTGCAGCACCAGCAAGGGGGGTATAATGACTCACTTACGATTACGCTTCCTTCTACTAGACTCCAATGTTATGACCCTTAGTAACACCAAGTAACACTCTTACCCCAAGGTCGACGGATTCTCTTATAATTTTGAGTCTATCCTTTGTAAAAGAATCACAGAGAGTAATAAAATATGTAATTTTCCCAACTATTGAAATTTCTAACTTGCCTATAATACAAAGTCCAAGGGCCGGGGATATAAGTCAATGGTAGAGTATTTGCCTAACACAAATAAGGATCTGTGTTCAATTCCCAGCATTGTAAGAAAATATAAAAGTTCAATGTTATGTTTACAAATCTAACAGGATTGTTTTATATCTGAGTTCAAATTTTTATCATCTACAATGGTACAAAGTTATAAAGCAGTCCTACCAGCCAGTGCATCCCGGTAAAGTTGTACAAAATGATTAAAGATGTCCTTGGGCAAACATTTCTCATCTGGTAGACATTGTAGCAAAATGACTATCTCAGACTGACCCACAGCATGCATTCCTTTGGTAGTAAAACACCAGCACTTCCTGTTCACATCTAAAGGGGAAATAAAAATATATTCTTCTTAATAATTGACCATAAAAGGATGCAAAGAAATCTGTTACAATACAGCAAAAAAGACAAAAGAAAAGAAAAAGAAAAAAGAAAGAAAGAAAAAGAAAGATGATGTTAGTTCATATGATTCAACTTTAAATTTAAAATGGTCACTATATGAACAAAGAATCATTGTAGAAAATAAAACATGGCAATGTCTTTGTTTGTTTGTTTTTTCCTCAATGCTTAGGAAAATAACTGGAAGGGAGTTAAAAGAAATAAAAAAAAATGAAAATATATTTAAGACTTAAATAGACAACAAAGATAGAGTCTTCCTTATTACTATTTAAAAACAAACCACTTTTCCTGGGAGCTGAGAAGACAGCTCAGTGAGGAGAGCACTTGCTGTATGAGCTTGAGGACTGGAGTTCAGATCCCAGCACTCACATAAGAAGCCGGCCTCACGCAATAGCACCTGCCAGTAACCTTAGTGCAGGATGGCCCCAGGACACTGGTGAGCCAAGCCCCTGTAGATGATTAGTAAGCTCCAGGTCTTGGTCTGTCTCTGTTTCTCCCCCCGCCACCTCAAAAAATAAAGGTGGACAGCAATACAATACACAAACAAACCTTCCGCTGGCCTCCGCCTTCATAGGCACATGTGTGGCTATGTTCACCTACATGCACATCTCACCCATACACAAAACTCACTTTACCATTATTTATGTAAGACTAGGAACAAAAAGAATAAAACTCAGCATTTTAGCTTTGAGTTCAGGTTCTGGCCAAAAGAAAATACATTCTTATGTACTAGCTAGTTTAATCACAATCCTTTCTGAGAGAAAGAAAATCCTAGATAATCAGAAGGCAACTTGATTTGGTTGTACACTATATATACAAGTATGGCTTGTCAAGACTACGTTTACTTTTTCACTTTAGGTTAGAAAGGGTTAAAAAATCCACAAGAAAAAGCTATGGTTTTTTTTTTTTTTTTTTAAATACAGCAATATCAGTCCATCCTTGACACATTATTGTTTGCAATCTAACAACAGGATTTCCAAAGAAATCAAATAAAAGAATGAATAAGACCACTGTGTATATCAAAACTAATAAAAGATCCTTTTCTTTCTGAATGGAAATCACTACTGTGGGTACCTAATTAGGAAGTACCTAGTCCTATTCATGCACACATATACACATGTCCATGAGCTACAGAGATGGTGGGTTTCTTCAATTGCTTTCCCCCTTATTTCCTGAGACAGTTTCTCTCAGTGAACATAAAGCTTGACAATTTGGGTGGAGTGGACGGTCAGAAATCCTCAAATTCCCATATCTGCTTCTTCAATGTTGGGATTGCAGACACATGCTGGTTCACCTGGTCCCTTCTTCCTCCTCCTCTTTGTTTTGTCTGTTTGTTGGTTGGTTGAGTTTTTTTTTGTTTTTGTTTTTTTACTGTGGATGCCGGGATCAAACCCAGGTTTTCCTGCTTGCATGGCAAACACTTTACCAACTAAGACAGTTGCCAGCCCTTCAATTAGCCCACTATTTTAAGGTGCTTCAGGAACTGTAGGCTAGTTAATTTATCTCTTTTTTGTTCCACAATCATTTAATAAGTAACTTCTGTGGCAAAATGCAGGTAAAAGCAGTGGATGACTTCGGTCCTCACATGGAGAGGTTAGCTAATTTCTAATTGTAACTTATAAACTGGATGTAGTACACTGAAATATCACATAAGCAAACAATACATGATATGAGTCGGGGTGGAACATGGATAACAGTAACAATAGGCCAAATATATAAAGGTGCAGTTAATTAATGACTGAGGCAGAGACCTCCACTTCATCAATGGAGGATGTCTAGGGAAGCAGTGCAGAGCTGTTTCTGGTTTCTAAGGTCAAGTGGAAACTGGGGGAACATTCCCTGCAAGCTGCCTCTTACTTTCTAATACATAACAGAAAGAATCAAGATTTAATTCACTGTCTTCTTTCTTACACTGATGCCCATGCTTCCAGCACCAAGAATTTGTTTCTTCTGATAAGTTAGTTTCGCAGTTTGAGTATATATTACGTAGTTTACATTTTTTTACCACATAATATTCTGCACATAAGATAATTAAAGCGTCTGGATCTTAAGATCTACTAAGAACTACTGTTTGCTGCCCTGGGTAACTTACTCACAATTATTCTAGTCATTAGTTGTGACTTAACATCCCCACATCACTGCAAAACTTATTTGACTTCCCTCCATGGAGAATTCACCAGTCTCATCTCTGTGACCAAAGGTAAGAGGTTCAGTTAGCATCACCACTGTCTATTTTATAAGAACCAACTCTCTCAGAACTGCTTCCAGTAGGATATGATTATATATTAAAGTATTTTTGTGTGAAGATTATAAAGGCTCTAAAAAGTATGTGTTGAAATTATTTTTAATTAAAAAATTCTAACTTACAATTTACAATTTTAACCATTGACAATAAATTTGCATTTAAAACAAAGACAAGTGGGTCAGGGCCACCATCCTCCAGCTGCTGCATGACTGAAATCTGTGAAGGTTTCTCTTCCACAGCATAATCTGAAAGAGAGAAAAACATTGTAATGGATTGACTAAAGGGACAAACTGAGTAAGAAATCTGGTGTAGAATGGGATGAGTAGTCACAGGAAAGGGTGGCACAGGTCGGGGTTTGTCCCACACTCCCTGCATGGTAATAGTGCTTCTTTTGCCACGGTTAGAATGAAAATAAGGCTGTCCTATATAAACCTCCCCACAAAACAGTTTGTTTCACATCTGCTCTACATCTTTATTTAACAAAAACATTCAACTATTTTAACAGAAATGTCACAGAACAAATGCTTTAAGACCAACCATTAAAATAATCAAAACTACATTACAAGGTGATTATATATTAAGACGTCCTATGGAAAGGATGCCAAGAGATTGGAACAGAGGGAGCCTGATTTTTTATCCTATGCTTTTATATTGTTTAATATTTTTGACCCTTAAGAAGCATTAGACTTTTTCTTAACTCACTAAAAAATATAATTTACTGTTTTCTTAAAATAATTTCTCTAAATCTGAGAACTTACATACAGATCACTGAAATCATTAGTAAGCCACACTTGAGACAGTGAACACAGACAAGTTAGTACTCGAGAGATCCAATGCACTCCTCCCCTAGTCCTGCAAGCACATACTGTACTACTTGACCACTTCATTCTTATATTTTTGGTTGTGAGCCTAGCCTTTAACAGCTGAGCCATCTCTCCAGCCCTGACCAGTTCATTCTTAATGGTGTTCACTTCAGTATAAAGTCAAAATCATGACCAATAATCGGAGACTCTAACTTAAAAATAAAGAAAAGGAATTAAAAATTGAAATTTCAGTGCTGTTCTCATAAAGTATATCATAAAGGGATAGCCAAGAGGAAAAAAATGATACCACTTTTCACTGATTAAAAGAAATAAAAATTGATTTTTTGACCTTTCTATTAATCAAAATATGTTTGAAAGAAAAATATGAAGTGACTTAATTTTTTAAAATAACTTAACCTAGTAAAATAAAAAATGCAAAATTCAAGTGAAGAGATTATAATATCAAAACAGAGCCTAGCAATAGGACTTTCTTTTAATAATAAACTATATAATTCTTTATTAAACTATGACTTATTAAAATAGCTGGGTGTGGTGGCACACGTCCATGGGAAGGTAAACCATGCCAGGAAGCTTGCTAAGGTAGAGTGGGTCTGAGATCTGGAGACGCAGTGGGTATACTCCTGAGATGGCAGGCCCCTCCCTGACACGTTCCTGGATAGGAACACACGTCACACTCCTCACATAAGGAAACATGACCTGTGGTCATGTCGGCCCAGAACAGTTTTCTCTATGCTGATTAGGTATAACACATAACTTTCATGGGATGAGCCCAAGGAAGAAGCAGCGTTTAGAAACATGAATCAAGACCTAATGACTTCATGGTCAAAGTGAAACCATCAGACTTAGTTTATCCACAACAAATGAGAAAAGTGTTTATACACACAAAGAATAACAGAATAGAGAAAAAAAGCAAAGTGTTACTTTGCAGGCATTCTAGGAAAAGACAGAGATAACTGAAAGGCTAAACAGCTTCAAAAAGACTGGCATACACGACTCTTCCAGAGAAACGAGAAAAGTAATAATTAATGCCAACTGAATTGTTGCTAATAGGGTATATAATCTGATCTAATGCCCACAATGACATTTAAATAGGTATAGGTACCTTGTTTTTAAAAATAGACCAGAGTTTACTTAGAAATAGTTCAACAAGGATGTGTTTTGCCATCTATAAAGTTCACTGCTCCACAGCAAAGAGAAAAACATACAAGTATAAAATATAATCTATAAATGACACGTAAGGTGTTAGGAGTAAAATGAACCTGGAAGAGGGTTATAAGGAATTGTGCATGTTCAGATAAGTTATCCTGGAGGGATGGCTCGGAGTCTAGGTGCACTTGCTGCTCTTGCAGAAGACCTGGGTTCAGTTCTCAGCACCTACATGCAACTCACGACTGTCATAACTCCACTTCAGGAGACCCTCTTTTGGGTCTCGGTGGCTACCAGGCATGCAGGTGGTACACATAGATTCATGCAGGCAAAATACTCAACCACATAAAGTAAGCAATTTATACGGGGAATCCATTAGATATTTCTATAATCTGTGGTAGTGTCTATGTTCTAAAGGTAACTGGCAACAGTATAAAAGATAAAAGACAGGAAGTATGAGGTTACAGAGATCAGGGAAAAGACTAAGACAAAGGAAAATGAAACTAATATTACTAATGAGTCTCTGGAGATGGACTGGCTGGATGCTGATGTGCATGTATCAGAGGCCACTGCTCAACACTCTTTGCTTGTGTCATGTCTTTGCTCCTTTACCACGACTCCCTACAATGTGTTTTTATTAAGAAGGTTGCTGTGTAATGTAGGATGATGTCATACAGCTTGAAGGCAGGTACAAGATAGAATGAGACCTGTCATTGGCCGAGAAGGAAGGATGGGCAAGAAAAAAGTTTGAGGGAAGAGGAGGAGACTGGAATGGAAGGAGACAGGAGGAGAAGCCACCAAGAAAACATGGAGCTGGATGTTAAGATTCCACTCTACACCTTTACAGGGTGTTATGAATGTTCTTAAGGGATGATGTGTACAGGGCTTTGTATGTTTAGGTGGGCAATTATATCGTATCAATTGGATCAGAGGTTGTTGTGTTGTGTGTTCATTCATGTGGCGATTTAAGTTTAAGAGAGTATGTGGCGGCTGGGACACTGAGCCGCCGTGGAATTGGGATGTGTATGTGTGGCACAATGGCAGCCTGTCTTGGGAACTGGATAGGTAGAGAGATTGTTGCCAGGCCCAGAGAGGCCATCGTCACTGTGATGTGGGATGGATCAAAGCAGGTGAGAGGCTTTGCTGACTGAGATGAAGGTATCTACCAGATATCTTGGGGCACTGTGGTGCCAGACCTAGAGCAGGCTAAAAGAAAGGGTTTTTGTTTTTGTTTTGTTTTGTTTTTTTTTTAATGTATAATTTTACAGCAACAGTGTAAGCACAAATTTGGGCTATTTTAATAAATTTTAGCTCAATAAGGAATTATAATGGTTGATTTTACTAATAAAGCTTTTTCAATAAAGCTTATGTCTGTTAAATTCAGTTGTTTATACCATCTTATACATGTTTGTATATCTATATAATTAAAACATTACAAGCCTGTGCTACCACACCCAGCTAAAAGATACTTTTAACAGCAAAAGTGCTGCTTAAGTCCTCCTGATGTATCTTCCTGAAGGTGTTATCATACTTCAAAATGAAAGGTAAATTAGCATCCTGAGTGCACCTGGCTGAACTCTAGAATCACAAGCAACTCTTGAGAGCCTGGTAATTTTGAAATACCTTTCTAGAGACTAAAAATGACATTATACCAAAAACCATAAATAGCTACACTAGAATAGTCATGGCCATGCTTTCCTGGCACTGGGGAAGCTGTATTTGTTGTCAGACAGAAGAATGGCTATCACTCATCAACCTTTCCTTAAACAGAAGGCAATGTGTGGCCAGAATTAACTATTCTGTCCAAACACTGACATCCACATACCTCCTTTCACACCCGTGGAGATGAGGATGGGAGGAAGGCCATCTTCAGGAATAAGGTTCATTGCACTTCCAACAGGACTTCCAACCTGAGTAATGCTCCCAGAGAACAGAGAAACGTCAGCCTAGGACAAGCAAATCATCAAGGTGAACACTGGAGTGTGTATGTAAGACGCTAGTAAAATGTAAGCAACTACTTGGGTAAACACTGGGAATTTATTTTTATTTTTTTAATTAAAGACAAGGTCTCAATATGTAGCCTTGGCTGTCCTGAAACTCACTATGTAAACCAGGCTGGCCTCAAATTCATAAAGATCATCTGTCTCTGCCTCCCAAGTGCTCAGATTAAAGGTATGGCCCAGCAAATCAGGTGCTCCTTGAATTCCTGAGATAGGATCTCTAGCCCAGGCTGTCCTCAAACTCACTACACAGCTAAGGATGACTTTAGCTCCTGATTCTCCTACCTTGATTACAGGCATTCAATGCCATGCTCAGTTTATGTGGTGGTGGGAATTGAACCCAGGGCTTTATGTATGCAAGGCAAACACTTCACCAACTGAGCTACAGCCCCAGCCTCAGTAAAGTTAATCTTAACAACATGTAATTACAATCACTTCAAAGTCCACAAATATGGAGATAAATATTTGAACAAGTATTTCTAAATGTATATTTAAACAGTAACAATTTCTGGAAACTTTAGAAGTACAAACTTTATCCAATAATGTGACCTACGATCTTTGGATGATCATAATGCTGGTTCACAAACTGCTTTATTCTGGGAAGGCACTGATAATGGCATGAGGACAGGTATTGTGAGAAACCTGTGTCTTAGTATGCAGCCTGGACGTCCTGAAACACTTTGTGTTGACCAGGCTGGTCTCAGACTCTGCCTCCCAAGTGGTAGAATTAAAGATATGTATCACTATGCCCAACTTAGTACTTCCAATTTGCTATGGATCGAAAACTGTTCTAAAAGGTTTCATAAAAATGTATCCAAACTTTTATCCTTTAATTAAGAAGTAAAAAGCCAGGACTGGTGGCACAGGAGTGTAATCTCAGTGTAATACTCAGAAAGCTGAGGCAAGAAGGTGGAATGTTCAAGGTCTGGCCCAGATAAGAATGAGATCAACACTAGCTTGTAACTTACTATGCTCCCATTCCAGAGGAAGAATTTCAAAAGGGGTGGAGATACATACATATACATATATATGTGTGTGTGTGTGTGTGTGTATATATATATATATATATATATATATATATATATATATATATATATGTATGTATATCTCCATAGTAGAACTTTTTAAATCTACCATTTACAAGGTCCTGGATCCAACCTTCTAAACCTCAACAAGGATAAATAAATAAATAAAAAGGAGCTGGTATTTTCGGTGTTTCTAAATATTAGATCTTGATTTTTTTTTTTTTTCCGGAGCTGGGGACAGAACCCAGGGCCTTGCGCATGCTAGGCAAGCGCTCTAACGCTGAGCTAAATCCCCAACCCCAGATCTTGATTTTTTTAAAAAAAAAGTCTTGAGTGCTCTCTATTGCATGTACACTAGCATGCCAGAAGAGGGCACCAGATCTCATTACAGGTGGTTGTCAACCACCATGTGGTTGCTGGGAATTGAACTCAGGACTTCTGGAAGAGGAGTCACTGTCCTTAATCACTGAGCCGTCTCTGCAGCCCTGAATATATAGGTTTAAGGAAAGAAAATCCCATTAGTTTCAAAACTGTAACTGACTTTTACAGATATGAAAGTGAAAACCTACTATGAGCTAGTATCATAAGGTAAACTGAGCTTTCCATCCAGGAGAAAAAGACTTACTTATCAACTTAATTTAAACTTTGGCATCATTTTTAAATCTTAAATGGAAACAACAACTGGAGGTACTGGAAGAAAAACAAACCCAATGTCCCTTAGCTATTTTCAGGCCACTCTACCCTTTCCTCCACAATACTTCCTAGGTCACCATAGAACCTAGGAACATAATTTGAAAACCAATATCTAGGAATCTTGATACCTTTTAAGCCTGGTCTCTGCCTATAGCTCCAGCCTGATCCTCCCTGACAATCTTTCCCTTGAAAAGAACTTTCAAATATAGAACAAACGAGAGCAGCGAATTCTGCCATATTTCCTTTACTTAGACACAGACACAAATGAAGTTACTCTTATTAAATTAGGCCCAAGTACAGAAGGTTTCACACAGAAGTTATTCAACTTAACCAAGGACAGAGGACAGACAGTACCATGCTACGTAAGGCAGTAGTCACTAGTAGCTGCCCTCCAATTTTCTTACCTCTGCCGGTAGAGGACTGGTGGCTACAGGCTTGACTGGGTCATGTGACACAGCCAGAGTTCCTGCAGAGGAAGTTCCATTCATTGTTAATTTGGCTGCATCAGCAACTTCTCCATTGGGTAAAATCCCATCAGCAAACCAAACTCTCCTCTGCTCTCTGGGCTGAGGCACTTGAGGGACCAGGAAAATAAAACAGGCATCAATGTGACATTGATAGTGTTTCTAATGGCAAAGAAGAGGTCACCAATTCCAGAGGTTCCAAGAGGTCCCTATTTATTAGCATCTTACAACTACATATGGTGGCTGAATGACAGCAGGTGTAACTAACAAAAACTCTTCTTAAATATTCTTTACTTCTACTGGCAAACGCTTAAAATGTTTTGCTTTAAAAAATAGAGTAATTCTTAGACACCTCTATGATTATGTTACATAGTCTGTTCTGCATTGCTGACAGGAACCATGGAAAGTGTTTTAGATGCCAAGAAAATGGATTTATAGCATGTGTGGGGATCTAGCAAAATAAACCCCCAGTTCCTAGAAATATGAGGTCCACAGAAATTAAATATTTGAAAAGAGGTTTTGGTACTTCTAAAAGGCAAAGATGCCCTGAAGAATATTGAAGAAACACTGCAAAGAAGACTTGGCACAGACATCCAAGAACTGAGTCGAAAACTGACCAGATACTTTGGCTAAAAGTAACTGAAAGGGGGAAGAGAACTGATCAGGTGCCAGTGTGCACTTTAGTGAAGGGACAGGGGAAAGCTGGAAATAGCATTTGATGAAACAATGCCCTTAAATCCAGTTTGGAAATCAGTCTGAGCAGTCAAAACAAAGAGACTAGGGAAGAACAACAAAAATAACAAATGAAGCAAAGAGAATAGGGTTTTAAGAAAGCCTGAACTCACAAATACAAGGATTATATTCTAAGGGATGATCTGAAAGAGGGGAGATGGGGAAGAATGAGAGTTTCAGTAGAGATCTGATCTTCCAAAGGGAAGGAGCACCTTAACAAGGAAGGAGTATTACTAGGTGAACAGACACAAAATTAACGAAGATAGATTGATATATAAGGGAAACATCTTGACAAGGTAATTTTAAGGAAATATATAATTGCTATTTTTATAATTCATATTCATCTAAATTTATAGTGTGCCTTTCATCTGACACTGTCATAACCATAAAGAAGTGACAATCCCCAAAAGTTGAGATTACAACCTATCATATGACATAATCAGAATTAAAGTCCTGGATTTAAAGGTCTTATATGAGGTAATATTTTATATTTTTATAATGGACAAATTAATCATGAAAAGAGAACATGGCAATGTCTACTTCTGAAAGCACTACCAAGTCATCAGGAAGAAGGCTTGTTTTTATCAATCACTTGGCAAACTCCTACCAAGAACATGTAAGTTAAGTATGAATCTAGGACTTTACAGGATGGCTTCAAAGTCTTTAACTCTTCTCAGTTATAAGCATGAAATTAGTTCCTTCTTAAGTTGAGGGAAATGGGCATATATTCAGAGGTCCCTCCAAAATATCAGGCAGTACAGTACTGTTTTACTTGCCCACATGTAATCTCGACACAGCTCTCATCTTGGTCTTCTACTTCAATAGCCACCCACAGAGGCTTATCTGTCGAGTTTTAAAGAGTGGTGCTGTAAAGCCATATCAGCACCTTTCAGAGGAACATGGTGAAGAAAAGAAGAGAACAGCACATGATCCCCTACCTTCTGTTCCAGGGTGCTTTAAAACTCCCACAGGTACCATCACAGTGGGAGGTGGAGAGCTCAGGGCTCCTGAGGCCTGAGCTTGCTGCAAGGGAGGGATAGTAGAACAGTATTCAGCAGGATTGTTAGGGTTAGGGCTCTGGCTTGAGGCACTCATCATGTTCTCCCAGGCTTGAGCTAAAGCAAATACAGACACAATCAAGTGAATGGATTGCAAAATATGGACATCAAGACCTCGACAATACTGGATAATAATGCAGCTCCTCATTAACATTCACAGTATCTCTCTCGCCCAGCTCGTAAAAGGTATCCAGGATTAGATGTTTTTAATCCAATTAGGGAGACCACTTGGCTGAGCAGATTATCTGATGAAAAATAACAGCTCCAGGACTGTTGATACAGACTGTTGTTAGGTTGGTTGGTTTGTTAAGGGAGACCTTGTACTTCTTAAGAGGGAGGAAAATAACATCAGATCTGCAACTAAGTTGCATAAGGATCTACAACTGAGATAACCTTTATATTGTCTATAAAAAATCAAAATCAGGGACTAAACATTAAATCCAGTGTATGACTGCTTTAGTCTCACTTTCAGATGTTCAGGTTCTTTTTAGCTGAGATAAAATCTCATTTGAAAAATTCAGAAGCTTAAAGCTCAGAAGTATGTGTTTCGGTATTTCTATGGTTTATGCTTTAATGCAGAAGACACCTGTATAAAAGAACCCAGCAGTAAACCACTGCATGGTCTTGGTATGTCACAAAAACATAGGATCTATTTGAATATGAAAATGTGCCACTATCATATAAGTGTGATCAACCAGTATGATCATAAACACATTAAGAGTCTATATACCTATAATCTTATTAACTAAACACTGACATATCAACATTGTCTTTAAAAGTACACAGGATGGATGGAGTTACAGAAACCAAAGACATCAAAGTTTTATTTCTGAGGTACAGGTAGTATATGGCCAGGAACAGGAAACACCCAGTTTTTGAGCACCTTAAAAACAAATCAGAACACCCCCATTCAACATCAAAGAATGATCCAAAAGATTTTGAATATTTATTTTGAATACGTATTTCCTCTAAGGCTAGTAACAAAAGCTATGTTCATTTGAAAGCACTGGCAGGAAGAGGGAAGGAAGAGAATAGGAGAAAGGGAAAAGAGGGAACACTGAAAAGCATCAAATTAAATATTCAGAAAGAGACCAGGCTAAGCCATGCAGGAGGAAAGACACTGGCAAAACCAGAAGTAATTACCTTAGGATCCCCTGTTAAGGGCCTCCTTGGCTTAACAAAATGTAAGTGATTCCATACAAATCCTCTGCCATTTCCTTCATCTTTAGCTATGCCAAGTTTAAAAACATTGCTATCAAGTTGGAAGACCTCATCAAATAAAAAAAGGTATTAGGTATTGTGGTTAAGCTGTACACTCCTGTCTGTGGATCTGTATCCACAGATGAAAGCAGTGGACTAAAAACATCGATTGAGCAACTCAGTGAAGTAACCACCATTCAAACAGTGATCCTTAAGAGTAAAGAGAATGACTCACGTTTCATCAAAATTTTAAGAATTCAGAAATGGGAGGAAATCAGGTAGATCATAGGATATTAGAACAGATCAGACTAACTGACATGCAATAGGTTAATAAGCCAGCAACAGGAAAACATCACTATGAGCAATGCAGACAGACAGAGCAGGAGGGATCTAAGAGCAGACCAATTCCAGTCTCCGGGATGCCAGGGACATCGTTAGCAATAATGTCCAGTTTCAACACTATGTCCACCCGGAACTGTTCTAGTAACTGCACAAAGATACATTCAAAGGGAAAATACTATCACATGCTAAGTTTTACTGTATTTATTCACAAGGATATTAAAAATTTTGTTTTTTTTTTTTTTTTTTTTTTTTTTTTTTTGTTTTTACTATAATGCCCATGGATTAACTTCTAGTTCCACAAACGATGAATAATAAGATTAAGTTTTATCTTCCTTTCCTTGGCTGTATTCTTTTCCCACGTAAAAGATATTTTTCAGAAATAACTGGCAAATGAGTGCGCCAATTTCTACACAATACTTGATGCTAAAATATTTATTTCTAACCAAATGTATATTGTTAAGAAAGTAAATTCTGGAAGGAGAGCCTTGGCCCAATTTTAATATCTCATGGCTATTTAGTCAACACACACCAACCCATACCTTTCTATCATCTGACAGGGACATACAGAGTTACACAACACTACTTCCTCAAAGGACTTCATTCTTCCCACAGAACTTATCTAACTTTACCATTAACGCATTAAATCTGACATAGGAATCTGAAAAGCTAACATACTTTTTAAACATGGAGATTAAGCTCAGGATTTTCAGTTACAGTTATGACACTTGGGAAGGTGAACAAGTAGTTATTTAAAAAAGGGGTGGGGGCAGGGGAAAGGGACTGCCTAGTGTCTGCATCAAGCCGTCTCCATACTTACCGTTCATTAGCACTGAGTGACAGATGACACACACTCGAGCTTCCTTTCTATCCATGTACAGCAGTTTGCATTTCAGGCTGCAGCAGGAAGCACAGAAAACCTGGGAAGAAAAAGAACAGGCTGAACTATCAGGATCATGGTACAAAACAGTGACCTAATATTGACCAGTACTGATCAAGAGTGAACCACATTAACCACTACACTACAGAATCAAAAACAAACAAACACAACAAAAAATGGCAGTTCAGGAAGCTGGAATTCAAAACCAAGGGTGAGTCTGTTAACAAGGAAGTCAATAAAGCTTGATGAAACTAAAAATATTGGCCATGATCACACAGAAAATATAAAGCAAGGGAAAAATAAAACAAGGTTTTAGTTACCCTTAGGCAAATTCACATAACACCAGTACCTAAAAGATTGCTGCACCCATTTATCTATGTATGAGGGGGAAATGACCAAAGATAGCAAGTTTTAGGTTTTAGGTTCTGTTTTTCTGTTACCTAAAAATCACACTGGTTTGCTTTGAAGAATAAAATCAAAACATACAACTCAATAATAAAAACCAGCACAGCTCTAGGGGGTTGGGGATTTAGCTAAGTGGTAGAGCGCTTACCTAGCAAGTGCAAGGCCCTGGGTTCGGTCCCAAGCTCTGAGAAAAAAAAAAAAAAAAAAATAGAATCTCAGAGCCATTAGGGGTTGGGGATTTAGCTCAAGAGCACTTGCCTAAAAGCGCAAGGCCCTGGGTTCGGTCCCCAGCTCCGAAAAAAAAGAAAAAAAAAAATAAAATAAAATAAAATAAAACAAAAACCAGCACAGCTCTAGCTACAGAAAGCCAGGGCAGGCCACACGGCCAGCCAGGCCAAGTCCTAACACCTATCTCACCTTCTAAGCTTAGCCCGCCAGCCTGAGCCTTCCTTCCTCTCCTTTTCGACGCCAAACAATTCCTCAGGTTCCTCTTAAGATTTACCTTCACGGATTCTTTAGTCACTTACCACATAGCTTTGTAGAGGAAGAAAGCTGTTCCCATTAAAATAAGCTGTACTCTAGTTTTCACGACCTGGAATTATCTTACGCTTCATAAAATTGAACCAAGAGATGAAGAGTCATATCAAAGTTAACATTAGCTACAGCGGCTTTCTTCCCATTTGGAAAAATTGACATATTTAGCTACTATTACTAATTTAGTTTATAAAGAACTTTGCATTTTCAACTCAATTAAGAGAAGATATACAGAGTACAGAAGATATGCTATACTCACTTTATCCAAGAAGAAACTAAGAGTTTTGTTGATGGTTTTTTGTTTTTGTTTTTGTTTTTTTGAGACAGTTTCATTCTGTAGCCAAGGCTGGCCTTGAAATTACAGCAATCTTCCTCCTGCCTCAACACTCTAATTGCTAGGACTACAAGTTTAAACCATCACGTCCACCTAAGAAACTAAGAAGCCAAACAAAGTCACTAGGCCAAGCAATGAGATACTTTGGCTGGACTCTGCATGGAACTCTTGAGTAGATTATGTGCAAAGCTAAGAGTTAAATTCTACATTGCAATGGAAAAACCTAGGATATCTAATTCCAAATCTGGTGTGCAAAGACGTAAACTCTGAGTGGAGCCAACATAAGAGAGACTATGTGTTGTTTATGTACCATGTGCAATGCAGATACCCATGGAGGACAGAAGAGGGCACTAGATTCCTTGGAACTGCAGCTAACAGACAACTGTGAGCTAGCCAGTGCCTCAATAAATCTTAGCCATATGTAAATGTGCAAGTTAAGTATAATCCCCTCCACTTTATAGATGAACAAAACTGCCTTGCCTAACAATACAGCAGCAGGTAAGCAGCTATAAAGATATTCAAAACCTATATCACGTTATTTCTAAATAAAGTTCAAGGCTGAATAGGTAACCAACTAGTATATTTCTAATGTTTAAGAGATATTGATCCCAGGCTGGAGAGATGGCTCCGTGGTTAAGAGCACTGACTACTCTTCCAGAGGTTCTGAGTTCAGTTCCCAGCAACCACATGGTGGCTCACAATCGTCTATAATGGAATCTGATGCCCTCTTCTGGTGTGTCTGAGGATAACAACAGTGTACTCACATACATAAAATAAATAAAAATCTTTAAAAAAAATATTGATCACATGAGGCTGGTGAAATGGCTTAGTGGATAATGTGCTACAAAACATAATTGGTAATCTGAGTTTAATCCCCAGAATCCATATGAAAGTCGAAATAGAAGGAGAGGACTCTACAAAGTCGTCCTCTAATGTCCACCCACAAGGCCTAAGACTTGTGCACACATACATCATCTGCACACAGTGAATAAAGAGACACTGACCTCTTTTGAACTTCACAATGACCTTAGTAATGTACTTCAACTAACTTTTAAACAACTTACTACTCTTTGCTTTTTTTTTTTTTAGATCAAAACATTTATTTACTTATGTTTTTATTATACAAACAAAAATAAATCCCAGAGATAATGAAATAAACATATTCTCTAAAGTATCCCATGCTGGTTTCTCTGTCCGAGAATGTGGTAGAGTCCATGTTTAAGTTCCTGGAACATTCCTGGATGCTATGAAGTCTCCATCTTGTAACCATGCTTCTCCAGCTCAGCGCGTAACTGATTGGAGAAGTCGTCTTCTACATTGTCATCATCCCAATTATCCTCCCAGACGTGTGCATCTTCATCTTCATCTAAGCCGGCCCAGTCTTCCGCGGGAAACTCCTCGAACTCGTCGTCCTCTTCCAGGAGACCCAAGTCGACAGGCTGCTTCTTCTCGGACATAGCGCAGCGCCAAGCCCCAACAACGCTCAGAGATCGACCACAAAGTTGGAAGCCTCAGTACTCGGGAGGGGCGCCCATACGCCAACGCCTTGGCGCAACCCTACTCTTTGCTTTTTAAGGAACAATCAGTGACCTTACCTTGTATGAACATTTGAGGACAAAAGCAAGTCTTAAGTAACTGATCACTGAAGGTATAAACCAAAACAATCTGCTTTAATGTTCTGCCAATGCAGATCTTATGAAGATTATTCTGTATCCATTGCTGAAATTCTCAAATGTAAAACAGAAATGGCTGTAACTTAACAAAAAAATTCAACATGCAATTTAAAATAAAATTTTTAAAATAAAATATCAACACCTAAAATAAAATTTAAAACCTAGAGTTTTTTACTTTTCCTTTTTGAAGTATATTAACAAATTTTTCTTTGAAAATCTTGACATGTCCACTATGGAAATCAACGTGGTGTTTCCTCAGAAAGGTGAGAACAGATCTACTTCAAGATTCAGCTACAGCAACCACTGGCTCTTGGGCATGTGCCCAAAGGACTATATCCTACTACAGAGGCACTTGCCCATCCATGTCCACTGTTCTGTTTATAAGAGCCAGACACTGGGGACAGCCTAGATGTCCATCAACAGACAAAACGGAGAAGAAAATGTTGTACATTCTTGCAATGGGATTTATCCCAGGGTTAAAACATAATCCTTACCACGGCCTGCAAAGCATGACCTGACCTGTTCTGTGACTGTCTCTACATCTTCTTCTTATGGAACTCTTTCCTCAGTCACTATACTCTACACAGGGGCCCATTTCGTAAATAGGTTCTTTCCTGCCTCAGGTCTTCATTCAGGCTGTTTTCTTTGGAATACCAAAAGTCGGTTCACACAGGCTTTTGCAGAATACCCTACACATAACTACCTTTCACATTAACTTTCTTATTTCCTTCATAGTCTTTACCACAACTTATATATGCTTGGCTCTGGCTGATGGCATAATATTTACATACGTATGGGGTTAGGGATAACAGTTACTGCTAATATAAATGAAGTATTCGATACAGAAACAGATGAGTGAACAATCAACACGATCAATCGGCCAACTGTAACTTGTTTATTCATTAGTCAACAAATGTCGTTGAGCACTTTGAAGCTGCAGATACTGTGCTGTGTACTGGAAATGCAAATAAAACCCAAAATAAATGCCAGGGTTCAGTACAACAAAGAACAAAGACAAGGTTGTGTGATAATTGCTCTGTGACAGTTCAGGGTTTCTTTTAATCAACACAGCCTTTTAGAGAGTATGTAATGGTAGGTATTTCCCTAGCTTCATTAGAAACCACATTGAACCTAACTGTTGCTCTTATTTGACCATGCCAAAGGGTTGAAATCATAATAACAATTATAGGTTATAGGCAAGATGACAGAGTTTTTAGGTAGAGTATATGAGACTGAATTGCATGTAATATTCTATTTAAAGAAGGCAATTATTGCTCTCATATCTTTTGATTCCCATCAGTACATAAATAAGAGTCTGTGGAGGTTTGAATGAGTATGGCCTCCATAGGCTCCTATAATTTGGATGCATAGTCCCTAGTTGATGAACTGTTTAGAAGAACAGACATATGTCCCTGTTGGAGGAGATGTGTCCCTGGGAGTGGGCTTTGAGGTTTCAAAAGCTCTATCTGCTGCCTGTGTAGAGCTCTCAGCTACTGTCCCAGTGCCAGGTCTGACTGCTCTCCACCATGATAATGGGCCCTCAAAAGCTGTAACGAAGGCCACAATTAAATACCTTCCTTTCTGAGCTGCCTTGGTTGTGGAGTGTCCTCACAGCAATAAAAGGTCAGTTACTAAGATAGAAACTAAGACCGGTTTGTCAAAGACAATGACAAACTTGACTTTGTCTCAATCTATTCTTTTTTATCTCAAATTATTATTAAATAAGAAATCTAAGAAATACAACTATTTTAAACTATTTCTTGGGCTGAGAACGTAACTCAGTTGGTAATCTACTTGCCTGGTAATACAGGCCTGGAATTCAGCACTCCAAAAATTCAGAATGTCAGAAGTAGAGACAAAAGTTCAGGGTTGCCTTCAACTACACAGCTAGTTTGAGGTCAGTCAGGGCTATATGAGGTCCTGTCTCAAACAAACAAGTAGTGTGAGATGTACACATCTGTAATAGAGGACAGCCTGGGCTACACAGGATCCTGTCTCAAACAAACAAAAACGTTCTGGTGTGGCAGCACATACCACTAATTCCACTATTTGGAAATCAAAGGCTGGAGAATTAACCATGAATATGAGGACAGTTGTGGTCCATGTGGTGCCTTTTAGGCCAGCCAGGGTCATATAACAAGACCCTATCTCAAAGACTGGAGGAAAAAAATAGTAAACTATTGTCTCATTTACTGTATCTAAATTTAATATTCTTTTTTATCGTTTGGTGTTTCAAAGGTGTTTCTTTTCTGGTCCAATCTATTTGGAATAGGCTTCTTGTATGCCTATGGGTATCTCTTTTTTAAAGTTTTTCTTCTATGATTTTGTTGAAAATTTACTGGTCCAACTTACTCTCTTTTTATTATCCTTAGGTTTGATCTTTCTTGGGCTTATGTTTTGGACCAGTAGCTTTACATTATCTTTCAGTTGGTAATTTCTATGGAATCTTTGCTCCTGATTTTCTCTTCCATCTCTTGTATTCTGTTGGTGATGCTTGTATCTACAGCTCCTTGTCTCTTCTTTTGGTTTCTATATCCAGGGTTGTTTCCATGTGTTCTTTCTTGATTGCTTCTATTTCCATTTTTAATTCCTTCAAAAATTCTTTCAGGGAATGACTCCTCTCAGGCTTCTACTTGTTTGTTTATGTTTTCCAAAGGGAGTTCTTCAGGGTCCTCCAACATCTTCAAATATGATTTTGAAACTAGATCTTGCTTTTCTGGTGTGTTTGGATATTCTGTGTTTCAGAATTGGGCTCATGGGCTATAGTCTTAGTTTCTGTTGCTTGGGTTCCTGCTTGCCTCGCCATCAAACAAACTTTGTTCTGCTATTTCTGACAGTGGCTAGACTGTCTTATAAGCCTGTGTTTCAGGAGTGCTGTAGACCTGTTTTCTGTTTCTTTCAGCCAGTTATGGGACAGTTCCTGGGCTAGTTTTTCTTCTCTACAGGTCTCAGTCTCAAACAAACAAAAACGTTTTCAGAAAAGTTTGTCTTACCTGTGGTCCCCATAGGCTCAACTAATCCACGGCCTCAGCAGCCTATTTCCGGGAAAGGGTTCGGATAGGTTTTGTTTTCCTCTGGGGAGAGCGTGCAGTCTCTTCTGGTTTAGGCGTGTCCGCCTCTCTGAATGAATATGCAGGACAGTTGTGGTGTCCATGGATCTGCTGCTCCTGGGCCCTCCTTTACCCAGAGGCCGAGACAGTTTCCTCCTGGGCCAGGGATGTGGGCAGGGGTGGGCAAGCTCTGCTGCCTCAGGGTGCCCGCCCGACCAGGTGGCGAGAACTCCCCCTCCAGGGGGCCTGGGAGCAGAGAGCTGCTGAAGGCAGGGATCCTCCGCTGGTCCGGGACTCTGAACTGGAGTATTTCTTATATACATTTCGAGTGTTATTCCCTTTCCCG